>NW_022631017.1:20742520-20985260 GCF_010015895.1 Lontra canadensis
CTCTGTCTCTGAGACTTGTGAGTTTTATTATTAGATGACAGGGTGTTGACCTATTTTTATTGATTTTGAGGGGAGGGGGTCTCTGTGCCTTCTGTATTTTGATGCGTTTTCTTCCCCAAATTGAGGAAGTTCTCCACTATAACTTGCCCCAATATACTTTCTGCCCCTTTCTCTCTCTTTTCTTATTCTTCTGGGATCCCAATTATTCTAATATTGTTTTGTCTTATGGTATCACTTATCTCTTAAATTCTCCCCTTGTGATTCAGTAGTTGTTTATGTCTCCATCATTTGATCTTCTATATCACTAATTCTCTCTTCTGCCTGATTTAACCTAGTAGTCAGAGCCTCCCCTTTTTTTTTATTACAACTCATTAACAGCTTTTATGATTTCAACTTGGATAGATTTTAGTTCTTTTATTTCTCCAGAAAGGGATTCTCTAGTATCTTCTATGTTTTTTTTCAAGCCCAGGTATCATCTTGATGATTATCATTCTGAAATCTGGTTCTGACATCTTCCTAATGTCCATATTGATTAGGTCTCTAGGAGTCGGTACTGCCTCTTGTTCTTTTTTTGAGGTGAGTTTTTCCTGCTTTGTTATTTTTTCCAGAGAAGAATAAATGAATGACAGAACAAAGGGCTAAAAGGGTAACAACGACCTCAGAAGAATATACACTAAAGAAATCAGAAGAGATCTGAAACTGGGGGGAAACAAAAGAAAAAATATATATTTTTTGTTATATATCTATATCTATATCTATATATAAATAATCTGGCTGGTAAATAGAGCAGAGCCACACACTTGATTTTGGGTGTATTTTTGTCGGTTAGAAGAAACAGCCTCCCACAATTTTAAAGAAAGAAAAACATATATATATATAAATAAGGGTACATACGATGAAGGAATAGAATATGTTGTAAAGATGAGAATTAAAAAAGATTTTAAAAAAGGAATGGATAACATAAGAAGTTGGTTGAAAAAAGAATGAAAATACTTAAAAAAAAAAGAATGTGATCAGGCGGGCTACTAGAACAAAGCAATACACTGAATTTAGGGTATATTTTGGTCTCGTAGAACAAAGTGTATCCCAAAATTTTAATAAAAATCTTATATATACAAAAATAAGGTATATTTTAAAATATGGTGAAGGGATAGAATATGATTATAAAAATGAAAATTAAAAAATTTTAAAAGAGGTATTGATAAGATGTTGGTTAAAATAGGAAAGAGAAAAATTCAAAAAATAGAAAAAAATAAAAAAAAAAGTTTAACTTTGAAAGACTAAAGAATCATGGGAGAAAAGCCATGAATTCTATATGCCATATTCCCCTGGCACTGGAGTTTTGCAGTTCTCATTCATCAGTAAAGTTGATCTTGGTTGGATGTTCTTGCCAATATTCTGGGGGAAGGGCCTGTTGCAGTGATTCTCAAGTGTTTTTGCTGGAGGTGGTATTGCACTGCCCTTGTCAGGGACCAGGCTAAGTAATCTACTCGGGTTTGCTCTCAGGAGCTTTTGTTCCCTGAACACTTTCTGTAGAGCTTTGGAGAATGGGAATGAAAATGGCAGCTTCCCAATCTCTAGCCCCATACGAGCTGAGAGCTTGGGGTCCCACTTCTCCATGAGCCCTCTGAGAAAAGCAGTCAATAACTCCTGTCTCCCTGGTCTCTGGCCATACTCCAAGCTCACCCAGCCTGTGACTGAACATTTCTATCTTGGGCACACAGCCCTGTTTGGAGCCTCCAAACCCAGCAAATTCCTGCAGTGTGCTCCCTCACTGCTCCTTCCGGTGGCGGAAAGCGATCTTTCCAGGATCTGCCCCTTGTGAGAGTCCCTGCTCAAAGAGTAGTGGCCTAAATGTGCCTTGGATCACAGTTTATGGTAACCCCAAGCTAATAGCCCCTCCTGGGCTCTGTCTTTGCAGCCAGCTTCACCACTCTGATACCTGGGAGCTTTCCCACACTGAGGCACCCCTGGTCTTTCTGTGACCCTGAGGGTCCTGAGACCACACTGTCCCAGCAAGGATTACACACACACACACACACATACACACTCACACACACAGACACCCCACTTAGCCACTGGAGCAACGTCCTTTTGTGGAGCTGACTTCTAAAATTTTTAATTTTGTGCTCCGCTGTTCTATCCTTTGGCAGGAGCCAGCTGATGAAGGCTCTCTACCCCCAAATTTTATCTTTCCATATATCATCTCAGATTCATGTCTCTGCACCTCCTATCTTTGAGTAAGTGGTCACTTTTCTGTTTTTAGAATTGCTGCTATTCTTTTCTTTGATCTCCTGTTGAGTTTATAGGTGTTCAGAATGGTTTGCTAACTATCTGGCTGAATTCCAGGGACCAGATAAAATTTAAGTCTCCTACTCCTCCACCATCTTGCTCTGGGTTTTATTCTTTTATCCAATATGATAATATTAGTAATTGAAATTTGTGGTCCACTTATATTTAATTAACACTCCTTCAGATTTATTTTTTTACTAATTCATTTCTATGTGATCAAGCATTTTTCTATTTTGTTTTCCTTTGAATTTTATGGTTCATTTTACTATTATCCTAGTTATACATTGTTATACTAGAGATTATAATATGTATCATTCACTTGTTATACTATTTATTAATCTATGCACTCTTTTACTAGACATTACAACATGTACCTGTGACTAATTCTAGAACCTTAGGACATTTTCATTCCATTTACCTACTTCTGTCTTTTGATTATTTTAATTTTACACATGTTAAACCATACTGGGATTATTATTACTTGATACTGCCAGTATTCAGCATATATTTATATCTACCTTCATGTCCACCTTTTGATCATTTCTACAATTCCATGTTTTTCTTTGGAATTTTTTGAAATTACCTGAAGAACTCCTTTCAGAATTTTCTTTAGTGTCTATTTCTTGGTAACAAATTCTGTTTTTTGTCTGTGAAAAAATTTCATCTTTTTTTTAAAAATTAAATGTTTATCTATCCATTTGACAGAGAGAGAGCACAAGCAAGGGGGAGCAACAGGGAGAGGGAGAGGGAGAAGCAGGCGTCCTGCTGAGCAGAGAGCCCCATGTTGGGGTTGACTCAAGGACCCCAGGGTCGTGACATCAGCCAAAGGCAGATGCTCAACTGACTGAGCCACCCAGGCTCCCCAAAATTTTAATTTTCAAATTTGAAAGGTATTTTCATTAGATATAGAATTCTAGAATTGGCTGTTACAGCACTTTAAAAATGTTATACTGTATCTTCGGGCTTCCATCATTTTTTGAGACGTTCATAAGACTTACAGCAATACTTTTTTTTTTTTTTTCCCCTGTTAACAAAGGTTTTCCTTTCTGGTTTTTAGCAGTGTTAGTGTGATTAATTTCCCTAGTTTTTTTTTGTTTTTTGTTTTTGTTTTTTTTGTTTTTTTTTTTTTTTGGCTTGTTTGTTTTCATTTTTATTTTGCTTGAGGTTCCTGAATTTTCTGAAAATAAGGTGGTACCTTTCATAAGTTTTGGAAGGTTCTTAGAAGATAACGATCATTTCACATTTTGATTCTGGCCATTTTCTTTTTCCTCTTCTGGTATTCCAATTATGTGTTATATTAGACTTCTGTTGGTATCTCTTACACTCTAAATGCTTTTTACATTAAATTTTTTTCTCTGTCCTTTAGTTTGGATATTTCTGTTCACTTGACTTTGAGTTTACTAATTTTTGTCTTCTGCTCTGTTTCATCTGCTCTGAAACATATCTGATAATTTCTAAATTACAGATCTCTTTTCCCCTTGAATGCTTGCAGCCGATTCATCTGTTGAAATTCTTAATTTTTATCCATCCTTTCCTCTATTGTCTTGGACATATTAATTGTATTTTAAGGTAATCATCAGTGAATTCCAATATTTGGGTTATCTGAGGCTTTTTTTTTCTTCCTCTTCTTTCCTTTTCTTCTTCTTCTTCTTCTTCCTCTTCTTCTTCTTCTTCTTCTTCTTCTTCTTCTTCTTCTTCTTCTTCTTCTTCTTCTTTTTTGTTCATGTAGTTATGTCTTATGGCAAGCCTAATAAATATTGCTCAAATCCAGATATTTTGTTGAAAAAAGTTATTCTCTACAGAGGGGTCATTCTTTCCTGCACTATGCAGACAGTGATGGCTTATCACCTTAATCCAATTGGTGTCTATGCTAACTCATGGCTGAGGTGTAGTTTGGAAGAGATTCATTTCATCTCTTACCTGCCGTTGGTCTTCCAGGTGTTTTAACCAGGAGCTTGATTATGGTTTTTTGATGGCTCTTCTTCTGGCATGTACTGAATGCTAATCTTTGACACATGAGAATGCCAAAAACTCTGCTTCACTTTTCAGTCTTTGCCACATAGGCCCAAGAATTCTGTAAATGCCCTGATGGAAAAAACTGATCTTGTAATCCAACATTCCAGGTCTCCATTAAAAGCTCTGCTATAGCAGCCTGGAGTTGCAAACTTCTTCTTTTGTTAGAATTGGCAGATGCCTCCAAGGTAAAATTTGCTGCTAATATTAGCTTACTTTTCTAATGTCCTGCCCTCCGGAGTCAGTCCTTCCATTTCTTGTTACCTTAGCAGATCTCATTTGTCTTCATATAAATGGTTCTGTATATTATCTAGTTTACTTTGTTCTCAGAGGGAACACTTCTTGGCTATAAATTTACTTCAGTGAGGCTGATCACCTATCCCAGTTTGCCCATTTGCTCCAGTTTAGCACAGTAGATCCTCCATCCCAGGAAATGCTCCACTTCCTGGCAAACTGAGACAGTTGGTCATCATAATTCTAAGCCATCCAGAAACAGAAGTTAGTAAATTTAACTTAGCATAGAACTAATATGTAGGAAGGTACTTTAAATAAGACTCGTGTGAGAGAGACTACTTTTCACACTGAGGTTCTTTGTAAAATTATTTACCTTAAGATTGTTATAGTCAATATTTTCATGAGTAAATATTTCAGGAAGATGCAAATAGTTATTGTTTAAAAATTATACCTATTAGAAATTTTTAGAAGACCATCTAATCATTATTTTGTTAATTGTTTTAAGCAGAAAGTTGGTAAAATCATTGGTTTGTCCTTAAAATAGTTTTTATGTAAATGTTTTAAATGGAATAGTATTTAACTGTTTCTCCCTTAGAGTTGGTGTTGTTTTATACAAACCCTAACTTTCATTTATCTCTTTTTTAAGTGTATTTTATGACTCTAAAATGTTTTTGATCAGAAACTTTTGTGTCTAAATAAAAATTCGTGCTGGCCAGTGTAACCTTTGTTAAAGCAGTGGACTCAGTGCTCTTAGGGCTTCATAGCTACTGAGCATCATAGAAAAGTGAGACAGGGGAACACTGTGCTTTTGAGACAGAGTAGTTATATTCACTATCCTCAAGAAATAATTTGTTTTATTTGTAGATGCTGTATCTTGTTTTACTGATATTTAAAGTTTGAAAAAATAGTTTGTCCACTAAATAATGCTACAAAGGCAGATTTTTTTTATTAATGGAGATATAGGTTTTAAAAGGCTAGATTGAATATCTGTACATGATTCAAGTTTGGGCAATTAATTACCTGCCTTGTGATAGTTCTCATGCTGTCTTAAGTTGTATTTCAGGTTATATTTTTAATTGTCATTTTATATTCATTTCTGTTTGCCCATAGAATAGAAGTTCTTCTAGGGCAAGAGCTTCTAATTATTTAATCCCTCAAAGCCCATATATAGATTTTTATTTAATTCCTAAAAGGACTGTTTTTTCAATGGGCAGGGCTTGATGGAGATGTAGTTTCAATTCTTTTGGTTACATATATCCAGATATACATCTTTATGTATATTATAACCTTACCAAGCTCCAAAAATAATCCAAAGGATAGAACTTTGCTGCTTGTTTTAAGAAATATCAATGATCATCTCAATTCTTCCATTAACTATGCTTAAACAAAGTAGCTTCAGTTTCTCACTCTATAAATTTAAGGACTTGAAGGCAGTAGTTTCTAACATTCCTTCTAGCTCTTCAAAAATAAAAATAAAAAATAGACTGGCTTCTGAGAAAGGTAATATGGAAAACGTTCTATTTGGATGTATCAGAGCCTTAACCCACGTTGTCTAAAGCCCATGAACTACCATGATTACACTTCTGAGCTCCCTAATATCTTTAATTTCATTTGCATAAAAGCTGAAAAGAGAGAAACTTTATTGATAACTTTTCTTTAATCTGTTGCATTTAGTTGTTTTTCCTATGTTCTCTTAATTTCTAATTTTTTCCCTGTGATTTTCTTTAGTAACTGTACTGAAAACAAGTCAGAGTTAAGATTCATACTCTTCTTGATTTATCTAATGCTACATATAATGAGGAGAGGAAAACTGTTAGAAGATAGATATTGTTTCAAAGGGATAGCTTGGTGAGGTTGGGATGGTTTTGCCCTGTGTACTTGAATTTTATTATTAAAAACCTTTGTAGTTAGCACAGAAATAGATTTTAATAGAAAAATGGCTTATGTCTGTTAGGTCTCAACGTGAGGATTCTTTGTGGACCCACAGGCACTGAAATCTCTTTACTTAACGAATAACAGCATTATCTGAAGACAGTATACTGCTAAATAAAGAGTGTTTGGGATGTGTATGTTGACTTCATAACAACTAGACCAGCTTGGGAATTGTTTATGTTCATATTGGAGGGATTTCATCAGCTACCATCTATAACAGGTGGAGTGTGAAAACCACCATGAATTAAATTAAGTGGTTCAAGTGCTGTATTTGGGTTGCAGAGTTTTGCTTGACACACATAGTTTTGGTGTTTTTAATTGAGTTAATTACATTTTAAAATTAAATTTCATCTGCAAATTTAAAACTTCTGGATTTTTAAAGAATTAGACAATGTGGAAATAATACATCCATAATCAGTGGGCCTAAATATTAACTTCTTTCAGATGATAACATTCTTTTTTTCACTCCACTTAATCAGGTCTGCTTTACTTGTTTATGTTAACTCTGCACCTCTGTAAGCATTTGAGTTCACAATCTATTTGAAAACTTAAAAATTGGCATTTTTCTTGACATTCCTGGCCAATTTTAGTGGCACGCCCTAGCCATGACTCAGTTATGTTCTCTTTCTTTGCATGGTATTTTCCAAAATTTTCTCAAGGATTAGCTTGTACCACTGGCTCCAAGGCTTGTTCTAAGTCCAATAGTAGCAGCCAGGTCCTTAAAAAATCTGGTCTCTGGCAACAGATTAGGGCAAAGTAAGAGGGTTCCCCTTTCTCCACATCCCCTCCAACACATGTTGTTTCCTGTCTTGCTAATTTTGGCCATTCTAACTGGTGTAAGGTGATATCTCAATGTGGTTTTAATTTGAATCTCCCTGATGGCTAGTGATGATGAACATTTTTTCATGTGTTTGATAGCCATTTGTATGTCTTCATTGGAGAAGTGTCTGTTCATATCTTCTGCCCATTTTTTGAAATGATTATCTGTTTTGTGTGTGTTGAGTTTGAGGAGTTCTTTATAGATCCTAGATATCAACCTTTTGTCTGTATTGTCATTTGCAAATATCTTCTCCCATTCCGTGGGTTGCCTCTTTGTTTTGTTGACTGTTTCCTGTGCTGTGCAGAAGCTTTTGATCTTGATGCAGTCCCAAAAGTTCATCTTCGCTTTTGTTTCCTTTGCCTTTGGAGACATATCTTGAAAGAAGTTGCTGTGGCTGATATCGAAGAGATTACTGCCTATGTTCTCCTCTAGGATTCTGATGGATTCCTGTCTCACGTTGAGGTCTTTTATCCATTTTGAGTTTATTTTTGTGTACGGTATAAGAGAATGGTTGAGTTTCATTCTTCTACATATAGCTGTCCAGTTTTCCCAGCACCATTTATTGAAGAGACTGTCTTTTTTCCACTGTATATTTTTTCCTGTTTTGTCGAAGATTAACTGACCATAGAGTTGAGGGTCCATATCTGGGTTCTCTACTCTGTTCCACTGGTCTATGTGTCTATTTTTATGCCAGTACCATGCTGTCTTGGTGGTCACGGCTTTGTAGTAAAGCTTGAAATCAGATAACGTGATGCCCCCAGTTTTATTTTTGTTTTTCAACATTTCCTTAGCGATTCAGGGTCTCTTCTGGTTCCATACAAATTTCTGGATTATTTGCTCCAGCTCTTTGAAGAATACCGGTGGAATTTTGATCGGAATGGCATTAAAAGTATAGATTGCTCTAGGCAGTATAGACATTTTAACAATGTTTATTCTTCCGATCCAAGAGCATGGAATGGTCTTCCATCTTTTTGTGTCTTCTTCAATTTCTTTCATGAGTGTTCTGTAGTTCCTCGAGTACAAGATCCTTTACCTCTTTGGTTAGGTTTATTCCCAGGTATCTTATGGTTCTTGGTGCTATAGTAAATGGAATCAATTCTCTAATTTCCCTTTCTGTATTTTCATTGTTAGTGTATAAGAAAGCCACTGATATCTGTACATTGACTTTGTATCCTGCCACGTTTCTGAATTGCTGTATGAGTTCTAGTAGTTTGCGGGTGGAGTCTTTTGGGTTTTCCATATAAAGAATCATGTCATCTGCGAAGAGAGAGAGTTTGACTTCTTCATTGCCAGTTTGGATACATTTTATTTCTCTTTGTTGTCTGATTGCTGTTGCTAGGACTTCTAATACTATGTTGAACAAGGGTGGTGAGAGTGGGCATCCTTGTCGTGTTCCTGATCTCAACGGGAAGGCTGCAAGCTTTTTCCCATTGAGGATGATATTTGCTGTGGGTTTTTCATAGATAGACTTGGTGAAGTTCAGGAATGTTCCCTCTATCCCTATACTTTGAATCGTTTTAATCAGGAACGGATGCTGGATTTTGTCAAATGCTTTTTCTGCATCAATTGAGAGGACCATGTGGTTCTTCTCTCTTTTCTTATTAATTTGTTCTATCACATTGATTGATTTGCGAATGTTGAACCAACCTTGTAGCCCAGGAATGAATCCCACCTGGTCATGGTGGATAATCTTTTTAATGTGCTGTTGGATCCTGTTTGCTAGGATCTTGTGTTTTAATCTATCCAAGCATATCTCCCTGATCAACCTTATCCCACCCATCTAAAAGTAACTCAAGTTCAAGATTTCTTGTATTATGTAAGTTGGATTAAAATTCATGTCCAATTTGCAGTTTCCTAAGGGAGTTTCTTAGGCTTCCTGTATATGTTGCACAGGTAATAGTGCTATACAGGATTTGCTTCTTTGTATATTCAGCACCAAAAGGAACCTTCTCAAGTTGTACTCATCTCAATAATGTCTTTTTCCTTTATGATGCTGTACCAGGAACCAAAATAGCACAGAGTTAGCTATCTTTTACTCAATCCATTACATCCTGACTCCCAAGAATTTGATAGGCATTGTGAAAATGCATTCTAATCTTAGTTCTGTAGCATCTCTTAGTGTCGCCTGGTACTAAATCTGAGATCTAGAATTCTAGAGAGTAGCCCTGCAAAATGTGCTGCTGTGGCTACATCAGTTGGGCACTCAGTTATACATTTGTTGAATGGATAAGTAATGTAAGTCACATAAAATTGACCACTTAGCATGGTCTTTGCTGTGTCACAGTCAAGAAAACAGAAACCTGTTTTCAAAGGTTTTGAAGGATAATGCAGATAAGACTCTATCTTACATTATTCATCCATTAAAGGCACAGTATAGTGTTTTCTGTAACATTTCACCCAGAAAGCTTCTAAAATTTTTCCTGAGATAGATTTTCTTTTCCCTATTTATGAAATCTGTTACAATTTTTTGCTGCTTTCACCCTCCAGAGTAGCATCAGCACCACTTTTCACCCTCAGTGCTAGCTCTTCTTTTCCTACATGGAACTTTCAGACATCCTGATTCTTGTGATCATATGACCCTCCATGTTTGGTGCTGTCCTCATGTCCTAGTCCATTCTAAATGTAATTTTCCAGTCAAGGTTGCTTTTGTCTTCAAAATCCGCTCTTGTGAATGGGTGAAGTAATTTGTTTACTTTATTATATGTGAAAGAAAACTTGAATGGAAGAAATTTCTTTCTTGTTTTTCTCCAACTCTTTTCACCCACCCAACTCGAATTGAGAGTCATCAAGGAGAATTGCTGAACTAGTATGGGACACATAAAGTAAATTTAATACCCAGGCAAATCATGAGTGAATAAAACCAGGTCAGTAGACACCCCATCTGCATGATGGTAAAGGTATTTAGTTCTTACTAGAATCCTATAAAATAGATGTTTTTATAATTATTCACTTAAATTACAAACCAGGAAGCTAAGATTCAGAGAGAAGTAACTTGATATTCTTATAATCATGCTCAAAATTGCCTGTGGCTGGCAATTTTCATGTAGACAAAATGCTGAAGGAAAATGCCCTGGTAAGTCTTGAGACGAAGTTGTGAAATGACTGGAATATTTATATTTCTTAATTTTCAGGAGAACCACAGACTACTGGGGATGGTAGCATTATAATGAACTCAGGTCAACTGGCCTAATCCTGCTTTAAATACTGTAAATTTAGGGGTCAAAGATGATTAAAATGGAATTGTTATCTAATTAAATATTTTCAGAAATTTACGAGTTGGGATTAAACCACAACTAGGATATCACAATGTAAAGAAATATGTTATCTGTATATAAAAATATCTGCTTATGATGAAGATCTTCTAAAGCTACCATTTATGGATTTTAATAACTAGTAAAGCAAGAAAAAAATCCCTATTTATTTTCTCCCTCACTCTGATCTACAAAGAATTAAATGAAAATGAGCATTTTTATGTTTTGTGGTCATAGGAGTTCCCTTCCCCCCCATATTTCATGGGTGATGAAATTTATTAATTGTAAAGTCAGGGTTTCTGATTAAGCAGTTGTTCTTAGTGGGCTTTTAAATCAAATTTTATCTCTGGGCTCTGAGAGTTAAGGCTGCCAAGATTTAAATAAAGAAAACATTCATTTTGATCCCTACTGACTTTAATTTTAAGGCTTTGCAGTTGTAAAACAAATACTAAAAATTCAAATTTGAAATAAAGTTGAGATTGTTCTATTATTTTTGTATTACAAAGGGAAAAACCAGTGAAGTCTAATTAATGTGTAGTTACATTTGATTTGTATTATAAGATGAAGTTAGAGCCTTGAAAATAATTATTTCTTTTATGAAAGTTTTATTCTATAATTATTTTCAAAAAATTATTTTATACTTTATATTATGAAGCCTATAAGATAAAAAGAATACATTTCTTTGAGTAATTTCTTGTACAAACAGTCTGGCTAATGAAATGAAATTTTCATGACTATGAAAGTTTTTCAATTATTTTAGAAAACTTATTGAAGTTTTAGTTATAACTTATTAAAGTTTCTATTTTTAAAATTATCATACAGTATTTAAGTTTACTCTACCTGTAATATCATGTACTTACAAATACAATATACTTAGTTACAAATACCAATATGGAGCACTTGGGGGATGAGAGGAGGTGGGTTGGTGAGATATTCAGATTAGTAAATTGATTAAATTCTCCTAACCCTGTAATTTTGTACATAGAGCACCCTGTGCTATGAAAATTAGATATTCTTATATTTTCATTGTAACTTGACTGTTTAGCACCCAGAAGAAAAGAACAGTCCTAATTCTAATAAATACCTATTTATTGTCAGTGATATATAAACATTTTTCATCAATTTAGATTTTAAGTGGATTAAATTAAGTATTAATGAGCCATACCTGCATAGTTATCTTTGAGATCTAATAATGTCTTTTGAGTGTCATCTTAGGAATAGTTTCTAAATTTGTAAGTGTACACCATACGCTCAAATAATCATGTTGGGCATATTCATTTATTTCAGTACTTGCTATGTGCTAAGCCCTCAAGTAGAGTGAAAGAGGAATAGTATCTCTGCATTCAAGAATACCATCTAATTATTTATATGAGGGTTTTTACTATAGAGTTTGCTTAAATATGTGTGTGTGTGTGTGTATTTTTTATAAATCAAAGTCATAGTAATCAGAAATTAATTTAAAGGATTTTAATCAGAAAAAATTCCTGAAGGTGCTTTGTTTTGTTTTGTTTTGTTTTGTTTTGGCAGGGGACACCAAATTCAAACTTAGTGGAAAAGGATAATGGAGGGTTGAAAGTTGGCATAAAACACACGGGAAATGATACATACGAGGAGGAAGGAAAAACCGTAAGATGAACTCAAGATTAGAGTGCAAGGGTATATCTGCTGAGATTGAAGAGATTGTATGGAAGACTCCCAATTGTGGGAAAAGTGAACATCAGGAATTTAGTCAGTGCAGGGGACAGGTAGTCAGTGAGACTCTTTGAGTGGGGTTATAAGTAAAGAAAATGTTTTTTTTTTATTTTTTGTTTTTTAAAGATTATTCTAATAACCATGAG
This sequence comes from Lontra canadensis, assembly GCF_010015895.1. Lineage (NCBI taxonomy): Eukaryota > Metazoa > Chordata > Mammalia > Carnivora > Mustelidae > Lontra > Lontra canadensis. Next base: position 20,754,901 of record NW_022631017.1, read on the forward strand.
TGGGTTAAGAGATAATAGAGACAGTGAAACTACTTAGAAAGCTGTTACAATGTTCAAATATGAAGTAATTACATAAAAAGTTCAAAGTTTTGAAATAGGAGATACTAGATCTGGGAGAACCCACAAAAAGAATTTGTATATAATCTTTTGTCTAGTGTCTATGTTATTTCAACTTGTAATTTTAACCAGTTAGGAATAGATACTGATAAATATAGTTGTGATTTAAACCATGACATAGAGGGCTTTGAGGAAAGTAAAGATGGATTATGGAAAGCCCAAATACAGCAACCTAGGCAGAAAGGGGGAAGTGGCAGTTTAGGACTACTGCAATGGCTTAAATGTTTTATCAGGGTCTTGGACTCCATATTTTCTCTCATTCTTGGGGAGAAGACCTTTCTTTATATCCCCATTGTTTCAAAATTGCTACTGCATTCCCACATATCACTCTCATGTCCCATACTAGAGGACAAAAGAACAAACAGAAAAGGTGGTACCTGTATCTGAAGAGAAGGAGCTTTTCATCCTATTGACTTGAACTTGTCATACAACTACTACTAGTTGCAGGGGAGTCTGGAGAAAATAATTTTTTAACTTTATTGGCAAACAATTGACAAAAATAATTGTATATACTTAAAGTGTACAATGTCATTTCACACACACATATATATATTGTGAAATGATTACCAATATCAAGATAATACATCCATCACCTCACAGAGCTAACTTTTTTTCCCTTTGGGTGACAATGCTTAAGGTCTACTTTTAGCAACTTTCAAGTATACAATACTGTATTATTAACCATAACCACCATGCTGTACATTAGATCATCAGAACTTCTACCTTTGATTCACATCACCCTATTTCCCCCTGTCCTCCTCCCTTCCCTGGTAAACACCGTTATATTTTCTGTTTCTATGAATTAGCTTGGCCTTTTTTTTTTTTTTTAAGATTCCACATATAAATGGTAACATATAATATTTGTGTGTATACATACACATTTTCTTTATCCATTCATCCATTGAAGGACTTTTAGATTGATTCCATATTTGAGATACTGTGAATACTGCAATGAGCATGTGTGTGTAGATATCTGTTTGAGATACTCATATTAATTCCTTTAGATATATACCTAAGAGTAGGAATTCTGGATCATATGGTACTGTTTCTTTAATGGCTGCACCAATTTATGTTTCCACCAACAGTGTGTAAAATTTCCCCTTTTTCCACAGTTTCTCCAACATTTGACTTCCTAACAGGTGTGAGGTGCTATCTCATTGTGATTTTGTTTTGTATTTCCTTGATGACTAGTGATGTTAAGCCATTGCAGTAGTCCTTTTCATATACCTGTTGGTCATTTGTATGTCTTTGGAAAAATGTCTATTCAAGTCCTTTGCCCATTTTTTAATTGGTTTATTTTCTTTTTTGCTATTGAGTTGTATGAGTTTTTTAAAAATATATTTTGGATATCAGATACATGATTTACATGTATTTTTTCCCATGCTGTAAGTTGCTTTTTCAATTTATTGATGGTTTTTATTACTGTGCAGCAGCCCTTTAGTTTGGTGTAGTTCTCCCTGTTTATTTTATCTTTTTGTTGTCTGTACTTTTGGTGTCTTATCTAAGATGTAATTGCCAAGACTACCAAGGCCAAGGTTTTTTTTACTTATGTTTTCTTCTAGGAGTTTTATGGTTTTAGGTCCTACATATATGTCTTTGATCCATTTTTGAGTTAATTTTTGTATGATGTAAGATAGAGGTCTGGTTTCACTCTTCTGTATGTGGATATCCAGTTTTCCCAGTGTCATTTATTAAAGAGACTGTTCTTTCCCTATTTATGTTCTTGGCACTCTTGTTAAAAATTAGTTGGCCATATACATGGGCTCTCTCTTCTGTTTCACTGGTCTATGTGACTGTTTTTATGCCAGTACCATACTGTTTTGATTAATATAGCTTGAAATCAGGAAGAATGATGCCTCCAGGTTTATTCTTCTTTCTTAGGATTGCTTTGGATATTTGGGATCTCTTGTGGTTCCATACAAATTTTAAGATAGTTTCTTATATTTCTGTGAAAAATGCCATTGGGATTTTGATAGAGATTACATTGAATCTATAGATCACATTGGATAGTATGGACATGTTGACAATATTCTTCCAATCCAAGAACATGGGATACCTTTTTGTGTCTTCAGTGTCTTTCAGTGTTTTTACAGTTTTCAATATTCAGGTCTTTCACTTCCTTGGTTAATTTTATTCCTAAGTATTTTATTGTTTTTGGCACTTTGTCTCTCCAAAGTTCTGTCATTAAAAGAAGGAGAAGCACATATTAGGTAGGTGTCTGGCGGAAGAGTTGTTTTGTATAACCCACTGATTCTACAATATATTAAACCATAAAGTTAAAAACCTTAGCACATTGGGCTGTGGTTCTTTCAGTTGTCTGAATACTGACTCAGGACATTTGTTACTGTTTTTGATCTGATTGCTTTCTCAAACTATATGTCAGAGGAAACCCAAATTATACCCAGGCGAAAATGTAGGAAGTTCATGTATTCTGAGGACCAGTTTATAAATATGAAGAATATTACATAAATGATTTCAGATATTTTTAAATTTAATTTTAATTTATAATCTATGTTTACAGTGTTAAAACTTAATATACTAAATTATATTTTCAAAATTGTGTATTTTATGCTCTTTCTAATACCTGTGATCCCAGATGAAGGTAAGCCTTTAAATTAAGTGACCAGTGTACTCGTAACAATTTTATAATATGAAATAAGTGAGGCCAGATTATCAGGTATGCATAGTACTTGTTCCCCAATTGATATGTGACTTCAGTGCAAAATTGTATAGCTAAAGATATTTAGCCAATAAGATCATTGAATTGGCTAAATATTCTTGAATGTTTTAAGAATGAAGCTCTGAAGCTATGTGGTTATTTAAAGTATGTTCTGGACAAGCCTCCAATGATGCAAAAGAAGTTAAAACATAGAGCCAAAAGACTGAATCACTGAAGTGCAGAAAGGACCAACAATAAGCTTGCTACATGTCTTTTCTGGAAATGGAATCATTTCATTGTTACTCACTTAAGTCTTCTAAAGTGCTTTGGGATATCACAGGCAATATAGATTTTATGCCCTTGGATAATTAAAATGTTACTCGTAGTCATTTGGAATTTTAAATGTTACTCTTTTTCTAGATACAGCTGAGTTTTTGTTTGTTTGTTTGTTTGTTTGTTTCTAAGGGAGACCTCAAAAACAATTATGTTTTCTTCTTATTATAGTTGAATAGTTAGGTAGGAATGCTTCTTCACATATAAAAAATAATAAAAGTACAAGATGCAAATAATATCAAAATTATGTTTTAGATTCTGAAAACTTGTTAATAATATAGTCCTCAAAGGTTTTTTTAATATATATTAGAAAATTATTTTAAAATAAAATTAACTTTATTCTAAAACTTCCAAGAGCCGGAAGAAATTAGATGGGCCTTTAAAGTACTTAGTTTGTGGACAAGATAATAATCAGTACCTATAAATTTGGGGACACTGTGCTAGAGAGTAAGGGACATAAAAACCATTAAAACACATTCCTTGCCCTTAAGACAGGACAGTTTATTAATATTTAAAGCCACTCCAGTCATAAATACCTATGCTGCTAACATGACTGGCTATTTTGGTTGTTGCTGCATAACAAATCACCCTAACAATGGCTTGACAATAGCCATTAATTTGACTATTTCTCATGATTCTATGGATTGGCTGGGGCTTAGCTGGGCAGTTCTGGCTTGACTTGAAGTCTCTCATACCATTGCAGTCAAATGATAGCTGAGATGGGGTGTTCCCGTAATATCTCATCCTCCAGAACACCTTCATGTGACCTCTTTTACCAGTGTGGTTTCTTTATATCACACATTAGGTCTCCAAGAGTCAGGAAGTAGAAGTTCTTGGTACTCTTACATCCTGTGATCAGAAGTACCAGAATATCCATTTTCACCCCATTCTATTGGTCTAGGCAGTCACAAAACCAGCCTGTGCTGGTGAGATGGAGTTGGGAGAGTAAAATCCCCCTCTTGATGTGAGGAAAAGCAGGTAGGTAGTAGAGGCATTTTTTGGAGGTCATGTTTAGGAATAAACTACTTCAGTGGCTGATTAGTGGTCTAGGCCTTAATTGCTCTGGGAGTTGTGTGAGAGAGAGGATTCTCTGGATTTGGGTAACTGAGAAATTTTTAAAGATGAGCTAAAGCTTTTCCCCGAGTCAAAGAGGCTGAGCACAGAGGAGATGGTTGGGGTAGAGTGGCAGGCTTGGGGGGATTATGGGATTATGGGCTGATGTAATTCTAAACAGGGAGCATATCATTTAACAACAGCAAAGACAGTGACTCTTTAAAATTGAATCGGTAATGGGCTTAGAAGTAAGATGGTAAAATTTAATTTGGAAGAATTTTCTGTTGGTTTTCATTATATGTGAGATTTTATTCAGGTAGGTGGACAATGAAACATGCTACTTGAATATAGGACACATAAGAAAAGACAGGTGTGGACATGGCTTGGGAGTTTTGCTTCCTGGCTGATCCAGTTTGATGGAGTGCAGATTCATAGCAACTGAGATTATCATATTCATCAGCAATGAGGTGAAGTCTGTAGCTCAGAGAATAAACAGGAGGAGTCTCCTAAAAACAAATAAATCTTGACCTTAGGATAGTTATGCATGCTGTGAAATAGGAGTCTGGTATAAATTCTAATAAAGCAAATCATTACAACTGACCCCACTTGGAAATTTAAGTAAAACAATCAACTCCATGTATATAATAAATAATTCAATTGATTCCTTTTACACTTCTGTGGATTAGCTGCTGTGTGAGTAGCTCAATACAATGATGTATGAACTGCCCTAATTTTTAGGAAGTTTTTTTTTTTTTCTTATTAGTCTGGAACTTATATTCCTGTTACTTCCATGCATTGGCACTATTTCTGTGTTCTAGATGAACATAAATTAATGTCTTCTGTAAGATATTCCTACATCACCTGGACAAACATTTCCACTGACCAACTCAGATTCATCAATTACTAATGTTATGCTCAAGTTTTTATTATCCTCATTCATGCATTTGGCAGATATTTATTGGTTTTTATCTATGAGTTAGACAAAGCCAAAATGACTTTTGAACTATAACCTGCAGTATAAAAAGGAGTCAGCCTGGAGAAGATCTGGTAAGAGAGAGTTCCAACACAAAACACAAAGACGCCAAATAGGAAATAAACCCAATATATTCAAGGAATAGAAAGAAAGTCAGCCTTAGAGAATGCTGAAGAAGATGTGAATTAGGACACATAATGTGTAACCTCAGAAGCTATGGAAAGGATTTTTGAGTGGGAAAGGAGGACATTGGAATGTTCTGAGTAGGGAAGTGATATGACCATAATTTTACCTTTTTAAATGGGTAGAGAAGAAACAGGAACAAGGGTCAGGAAGATATCAGGAAGCTATTATAATAGACCATGATGATGATGGCGATCTGGATTAGGTACAGGTGATGTAATTGCTGAGAAGCTGGATGCTGTCTCTCACTGTTTTGTCCATCTTGTCTTTGCTCTCCACATATTGCCTCTATTTTCCCATTTCAGGGCAGCAGTTGGTAAGTGCCTCTCTGGGGCCTCACAGCTCTTCACTTCTTTTGACTCAAACCCTCTTTTCTTTCCTATTTTCCTTCCTCACCTTTTGTTTCTTGCCCATTTCTTCATTTTTTTTCCCCCATCCCAATCCTGATTTTTCCTTTTTTTCCTCTCTCATTCTTCATTTGCTTTGTACCTTCTTGGTGGCTTTCACATCTTGAATCAATGGTTGGGACCTAGGTGAACATGTGTGCTAGGCATCCCACCTTGCTTCTGAGACAAAATGAGCATCTTTCAAGGTCAAGATATTCCAGACTTAGGATTCCAACTATCTGCATGTTTGTATTTATTGCTACATTAGTAATATTAGGCCACTCTTGTCATTCCTATCATTGATATTCAGAGGTTAGTGACCCGGGAGCCAGTCAGATATCCCACTAATAGTAATAGAGTTGACCTCAGGGGTTGGGGACAGCTAAGAGAGGAGACCAGAGTAGATATTGTAGCTGAGGTCTTGGAACTGGGCGTTTCTTGGGAGTGTCCACTGTCAGAATTTATATAGCTAATTCTATCATACAAATCATGCTTTTAGCTTTATTAAAATATTAAATATTCTTTTAAGGCAAACTGAAGGACACAATACTTTTTCTTAATCATAGGAATTGGCAGCAGGGAAGTATTTATTTACATGGTGAGTAAAGTGCCATTGACTGATAAAAGGAGAGAAGAGTACAGAGTGCCTTGTGCTGATGGGGTGCTTCTCTGTATCCAGGATGGGGCTATAGTTTGGTGCACTTGTTCTCATTTTGGCAAAGCCCCCATAAGATTAATTATTCTATATGCACAGTTCAGCCTATGTGAACACATAGGTAAGGTAGGGCTGATCTGTTTTTGTAGGTGAAGGAACTATATCAATTAAATTAATTAAATTTTATCTTTAGATTCTAGGATTTAAAGAGAGAACTAAGATAAATGATTCAGCATCTTTTCCCTAGGAATGTGCAGAAAGGGAGATATGTGAATTGGGAGAGAAGAGCTTTGACCCAGACTTCTATTCATAAAGGGTTTCACATTTATATCAGTATTTTTCAACTAAAAAGTTATATAGATGGTTACAGAAATACTCACAATTTAAGGAAAAGGAGGTGTCTTTTATGGAAACATGTATCCCTGATGAATTGTTCACTGCTTTACATATGTATCAGTTTATCTTCTCCGCAGCCTCCTATTGTAAAGAAAAAAGTTCAGAGTTAATTCCTACATATTTGAGCTAGTTTAAACCTTAGTAAAACACAGTAGCAGGGAAGTGGTATCACTGTCTACTTAATTTTTAAGATGTGGCTCCTATTCTTTTGTAATATATGGAGATTGGGGAGGAGGAAGAAACAGGCCAATAATAGCTTCTGCAGCATTGCTAAACTCAGGTTGAAGAAGGTGAAAGTTAAGGACCTCACCAGATATTTTAGCCAGTGTGAGTCTGTTGTACCACAAAATTGGGACTGTTAGGAACTTTTCTCAAAAACACTTATACTTTTAAGAGAAGTACTTTAAATTTTGATTTGTTTTGCATAAGTAAACCACATGCTAACACACCACTCAGTTTAAGAGTACTATCCAAACATCACAAAGTCAGTTCCAAATTCCAGACAATTTCCAGTCCCTCTGTCAGAAAGCAAATAACAACAAAAGACTTACTCCAAACATAAGTCAACCAGAACCTTGGAGATCCTTCTTAGCAACTTGCTTTGTACAATAACTTCAGGAAATTTTATGAACAACCCACAGAGGGGAGCACATAACCCCATAATACTCAAAACATATTGCCCGAAGTATACATGATGACAAGGTAAACATTTGCTTAAGAACTCCTTCAAAGGCGGAAGTGGTATGAAAACCAGGGGAAACTCTCCCATCTTTGAAACCCCAAATTAGCTATAGTGTTGACTATACCCAGCATCCTTAGGGTCTGAGCACTGCAAATTACATCATCTTTTGGTTCAAAGAAAACAAATTTACCTTTTCCACCAAAATACATCTAATTGTTAACCTATTGGGATGAAGGTAGGAGTATGTATGCATAGATTATAGGTGCTGTTTTTTCTGCTTCTTTTGTATTTGGTGTGTAAGCATTTATCCGCTGGCTGGTAGTGACTCCATACCTGGATACTATTATTTATATATTCCTTTAGTACTTTCTTGCTGAAAAGCACATGACGATCAATCACTTGTGGAGATTTTCAGCATGGATGCAATTCACAGTAATTGTTCAGGTGCCATAAAACCATGGTACACTGACTTCATTTTAGTAGTTTTATGCTTAGCTATAATCCCACATACAAGGGCCATTAAAGTTAAAGTGTCCCTCGAGTTTCTTTCTAACATTAAGTTTATTTCAATCACTACAGATGGAAACAAAACAAAATAAAAAATGTACTGGTCTTAAACATCATCCCTGAATAAAGTAAAGCTATAATGATAAGATATTTCATCATAGTGTTATCATAGTTGCCATGATATATTGCCTAGTGCATATTGCATAAAACAGGGAATAGTAATTAATCTTAATGTTGAAAATATGAGCCTAAAGTCCAGAAGAAAGTCAGAGCTGTGTCTACACAAGATCCATAGAATGTGGAATGTCAGACCTATCTATATGACAATTTGAAAATATTATTCCTGATTCTCATAGTTATACTCCTCGGAGGAAAAGGAAATCTGTCTCATGTTCTTTATGGAAAACTCTTGTATAAGTCTGAGTAAAGAAGAAACAGATTGGTTAGCTACTACCATTATAAGTGGAACTACATTGTATATAGAAAGTTAAAGAATTTGATTTGGTGTTAAATACAGAAAGAAACATTTTACATTATTTTGTTATATCAGTGAATTTTTATTTTTGGTAGATAAATAATTGGCACTTTAGTGTTTGACCTTTTTATGCTGGTTACATCCTGTTTTAACTCTTATTGAGATCAAAAAACAAAGTTAATGCTGAAAAATGAATTGGTTATCATAACTAATAAATCCACTCAATAAGCATAGATACAGCACCAGCTTTGCCAACTTCTCTCTGTATGGTACATGGATTATAAAAGTAAGAGACAGTCTCTATCTCCAAGGAGCTCCAAGTGCAAGAAATGCTGCAGGTTCCCATATTCCCAGGAAACAGTTTTTTGTTGGAAATTTTTAAGATTAAATCTTAAACTATGAGGTGGAGACCTTACTTTTCTCTTGTATGATGTGGTTCTTCATGGAAAATGGATAAGTTTAGTGGAGGAACACTAAAGGAAATTTTACTAATGTTTGGGCCTGAGATCTACATAATACATGCCTTAGAAATAAAAGAAAGACACTAGCCTCCAGTGCTGTCAGGTTAGCTTTTTAGGTGAATTTTATGCTCTTGATTTTTATTATGCTGCTCTGCTTCCCCTGAAACCTACACTGGTTTATTCCAACCAATGTGGTCTGAATTCCATCCAACATTTTGCTAATATTTATCAGTGCTAAACTCAGTATTGCTTGATAAGTCAAATTTGTTGCAAATCACTTCCAGTTGTACAAATACGTTATTTACTCATAACTGGTAAAAACTCCATGCTGTCATTAAATGAGTCGACATATTCATGTAATTACCTAGGCTGGGAATCTGGTTAATCATCATCATTCTGGAGCAAGAAAATTTAAAAGAATTAAAGTATAAGTCTGTGAAAACTATAATCTTTCACAGTTATAAAAGTAGACATTTTTCAAAACTGTTTTATTTTATTGTAACTTTAAAAATTTCTCAGTTTCTTTTTATAAAGTCCCTATAAATTGTCCAAAGTTTGGATGGATGTATTTAAATATTTCAATCAAAGCTTGGCAGCTAATGAACTAAATCTAGTTTTATTACCAGTTCCAAATGACCCACCCTTTAGATTGAGTTCATGGGTTATGCCACCAATCCCCAAGTCATGGGTGTAGTGACTCATCGCCAAGGGAAATGCTTGTGGCACAACTCCAGTTTGGAACAGAGACTGGTAGGTGATGTAAGCTTGGGAGCAGAGACAGGGAAGAAGCCAAAGTCTAAGCTGAAGCTGGAATAAGGCTGTCATAGTACTGAAACACATCCTTCCAGATTCACTGCGCTGTTCTCAAATTGTGTATTGAATTGAAAGTAACGAGACCTCAGATCTGGTACTGATTTAATCCTGAAACATACCTATGAGCTTGGTGATGAGCGGCGGCCCTGCTGTTGTCTCTAATGCTGGTGGTCATGGCAGAAGGGGCTCCCTCTGCTTTAGGTTGAGCTGTCACAAAAGTCATGGAAAGAACTGATGAAAAGTGGGTGAATTCTACTCTGGCATGTGACTTTTGTCTCAGGTGTCTCCTTGGGGACATGGGCAGGGGGCTCCCACTGTCTTAAAATACCTGATCACATAGTAGGCACAAAATATTTTGCTAATGAATAAGGATTTATTAAGCTCCTACTATGCACCAAGTATGGTGTATCTAGTATACAGGGTATGTAGGAGTGGCCTCTACAGATGTGATACCTGTATCATGACTTTGAAGTATGGGTTTGTTGGACTTACTAACTTTCTAAATTTAATTTTTTTTTAGTTCATTCTGACATAATGATAACAATAACATGGAAACCTTTAGGAGTCACTATTTGTAGACATATCAACTCTCTCTATATTATCTTAGAACCTTTTAGTAGCATCTTTGTCACTTCTATTGCTAGCAGTACCACCCTTGGGCAGAGGGGCCTCACACATCTTTAGAGATCTCACTGATGACTGGATATCCCAAACATACACATGTAGTATATTAAAGTACATGCGAGCACCTCTGTTACTCATGATCTGGTGTTCAGTCCTGATAGAGCTTAAACTTTCTGAATCTGAAACCTTAGGAACCTTAAACATCCTGAACTGTCAAGACTAACATTCCCGCCCCAGGAAAAGGCTTTTTCACTCCCTGTGCCCTCACCCCCCACCCTGTGTTCTTGAAACAAAAGGTAACTGTATGTAAATGTGGTGAGTTTGTGGATTATACTGTTGTTCTTTGAAGATGGATATGGCTTCAGTGCGTGGGAAAGATTTTTTCCCCCCAGCTTTATAGAGATATAATTATAACATTGTATAAGGTATACAGCATGTTGATTTGATGAACTTACATATTGCATTATGATTATTACTGTAGCATTAGGTAACACCTCTATCACGCATTCAAGTGGAAGGTACACTTAGGTAATTAGATAAATTATTACATCTTAGATAGCATGAATGAAATAAATTTTTGTTAACCAGTAGTACATAACATATATATTTACCAGTAGAATACAACAGATATATATTTTTTGGGCTTTTGTCTTTCAGTTTGAATCTGGGGGTACTCACAGATTACCATGGTATTTACAACATTTGTGTGAGGCAGTTGAAAAGAATTATGCAATATTTTTCAGTTTATATTTCACTTAAACTTCTGTATATGCATACATATAATGTGCCTAAAGCATATCAGATATAATTAAATTAATGCTGAGTATTAGAATTGCTAATAGTTTCATTTTATTAAAATATTTAATAAAATATTGAATATATTTAATTACATTTTCAATAAATTTTTAGCTTTTAAATGTATTTAAAATTTTGATATGAGATATAATTTGTACCTTTCCCCTCTCTTTCAGTAGATGTTGAATATTTCAGAAGAATGTTTTTTGACAATATGCATGCAAGATAATATTTTTATTTTTAAAATTACCTTAATTAACATTTTTGTAAAAATATTAACATTTTGTACACATTTATGATTGCATTTAATTTTAAATTCTTAAGTGAATACTTTCAAAATAAACATAGACTATAAAAATCTTGAATAGAGTAATATATTTTGCTGAAATAAAGGTAAGAAAAATGATTTTTAAGTTTATGAATTTTATAGTTTTATTACTCAGTCCACTCACAGACCACTTTTACAACAATAACACTTTAAAGAAAAATTATTTATTTATTTGCCAGAGAGAGAGAGAGAGAGAGAGAGGGAGAGCACAATAAGAGAGAGCAGCAGGCAGAGGGAGAGGCAGGTTCCCCGCTGAGCAAGGGGCCCAAAGCAGGACATGATCCCAGGACTCTGGGATCATGACCTGAGTTGAAGGCAGATACTTAACTGACTGAGCCACCCAGTCATCCCAGCAATTATACTTCTTAAATTTAATTCTGTTATTTTGCTGAATTTAAGTCATATAGCTTTATACATTTATCTTCGTTATGAAGTTGTATTTGTCAGAGTAGGAAGATAGAATATATTTTTATTTAAAAGTTGCCTTGATTTATAACTTTTGAATAAATGGAATATAGTATGTTGGCCTCTATTTGTATTCTTGCTCCAGGGCTCTCAAATGTTAGGGTTCACCAGGATGGCTTGTTAATTGGTATAGACCTCAGTATAGAATTTCAAGGTTACAACATTTTCTTTTTTTACAAATTGTTGCAAAATTGAAATGATTTAAACAAGTATCTTTCAAGGGCTTACTTTATTTTTTTAGCTGGTTTGGATAATTCCTTGTTCTGATGGCTACCACTCAGGGGACTGTCTCTTTAGTCTTCTTGTGTGGCAGGAGCTCTGTAAGAGTTGCAGGGGTTTTTGTGGGTGCAGAAATTGTGTCCTCTGCACCTTCTCGACCACTGCATCTGAACTTTTCTCTTGACTTGCTCTGTTCTGTTGATTTTGCTGCAAGATCTTTTCCTTTTACTTGACTTTTGTATTGATGATGTCTTTTGGCAGTTGGCCAAGTTTTTAATTTGGCCTCACCTCAAAATGTTGCATTTGGTACTTACTATCTCCATCATACTTCTCCACTTACAGATCTTCCCAGCCCATCCTTCCTAGCTCCACCCATTTCCCATATTGGGAATGAGGAGAAGAAATAAGTTTTGTAAGTAAGCTAACCTTTCATAAAATCAAATTCATTTGATAATTCCTAAAATCCATAAATCAAGAAATTGTAATATCAATGCATTTTTTTGAAAAACAGGGTTTTATTAGATATAAAAGTGGTTATACCTGGGGAGTGGGATTCAGTGTTAGAAGGCATGATTTATTATTTTATTTTATTTTATTTTTAAAATATTTTATTCATGAGAGGAGAGCATGAATGGGGGAAGGGGTGAGTGGTGGCGGGGAGCAGAAGGAGAAGCAGACTTCCTGCTGATCAGGGAACTAACTGTATGCGGGACTTGATCCCAGGACCCCAGGACCCCAGGACCCCAGGACCCCAGGATCATGACCGGAGTTGAAGGCAGTTGCTTAACCAACTGAGCCACCCAGGCACCCAGTCTTACACCCTTTAATAGTAAGAGCTCAAATCCAGTCTGTGGGATCAGATATGAAACAAAGGTTTTCTTCTACCCTACTTGTGATATCTGCTTTAATCAGACTGTTTCACTGTCTCCCAGTAATAAAATAAATATCCAGTGTATATCAGTGGAGGGAGAAAATCCCCGTGAAGTGAATGATGTCAAAGTTGTCGATATACTGCAATGCCCCATCCTATCAAACTAGCTGTGGCTATTTGAGTTAAAACAGCATAGGCCTTGACTACTTCACCATATTAGATTCCGTCCTCAGAATGTAATGTCATCAGTTCCTTTAGTTAATTCCACTGTTCTTTGAATCCATTCCTGTACACTGTATGCTGTGTCAGCGTATGCACACTCCTGGGCCCATGCTTCACAGATAGGTTATATCTTTAAACAGGTTAGTGCTTATATTTTTAAGTCTATTGAATAATTAGTGTACACTAGAGAAAAATCTCCAAATTGACTTTTCCTTTTGTTTTAAAACAATTTGTTCTTTTATTCAACACCTCCCCTCCCCCCCAGTTAGCTTCTTTTAGGTAGACACTAGGGGTACAAAGATGAATAAAACACAGCTTTGATACTAGAAGAACTCCTAGTTCAGAAATAATTGTATTTCATCTTGATAAGTATTACGGTTGTATATAAATAAAATGTGGGAACACAAAAGTGGGAAGATTAAAAAATGAGATTAAAAATGAGATTAAAAAATTAACTCTTTTTTAATTTTTAAAATTAAATTCTTTTAAAGTCTTTTTAAAAGATTTAATTTTTAATTAAATCTTTTTAAAATTAAATTTTAAAAAAATTAAAAAGGATTAAAAATGAGATTCTCCACTTGAATGGAGCAGACTCTTTGGAATTTAGTCTATTTCATTATAGTATTAAATATAATTATTTTAAAAATAATTATCATTTACTACAGATAAATTATATCTTTTTAAATGACTAAGTGATTTATTTAGAGATAAACTGAGTTAAGGTGTTTAATATCTAGTGAAAGAGTAAGTCCAGACTATGAATTCTTAATTTTAATTTTGAATTAGATAACTAAGAAAGTCATTTTCTAGTTTTTCTTCTTTATAAATACATTCTAAGTCTTTCTACTTTCCACTAAGATCCTATCTATTTTTATTTTTTGGTACTAGCTCCCAGTGAACTATACCAGTCTTTTTAGGCATGAAATCTATGTATCTCCAGACCAGGCTACATCCTGGCTCCTCTCCCAAATAAATCACAGTGAAAAAAGTGAAATTTGAAGTATGAAAAACTTGTTGAAGGAATCAAATAAATATAAATTTGATGTTTTATATTCAGTGTGTCTTGATTTTGGAAATTATATACAAATTCTACAAGGGGGAGTTGTGCTTTTTTTTTAACTAAAAAAACTATTATAACTTTTCTATCTTCACATAAAATAAGTATTTTCAAAGACAATTAGTATACTTATCCTCCTCTAAATCAGCATCTAAAAAACAAACATGTCCCTACCTGAGAATTTAAGGCTAATAGCATTATTTTATGGACAGCTATAAAGAAGATGTGAATTAGGCAATATCATTAGTTTGTTTTAGCAAGGGGTTAAGAGTCTTCCTAAACCAATAATTAAGAGATTTCTAACTACTATGAGGTTTACATAAACTGCTTTGGGGTTATCAGTTATTCATAGGTATACTTTTTGAGATGCTTAGATGAGTAGATTTGATCTGGAATGATAGTTCATATATAATTCAGAATTTATAATTAATATGTAATTCAAAATATACAATTCATATATAATTCAGAAGGTCCAGCAAAACTTCTCATGTCCATTTTCCTAAGTGACAACCACATGTGTTTTTCCCTTACTACTCCAGTATAAGCCTGAATTCTAGACATTATGAAACATGTTAGCCAGACCCCTACTGACTTTTAGTAAACAGAACTGAGTGTAAATAATATTTATGACTATAGACTACTTGGCTAACTCCACCTGAAAAGACAGTTTCATTCTGCTTATACAGCAGCGTTTCACTATCTACAGTAGCACACGCGCACATATACAAATTACACTCAGACCAAGCCAAACGGAGAGATGAAAATGTAATTCACCAAGGAAAGAAATGTATAAAGGAAGGTGACTAAACGGAGACTTCATACAACTGTTTATTTGTCATAAAACCATCCATGAGCTAAGACATAAGCATAAGCATTAAGTGAATGACAGTTGTTTTATTGTATTTTCAACGTTTTTAGTTGTATCTTAAAAAATACCAGATGCTGTTCACATGATGCCAAACATATGGCTTTTGGCTGTGCTCTTGTGATCTGTAGTAGATTGCTATAATGTATAGAGCAGGGAAAAAAACCGATTTACAGATAGCCCTGGCCTGAGTGGCTCACAGCTGGATCTAATTTCACTGAACTGATGGCCTCTTCCCTCCAGCACCTTCTATTTTATCAAATGCCACATATTGTTTTTTTGAAGTGGTTCTTGTTGTCCTAGTGAATACCACAGATGGATAGTACAGAGGACATTTGGTTGTCTGTTTTCTGATTAAGGTCAGGACCTACTGTTGTTCATGTTTGGGTGGAGGACGTATTTCATGGGACTGCCCAAGAAATTTAATTGGTTTCAGCTGTCTAAGAGATAATGTATAAGACATTGTTCACTTGGTTGACATACTTAAGGCCATTATAGTCATTTAGATTCTTAGGCAGTAATATGGTTCTTCCCAAGTGTGTCTTTGTATCAGTTACTCAGCTGACATATCACCTGGAAAGATGAAAAGGGTAAGAAGGAGAATGAATAAATGCTAATAATTACTCAACTTAATTATGATTGCCTATATATTTCCCTGTCTCTCCTTCTAGATTTTAAGCTTCTTGAGGGTATTAAATATGTCTTGTTTAACACTTAATAGCCTGGACATAGCCCAGGGGCTGGTACAAAATGACTTAAATATTTGTTGAATGAATAGTTGGAAGAACAAGCTTTCAAAGAGTTTCTGTAGATATGGTAATTCTGGAGAGGGAGAATAACTAGAATATGAATGGTAAGGTTGTAGATCTCATTCTGTTTCCTAATTTTTCTCTAAGCCCTATTGTTTTAAGATCTATCTTTGTTTTTCTTTGTTCATAATGATTTGTTTCTTTTTGTGTGCATTTGCCACATTTTACCTATCACTCCCTAACTGATGGATGCCAAGAATGACTCTATCTCCCTTCCAACACAGAATAATTTCCAGGCATCTCTACTGCTGCCATGATAGAGTGATATGAGACCATATGGGAGACAATTGCTATCCACACCTGCAGGTGGGGCTGATTAAGTTTTAAAATGTTACTGAAGCCATAGTTTCTTTCTTCTCCTTCTTCGCCTTCTTCTTTTCTTCTATTTTTAATGAGAGACTTTTCCATGAGGTTTCTACTTCCTTAGGTTTCATTTAGGAAACTAGGCACAGATTTCCCAAAACCACTTTAAGGGATTCTCTTGTCCACCACTACCCTCTCTAATAAGTCCTCAGGGAGGATATATTTCTTTTTCTTCTCCAAAACCCAGCCTCATCCAACATACTCATACTAGTTTATATTGTCAGAGCAATGAAAATTATATCTATATACTTATGCCTATCATCTTCATGGCTTAGCTTTTCAAGTTCCAAAACACCCCACTCGAGCAAATAAAAACTAGTTTTCCACAGCTGTTCTTGTCTTCTTATGATCCATTATCTACAATGCAGGTAGTTGTTCTTTAAAGAAAAATTAAGCACTTATTTTTTTTTCAATTTATCTTTACTGTACAATACACATAACACAATTTACCATCTTAACAATTTTTAAGTGTATAGTTCAGTGGTGTTAAATACATTCATAATGTTCTACAACCATCACACAATCCATAACTATTTCATCTTGCAAAACTGAAACTCTATAACATTAAATAATATCTCCATTCCACCTTTCCCTAGTCCTAGGAACCACTATTCTACTTTCTGTCTTTATGATTTTGACTGTACTCATATACTCTAAGTACTCATATAAATGGAATCATACTCCAGAGGTGGAATATGTATCTTCCACTCTTGTACAAACATATAAGTAATATTATAAAGTATTTGTCTTTTTCTATCTTATTTCACTTAGCAGAGTGTCCTTGAGTTTCATCCATGTTGTAGCATATATTGCAATTTCCTTATTTTTTAAGGTTGAATAATATTCCAGTATTTACACACACACACACACACACACACACACACCATGTTTTGCTTTTCTATTAATCTATTGATAGGTACATAGGTTTATGAATGATACTACTGTGCCATCTCTTTGAGACCCTGCTTTCAATTCTTTTGGGTATATACCCCAAAGTGGAATATGGGAATATACCTCAAATCTTGATCATATGGTTGTTCTATTTTTAATTTTCTTGAGGATTGCCACACTTTTTTGATACACAAATTTTTTAAAAAAATAGACTTTTTTTTCTCTTGTTGATTGTGCCTTTGGTGTCATATCCAAGAAATTATTGCCAAATTCAGTGTTATGAAGTTTTGCCCAATGTTTTCCTCTAAGAGTTTTATAGTTTATGTCTTACATTTAGGTCTCTGAGCCATTTTAAACTTAATTTTTGTATATGGTGTTAGCTAAGGATTCAAGTTTACATGTAGATATACAGTTTTCTCAGCACCACTGGTTGAAAAGACTGTCTTTTTTTTTCCCATTGAATGCTCTTGGCACCATTATAAAAAAATCATTTAACCAGGAGAAGATAGCAGAGTAGGAGGGCCCCAGAGTCATCTTGTCCCATGGATAGAACTAGGTAAAACATAACTTAACCCAGAAAATGACCCTAAGACTGGCAGAACAATTCTCCACAGTTAAATGTAGAGAAGAGGAAAAACTGGAGAGGGTGGGAAAGGGAGAATTGAAGTCAGGAGCCAAATGGACCCATGGGATTGTCCATAGTAGGGAGGAACATGGCAGGTGCAGAGAGGAGAGAGGACCAGATCCCCACACCAGGTACCCTAGTCATATAGGACAGACACAGGGAAGATGAATCCTTATAATATTTGGCTTTGAAATCAGAGAAGCCTAACAATCAATGGGGCTCAACACCTGGAACTTTAAAAATCATCAGGCTTGGTTCTAGGAGAGCTGGAAAGGTGGAGTCATTGTCCTTAAAGAGACAGTATAACAGCCCCACAGATACAGCATAGACTCAGCAGTTTGAAAAATGCATGGAGTATATAGGAAGATTTATTTACTAATAAATAATTTATTTACTAATCTTGAAGCTTGTGCTGGAGGGGCAGAAGTCTTGGGGAACTTCTCCAAGAACAAAAGAGCTCCCAGGGGACATTTCCCTCCCCAGCCTCCCCACCCCTTGCCCAGCCTAGTTACATGACACCTGCAGAAACCAAGTGGGAACACTACACTTAGCTTGCTCCACCCTGCTTGCTCTCCACCTAGCTTGCTAATGGCATGCACTGCTGCTACATTGTTTCTGCAGATCCACCCCTCCAACCCAGCCATCTTGACAGTTTTACCAGGCAACTACAGGTTCCCTCCCACTGAGAACTGGCTGTTGGTACTGTGCACTCTACCTCCACACTCTCCCACAGATCTGCTCCTTCCGGTACCCTCTTGGCTAGAGTCCATCCAAAGTGCCCAAAACCTGGCAGTGTGTAAGCAACTCAGTAGGGTCCAGCACCACTCCAAAGTGACTCCTGCCCCAGGTAGAGGGAAAAATAACCACAAACAACTGTTACCCCAGCAGTGGACTGGGGGCAGTCATCTGTTCTGACTGCTGCCTCCACCCACCAACACAAACTTCTCAGGGGACAATACAGAGAAAGTGACATGTAGTTTAGTGCTACTGTGTCTCTGGTGAATGCCTGATCTAACTCAACTCAAGCCCAGGGTGGCTCCAGACTGGCCTACTAACAACATGGGGACCAAATCCTGCCCACAATAGGCAAAAAGAACCATTGCAGATGATTGGACTGAAGTCAAATGTGCTCCAGCCACAACAGTAGGATGTATGCAACACACATAGGGGACATCAACGAAGTGCCAATTTCTGGTGAACAGGGGACATTGCACTTCAGGGCACTACAGGGACTTTTCTTCATGAAGTCACTACTTTCAAGAGCAGGAGACACAACTGACTTTCATAATACATGGAAAGAGACACTGAAAGTTAGGGAAAATGGGGAAACAGAGGAATATGTCTCAAATAAAAGCACAGGACAAATAGAAGAAAGCTGAGTGAAATAAAGATAAGTAATAGGCTTCATAGAGAATTTAAAGTAATATAGAGATAATGGACCTGAAAAAAGAGTGTAGGATCTCAGTGAGATCTGTAACAAAGAGAAACCTAAAAAAGAGCCAATCAGACATGAAGAACTCAACTAGTGTATAAAAATACACTAGAGGGAATAAATAATAGACTAGAGGAAGCAGAAAAATGACTCAGTGATCTGGAGGACAGAGTAATAGCAATCAAGCTGAACAAAAGAAAAGAAAAAATAATAATAAGTGAACACAGAGAACTTAGTAACATCATAAAAAGTAACAACATTTGCATTTATAGGGATCCCAGAAGGACAATAGAGAGACAGGGAGGCAGAAATTTTATTTAAAAAAGTAGTATCTGAAAACTTCCTGAATCTGGGGAAGGGAACAAATCCAGATCCAGGAGGCACAGAGAGCTCCCAACAAAATCAACCCAAGGGGGTCCACACCAAGGCAAATAGTAATTAAAAGGGCAAAAAGTAGTGATCTGAAGGGTTTGAAGAGGTGGGGCGGTGGGAAGTTGGGGGAACCAGGTGGTGGGTATTAGAGAGGGCACGGATTGCATGGAGCACTGGGTGTGGTACAAAAACAATGAATACTGTTATGCTGAAAATAAATTAAAAAAATGATTAAAAAAAAAAGAGGGAGTTTTAAAAGCAGAAAGAGAAAAGAAAACAGTTACATACAAGGGAAACCCCATAAAACTACATCTGATTTTTCAGCAGAAATTTTTCAGGTCAGAAGGGAGTCACATGATGTATTCAAAGTGTTGAAAGAAAAAAACATCTGCAGCTGAGAATATTTTATTTAGTAAAGCAATTATTCAGAATAGAAGGAGAGTTAAATAATTAATAACCACTAAACCAGCTCTGCAAGAAATGTTAAAGGGGATACTTTCAGTGGAAAGGAAGGATCATAAGTAGGAGTAAGAAAATCAGGAAGCACAAAAGCAGTAAGATGAAGCATATTCTAAAGCTCAGTCAAGGGATTCACAAAATAAAAGGATGCAAAATATGATATCATATACCTAAAATGTTGTGAGGGATGAGGGAAAGGAAGAAAGAATGAGTTCAAACTTAAGTGACCATCAATTTAATATAGATTGCTATATGCATAATATGATATGCATAAACCTAGTGGTAACCACAAATCTAAAACTGGTAATAAATATGCAAAAAATAAAGAGAAAGGAATCCAAGTATATCACTAAGGAAAGCTTTTGCATAGCACAGGAAACAATCAGTAGAACTCAAAGATAACCTACTGAATGGGAGAAGTTATTTGGAAATGATATATCCAATAAAGGGTTAGTATCCAAAATATATAAAGAACTTATACAACTCAATGCAAAACAAAAAACCAAATAATCCAATTAAAAAAATGGGCAGAAGACATGAGCAGATATTTCTCCAAAGAAGTCATACAGATGACCAACAGACACATGAAAAGATGCACATCATCATCAATCATCAGAGAAATGCAAATCAAGACCACAGTGTGGTATCACCTTATTTCTGTCAGAATGGCTAAAATAAAAAACACGAGAAACAAGTGTGATGAGGATGTGGAGCAAAAGGAACACTTGTGCACTGTTGGTGGGAATGCAAAACTGGTGCAGCCACTGTGAAAAACAGTATGGAGATTCCTCAAAAAATTAAAAATAGAATATCCATATGATCCAGTAATTCCACTACTGGGTATTTACCCTAAAATTACAAAAACACTAATTCAAAAAGTTGTATGCTCTCTCTTATAGCATTATTTACAAGCCACATTGTAGAAGCCACACAGTGTTCATTGATAGATGAACAGATAAAGAAGAAGTGATATATAAAAATGGACTATTACTCAGTCATAAAAAGGAATAAAATGTTGCCATTTGCAACAACATGGATGGACCAGAGGGTATAACACTAAGTGAAGTAAGTCAGTGAGACACACCAAAAAAAAAAAACTAAAGAGAACAAGTTGGTTACCAGAGAGGAGATGGGTGAGGGGAATATATAAAATATGTAAAGGGGATTAAGAGTACACTTACCATGGTGAACACTGAATAATATAGAATTGTTAAATCACTATATTGTACACCTGAAACTAATATAACTAATATAACTAATATAACAACACTGTATTTTAACTATACTGAAATTGAAAAAGGAAAAATAGTAGTGAAAATAATAAATATTAAAAAAATCATTTGACCATATATGAGAAAGTTTATTTCTGGACTCTATTCTATTTTACTAATCTGCATGTCTGCCTTTATGCCAGTACAACACTGTTTTATTTACAGCAGCTTTGTGATAAGTTTTGAAATTAGGGGGATGCCTGGGTGTCTCAGTGGGTTAAGCCTCTGCCTTGGGCTTCGGTCGTGATCTCAGGATCCTGGGATCAAGCCCCGCATCGGGCTCTCTGCTCAGCAGGGAGCCTGCTTCCCTTCCTCTCTCTCTGCCTGCCTCTCTGCCTACTTGTGATCTCTTTCTGTCAAATAAATAAATAAAAATCTTAAAAAAATTTTTTTGAAATTAGGAAGAGTGAGTTTTCCAACTTTGTTCTTTTTCAATATTATTTTGGCTATTTGAGGCCATTTGAGATTCTATATGAATTTTAGGGTGGGCTTTTATTTATTTATTTATTTATTTGAGAGAGAGAGTGAGAGAGAGCATGAGAGGGGAGAAGGTCAGAGGGAGAATCAGACTCAGACTCCCCATGGAGCTGGGAGCCCAAGGAGGAAGTTGATCCCAGGAGTCCGGGATTATGACCTGAGCTGACGGCAGTCGCCTAAGAAACTGAGCTACCCAGGTGCCCTGGGTAGGCTTTTCTACTTACTCCAAAAACATCATTGGGATTTTGGTAGAGATTGCATTGAATCTGCAGATTGTTTTGTGTAGTATTGACATCTTAACAATATTAAATCTTTCAATCATGAACATGGGATGTATTTCCATTTATTTATATTTTCTTTAATCTTCTTCAGCAGTGCTTTGTAGTTTTCACTGCACAAGTTGTTCACCTCCTTGTTCAAGTTCAGCTGTAAGTATTTTATTCTTTTTGATGCAATTATACATTGCATTTGTAATTTCCTTTTCAGATTGTTCATTGATAGTGTATAGAATTGCAACTGATTTTTGTTTGAGTTTGTACCCTGCTATTTTTCTAAATTCATTCACTAGTTCCAACAGGTTTTGGGTGAAATCTCTAGAATTTTCTAGATGCAAGATCATATCTGTAAAGACAATTTTGTTTCTTTCTCAATTTTTATGCTTTTTAGTTCTTTTTCTTATTGAATTTCTTTGAAGTTCTTTGGCTAGAACTCTAGTACTATGTTGAATAGAAGTGGCAAAAGAGGACATCCTTGTCAAAGTGGACATCCTTGTCTTTTTTTTTTTTTTTATCCTTGTCTTGTTCCTGATGTTTCACCACTAAGTATGATGTACAGTGTGGGTTTTTCATTTATGGATTTTATTATGTTGAGGTATTTTCCTTCTCTTCTTACTTTGTTGAATGTTTTATCATGAAGGTCTGTTGAATTATATCAAATGTGTTTTCATCATCAATTAAGAATATCCTCCCCCCCGCCCTCATCATTCTGTTAATGTAGTGAATTACATTGATTTTCATATGTGGAATCATCCTTGGATTCCAACAATAAATCCCACTTGACTATAGTGAATAATGCTCTTAATATATTATTGAATTTGGTTTACTAATTGTTAGGGATTTTTGCATTGATGCTCATAAAGTACATTGATCTGTAATTTTCTTTTCTTGTGATGTCTTTGGTTTTGGTGTCAGGATAATGTTGGTCTCATGGATTAATTAGAAATATTCCCTCCTCTTCAATATTTTGAAGAAGTTTGAGAATGATTGGTGTTAGTACTTCTTTAAATGTTAGGTAGAGGGGGGATGGATGAACCTGGTGGTGGGTATTGAGGGCATGTATTGCATGGAGCACTAGATGTGATGCATAAACAAGGAATCTTGGAACAATGAAAAAAATTACATTAAGTTAAAAAAATATATTATGTAGAATTCACCAGTGAGGCCATCAGGTCCAAGGTTTTGATTTGTTGTGAGGTTTTGTTTACTGATTCAGACGCCTTACTAGTTATATGTCCATTTAGATTTTCTAATTTTTTATTATTAGTCTTGACAGGTTTTGCATCTCTAGGAATTTCTCCACTTCATTTGAGTTAGCCAATTTTTATGTGTTCAATTATTTATAGTACTCTTTTATAACCTCTTTATTTCTATAGAATTGATAACAATGTCCTGACTTTTATTTCTGATTTTTTAATTTAAATCTTTTTTTTTTGTCTATATAGTTAACGGTTTGTCAATTTTGTTCATCTTTTTGAAGAACCAACTTTTTGTTTTGTTTTTCTCTATTGTTTTTCTACTCTCTGTTTTTGTTTGTTTCCTTCCTTGTGCTCTTTTTTTCTCCTAGTTCCTAAATTGTAAAGTTTGTTTGTTGACTTGACATCTTCCTTGTTTTATAATATAGACATTTACAGTTTATAATATAGGCATTTACAGCTAGAAATTTTACTTTGAACACTGCTTTCACTATATCTCATAAGATTTAGTGTATGTGTTTTTATTTTTATCATCGCTACATATTTTCTAATTTCCTTTGTAATTTCTTCTTTGACCAATTATTTAAGTGTGTTTCTTAATTTCCACATTTTTGTGAATTTTTCAGTTATCTTTCTGTTATTGATTTCTAGCTTCATCCCTTTGTGGGTGGAGAAAGTACTTTGTATAATATCTACCTTTTAAAATCTATTGAGACTTTTTTTTCTCTTTTTTTTGCCTAACATATAGTCTATCCGGGAGAATATACACATGTGCTCTTGAGAAGTATGTGTATTCTGTGGTTGTTGGGTGGTGTGTTCTGTATAGGTATGTTTGGTCTAGGTGGATTATTATGGTTTTCAAGCCCTCTCTTTCCTTACTTATTTTCTGTCTGTTTGATCTATCCATTATTTAAAGTGGAGTATTAAAGTCTACAACTATTATTGTACATGTATGTTTCTCTTTAACTGTCAATCTTTGCTTTGTGTATTTTGAGGCTTGTTAATTATGTTATATCTTGTTCTATTAAAACTATCATTAATATATAATGTTCTTTTTGTTTTGTAACTTTTTTTTCCTTTTGATTTAAAGTCCAGTTTGTCTGATATTAGTATAGGCATCCTAGCTCTCTTTACCATTTGCCGGGAATGTTTTCCATTCTTTCATTTTGTGCCTTTGGATCTAAAGGAGGTTTCTTATAGATAGCATATAACTAAATCATGTTTTTTAATTCATTCTGCCAATTTCTCTTTTGATTGAAGAGTTTAATCATTACATTTAAATAACTAATAATAAGGGACTTCTGCCATTTTGCTATTTGTTTTCCATATGCCATATAGCTTTTTTTTTTACCCATCATTTCCTCTGTTACTAATTTCTTTTGTGTTTACTTGATTTTTGGGAGGACAAAATATTTTGATTCCCTTATTTTCTTTTGTGTGTATTTTATAAATGTTTTCTTTGTGGTTATCATGAAGATTATGTTCAACATCCTAAAACTACGACAATGTACTTTGAATTTATACCAACTTAACTTCAAAGGGCTTATAAATCTGTTCCTATGCAGTTCCATGATTTTGCTTTCTATTATTGATATCACAGATTGCATCTTTATATATTTTGTGTCTCAAAACATAGATTCATAATTTTTTGTGACTTTATTTTTTCAAAAAAGATTATTTATTTATTCATGAGAGACAGAGGGAGAGAGTGAGCAGAGGCAGAAGGGGGATGATCCTAGGACCCTGGGATTATGACCTGAGCTGAAGGCAGATGCTTAGCCAACTGAGCACCAAGGTGCCTGTGAATTTATCTTTTAACTCATGTCAAAAATTAAAAATAGAATTACAAAATAAAATTTCAGTAATATTAGGTTTTATAATTCCCCATGTATTTATCCTAACTGAAAATCTTTATACAGCTTTGAGTTACTGACTACTTCCCTTTCCTTTCAATCTGATGTTGTTTCTTTATCATTTTTTTCAGGGTAGATCTAGTGATAACACACTCCCTCAGCTTTTGTTCATCTGAGGATGTCTTAATTTCTCCCTCATTTGTAAGGACAGTTTTGCTTTGGAGTTGTTTTCTTTCAACACTTTGAATATATCAACCCACTGCCTTTGGCCTCTAAGGCTTTTGATGAAATTGATAATCTCATTGAAGATTCCTTATATGTGATATATTGCTTCTCTCTAGCTATTTTCAAAATATTCTTTTTTTTCTTTTTTGACAGTTCTGTTATGATGTGTCAGTATGAATAAAGATCTGTCTCATAGTTTAGCTTGTTTTTATGAAGGTGTCAGATTTTTAAAAATTGCTTATCACCAGAGTCACCATTGTTTTGGAGAGTGGCCTTAAACTTGAATTTCCTCACCCTGCGTTCTAAATAAAATTAGTTCTTTGGGAAGATCTTTAGAGCTCTCTGTTCTTATGGACTGCATCTTTCTCTAGGTAAAATTTCTGTACAATACTAGAGCCAGGGGTGGAAATCCTCCCCCTAACATGACAGCTTTAAGAGCAGGGTGCTGGAAAAAAGTGGTAGCTTCTGATTTTCTGGGCTTTCCTCTACTGCCATGGAACCTCTACCAAAGTGAGTGATCTAGAAGAAAGCTATTGAAACTTATTATTAGCATGCCATCTCTGGAGTGGAATATCCACCCTATGAATTGGGGTTAGGTAGAAGAAGGGAATCCAAGTCCTTTCAGCTGCATTTACTTGGGAGTTAGCCTCTGTAACAGGGAGGCATGAGATTGAGAAATGCAGGTGCTCACTAATATGTGGAATTTAAGAAACAAGGCAGAGGATCATAGGGGAAGAGAGGAAAAAATGAAAATGAAAAGAAATGAAAATGAAATAAGATTAAACCAGAGAGGGAGAGACAAACCATGGGAAAAAAAACTGAGGGTTGCTGGAGGGGAGGGAGCTGGAGGGATGAAATAACTGGTGATGGACATTGGGGAGTGTATGTGCTGTAATGAGCACTGGGTATTATATAAGACTAATGAATCATGGACCTGTACCCCTGAGACAAATACATCCTATGTTAATTAATTGAATTTAAAATAAACAAAAGGGAGATGCAGGTGGCCAACCTTTCCCACAGAAAAAAATTATGTAGAATGAAAGGGAAGGCAATGCACTACAGGTCCTATAACCCACAGGTCCTGAGTATGCTTTAGTATTATTGCAAAAAAGTAACTGTAAATGAAAGGTGTCATAATTTTTTTAAAAAGGATGTTGAAATCCAAGCAAAAATGAGACTAATGTTATTGAGATGAGATATATGTATGTATGTGTGTATATATATATATATATGAACATTCTGATAGGGGCGCCTGGGTGGCTCAGAAGGTTAAGGCCTCTGCCTTTGGCTCGGGTCATGATCTCGGGGTCCTGGGATCGAGCTCTGCATCGGGCTCTCTGCTCAGTGGGGAGCCTGCTTCCTCCTCTCTCTCTGCCTGCTTCTCTGCCTACTTGTGATCTCTGTTCTGTCAAATAAATGGATAAAATCTTAAAAAAAAAAGAACATTCTGATAATTCATTTAAAGAGAAAGAAATTGTCATTTATCAGTTATTTAAATGTTTCAAGTAAAACATTTTGTGTTTAAATTTTAATTTAATTTATTCTTCTGAACATTATACAGATAAAGATAGATTATGGCTTTGCCCAATAATGACCATCTTAAATAGTCACACACACTAAAATTGCTAATAGCTCAGCAAAGATTTGGAGGCTATAAATTTGTATTTTTACTTTCAATAATTATGCAGCCAAGATAATCATCTATTCAATTAGTATCAGATAACATAGATTGTTTATTTTCCTCTGGGTGAAACAGTAATGCTGTGAAGTCATACACTAAAAAAGTGATTTTTCTGCCAGTTTAACTCCAAAAGTTATGTTCAGCTCCAAGTCCTATGGCTAAAAATTAGGTTCTTGGCTGTCTTTTTCATTCTAAAATTAAAATACGCTGAATTTGCAAAATTTAACACTTTCTGAGGTTTTTCCCTGGCTACTGTAACTAAACACTTTAGACACAGGAGAAATTGCTATATTAAAATATTTTTGGAATTCTAACAAATATATTATAAAGAATTATTCTTATCTACTTTCCAATGAGGAATTTTTATGAGTAAATGGATCATAGAATATGGAAAATAAGATAACATGTATATAGGCTTTTGTGTGTAGAATTGCTTTTTTTATTTAGTAATAACAACTCTGGTAACTGAATTGGGGGTTACTATTGCACTTCAAAAATAAAACCACTATTTGAAAATCCACTGACCATACTGCAAGTAAGTTGGGGAACCTTTGCAATGGAAAAAGGTGACAGAGAGTTATCGCCCTACCTAAGCCATCCACAAAGACAGCTGATTCTATTTATTCTGGTATCGTAGTCCTCATTAAAGAATATTTAAAGACTTTTATATTATCTTTTTCTAACTTCTAATCATTTTACAGTCAATATTTATTTTTAACATGTAAAATAACTTTTCTTGAAATATACTTTTCTTTTCTTTTTTGGCAAGACAGTTTTATTGCTGGCTAATTAGGATCCACATTTTAAAGGCATATTTTATATAAAATAGAAAAACTGAACAACTTTTCTGGTACTTGAAAAACAAAGTTTGGTGTTTGTCCATTTAAATATTTTCTTATTCTTTCTTTTTCTTTTTATTTTCTTTTTCTTTTTTATTTTTTATAAACATATAATATATTTTTATCCCCAGGGGTACAGGTCTGTGAATCACCAGGTTTATACACTTCGCAGCACTCACCATAGCACATACCCTCCCCAATGTCCATAACCCAACCCCCCTTCACCAGCAACCCTCAGTTTGTTTTGTGAGATTAAGAGTCACTTATGGTTTGTCTCCCTCCCAATCCCATCTTGTTTCATTTATTCTTCTCCTACCCCCTTAACCCCCCATGTTGCATCTCCAATTCCTCATATCAGGGAGATCATATGATAGTTGTCTTTCTCTGATTGACTTATTCACTAAGCATGATACCCTCTAGATCCATCCACGTCATCACAAATAGCAAGATTTCATTTCTTTTGATGGCTGCATAGTATTCCATTGTGTATATATACCACCTCTTCTTTATCCATTCATCTGTTGATGGACATCTAGGTTCTTTCCATAGTTTGGCTATTGTAGACATTGCTGCTATAAACATTCGGGTGCACGTGCCCCTTCGGATCACTATGTTTGTATCTTTAGGGTAAATACCCAGTAGTGCAATTCTGGGTCATAGGGTAGCTCTAATTTCAACTTTTTGAGGAAACTCCATGCTGTTTTCCACAGTGGTTGCATCAGCTTGCATTCCCACCAACAGTGTAGGAGGGTTCCCCTTTCTCCGCATCCTCATCAACATCTGTCGTTTCCTGACTTGTTAATTTTGGCCATTCTGACTGGTGTGAGGTGATATCTCATTGTGGTTTTGATTTGTATTTCCCTGATGCCAAGTGATATGGAGCACTTTTTCATGTGTCTGTTGGCCATCTGGATGTCTTCTTTGCAGAAATGTCTGTTCATGTCTTCTGCCCATTTCTTGATTGGATTATTTGTTCTTCAGGTGTTGAGTTTGCTAAGTTCTTTATAGATTTTGTACACTAGCCCTTTATCTGATATGTCGTTTGCAAATATCTTCTCCCATTCTGTCAGTTGTCTTTTGGTTTTGTTAACTGTTTCCTTTGCTGTGCAAAAGCTTTTGAACTTGACAAAATCCCAATAGTTCATTTTTGCCCTTGCTTCCCTTGCCTTTGGCGATGTTCCTAGGAAGATGTTGCTGTGGCTGAGGTCGAAGAGGTTGCTGCCTGTGTTCTCCTCAAGGATTCTGATGGATTCCTTTCTCACATTGAGGTCCTTCATCCATTTTGAGTCTATTTTTGTGTGTGGTGTAAGGAAATGGTCCAATTTCATGTTTCTGCATGTGGCTGTCCAATTTTCCCAACACCATTTATTGAAGAGGCTGTCTTTTTTCCATTGGACATTCTTTTCTGCTTTGTCAAAGATTAGTTGACCATAGAGTTGAGGGTCTATTTCTGGGCTCTCTATTCTGTTCCATTGATCTATGTGTCTGTTTTTGTGCCAGTACCATGCTGTCTTGATGATGACAGCTTTGTAATAGAGCTTGAAGTCCGGAATTGTGATGCCACCGACTTTGGCTTTCTTTTTCAATATTCCTTTGGCTATTCGAGATCTTTTCTGGTTCCATATAAATTTTAGGATTATTTGTTCCATTTCTTTGAAAAAAATGGATGGTACTTTGATACAAATTGCATTAAATGTGTAGATTGCTTTAGGTAGCATAGACATTTTCACAATATTTATTCTTCCAATCCAGGAGCATGGAACATTTTTCCATTTCTTCGTGTCTTCCTCAATTTCCTTCATGAGTACTTTATAGTTTTCTGTGTATAGATTCTTAGTCTCTTTGGTTAGGTTTATTCCTAGGTATCTTATAGTTTTGGGTGCAACTGTAAATGGGATTGACTCCTTAATTTCTCTTTCTTCCGTCTTGTTGTTGGTGTAGGGAAATGCAACTGATATCTGTGCATTGATTTTATATCCTGACACTTTACTGAATTCCTGTGCAAGTTCTAGCAGTTTTGGAGTGGAGTCTTTTGGGTTTTCCACATATAGTATCATATCATCTGCGAAGGGTGATAGTTTGACTTGTTCTTTGCCAATTTGGATG
Source organism: Lontra canadensis (assembly GCF_010015895.1). Lineage (NCBI taxonomy): Eukaryota > Metazoa > Chordata > Mammalia > Carnivora > Mustelidae > Lontra > Lontra canadensis. The sequence continues at coordinate 20,784,917 of NW_022631017.1, forward strand.
CCTTTAATTTCCTTTTGTTGTCTGATTGCTGAGGCTAGGACTTCTAGTACTATGTTGAATAGCAGTGGTGATAATGGACATCCCTGCCATGTTCCTGGCTTAGCGGAAGAGCTTTCAGTTTTTCTCCATTGAGAATGATATTTGCGATGGGTTTTTCATAGATGGCTTTGATAATATTGAGGTATGTGCCCTCTATCCCTACACTTTGAAGAGTTTTGATCAGGAAGGGATGCTGTACTTTGTCAAATGTTTTTTCAGCATCTATTGAGAGTATCATATGGTTCTTGTCCTTTCTTTTATTAATGTGTTGTATCACATTGATTGATTTGCAGATGTTGAACCAACCTTGCAGCCCTGGAATAAATCCCGCTTGGTCGTGGTGAATAATCCTTTTAATGTACTGTTGAATCCTATTGGCTAGTATTTTAGTGAGAATTTTCACATCTGTGTTCATCAAGGATATTGGTCAGTAGATCTCTTTTTTGATGGGATCCTTGTCTGGTTTTGGGATCAAGGTGATACTAGCCTCATAAAATGAGTTTGGAAGTTTACCTTCCATTTCTATTTTTTGGAACAGTTTCAGGAGAATAGGAATTAGTTCTTCTTTAAATGTTTGGTAGAATTCCCCCAGGAAACCATCTGGCCCTGGGCTTTTGTTCATTTGGAGATTTTTGATGACTGTTTCAATCTCCTTACTGGTTATGGGTCTGTTCAGGTTTTCTATTTATTCCTGGATCAGTTGTGGTAGTTTATATGTCTCTAGGAATGCATCCATTTCTTCCAGATTGTCAAATTTGTTGGCGTAGAGTTGCTCATAGTATGTTCTTATAATTGTCTGTATTTCTTTGGTGTTCGTTGTGATCTCTCCTCTTTCATTCATGATTCTATTGATATGGGTCCTTTCTCTTTTCTTTTTGATCAGTCTGGCCAGGGGGTTATCAATCTTATTAATTCTTTCAAAGAACCAGGTCCTAGTTTCGTTGATTTGTTCTATTGTTTTTTTTTGGTTTCTATTTCATTGATTTCTGCTCTGATCTTTATGATTTCTCTTCTCCTGCTGGGTTTAGGGTTTCTTTCTTGTTCTTTCTCCAGCTCCTTTAGGTGTAGGGTTAGGTTGTGTACCTGAGACCTTTCTTGTTTCTTGAGAAAGGTTTGTACCACTATATATTTTCCTCTCAGGACTGCCTTTGTTGTGTCCCACAGATTTTGAACCGTTGTGTTTTCATTATCATTTGTTTCCATGACTTTTTTCAATTCTTCTTTAATTTCCTGGTTGACCCATTCATTCTTTAGAAGGATGCTGTTTAGTCGCCATGTATTTGGGTTCTTTCCAAATTTCCTCTTGCGATTGAGTTCTAGCTTCAGAGCATTGTGGTCTGAAAATATGCATGGAATGATCCCAATCTTTTGATACTGGTTGAGACCTGATTTAAGACCGAGGATATGATCTATTCTGGAGAATGTTCCATGTGCTTTAGAGAAGAATGTGTATTCTGTTGCTTTGGGATGAAATGTTCTGAATATATCTGTGATGTCCATCTGGTCCAGTGTGTCATTTAAGGCCTTTATTTCCTTGTTGATCTTTTGCTTGGATGATCTGTCCATTTCAGTGAGGGGAGTGTTAAAGTCCCCTACTATTATTGTATTATTGTTGATGTGTTTCTTTGATTTTGTTATTAATTGGTTTATATAGTTGGCTGCTCCCACGTTAGGGGCATAGATATTTACAATTGTTAGATCTTATTGTTGGACAGACCCTTTGAATATGAAATAGTGTCCTTCCTCATCTCTTATAGTCTTTGGCTTAAAATCTAATTGATCTGATATAAGGATTGCCAATTCTGCTTTCTTCTGATGTCCATTAGCATGGTATATTGTTTTCCACCCTCTCACTTTGAATCTGGAGGTGTTTTTGGGTTTAAAATGAGTTTCCTGTAGGCAATTTATAGATTTTTTTTTAATCCATTTTGATACCCTGTGTCTTTTGATTGGGGCATTTAGCCCATTAACATTCAGGGTAACTATTGAGAGATATGAATTTAGTGCCATTGTATTGCCTGTAAGGTGACTGTTACTGTATATTGTCTCTGTTCCTTTCTGATCTACTACTTTTAGGCTCTCTCTTTGCTTAGATGACCCCTTTCAATATTTTCTGTAGAGCTGGTTTGGTGTTTGCAAGTTCTTTCAGTTTTTGTTTGTCCTGGAAGCTTTTAATCTCTCCTTCTATTTTCAATGATAGTCTAGGTGGATATAGTATTCTTGGCTGCTTGTTTTTCTCGTTTAATGCTCTGAATATATCATGCCAGCTCTTTCTGGCCTGCCAGGTCTCTGTGGATAAGTCTGCTGCCAATCTATTATTTTTACCATTGTATGTTACAGACTTCTTTTCCTAGGCTGCTTTCAGGATTTTCTCTTTGTCACTAAGACTTATAAATTTTACTATTAGGTGACGGGGTGTGGACCTATTCTTGTTGATTTTGAGAGGGGTTCTCTGCACCTCCTGGATTTTGATGCTAGTTCCCTTTGCCATATTGGGGAAATTCTCTCCAATAATTCTCTCCAATATAGCTTCTGCTCCCCTCTCTCTTTCTTCTTCTTCTGGAATCCCAATTATTCTAATGTTTTTCGTCTTATGGTGTCACTTATCTCTTGAATTCTCCCCTCATGGTCCAGTAGCTGTTTATCCCTCTTTTGCTCAGCTTCTTTATTCTCTGACATTTGGTCTTCTATATCACTAATTCTTTTTTCTGCCTCATTCATCGTAGCAGTGAGAACCTCCATTTTTGATTGCACCTCATTAATAGCTTTTTTGATTGCACCTCATTAATAGCTTTTTTGATTTCAACTTGGTTAGATTTTAGTTCTTTTATTTCTCCTGAAAGGGTTTTTATATCTCCCAAGAGGGTTTCTCTAATTTCATCCATGCCTTTTTCGAGCCCAGCTAGAACCTTGAGAATCATCATTCTGAACTCTATCTGACATATTACCAATTTCTGTATTGATTAGGTTCCCTAGCCTTTGGTACTGCCTCTTGTTCTTTTTTTTTTGTGGTGAATTTTTCCATCTTGTCATTTTGTCCAGATAAGAGTATATGAAGGAGCATGTAAAATACTAAAAGAGTGGCAAAGACCCCAGGAAAATATGCTTTAACCAAATCAGAAGAGATCCCAAATCATGAGGGGGGAGAAAGGGGATAAAAAGAGGTTCAGAGAAAAAAAAAAAGAAACAATTAAAAAACGAAAATAAAGAAAAAAATATAAAAAAGAAAAAAAAATATATATATTAGATAAGCCAGTGAAAAAAACATTAATAAAAGAAAAAGGTAAAAGTTTAAAAATATTAGCAGAAGAAGAGAGAAAAAAAAATTGAAAAAGAAAAAAAAATAAATTAACTGTAAGACTAAAGAATCATGGGGAGAAAGACATGAGTTCCATGCTTTGCTTTCTCCTCCTCTGGAATTCCGCTTCTCTCCTTGGTATTAAAACTGCAGTTCTTGGTAGGTGAACTTGGTCCTGGGATTTCTTATTGATCTTCTGGGAGAGGGGCCTGTTGTAGTGATTCTCAAGTGTCTTTGCCCCAGGCGGAATTGCATTGTCCTTACCAGGGGCCGGGCTGAGTAATCCGCTCGGGTTTGCTTTCGGGAGCTTTTGTTCCCTGAGTGCTTTCTGTAGAGTTCCAGAGGACGGGAATGAAGATGGCGGCCTCCTGGTCTCTGGCCCAGAGGAGCCGAGAGCTTGGGGCCCCACTCCCCAGTGTGCCCTCAGAGAACAACGCCCATTTACTCCTGTCTCCCTGGCCTCTGGCCATGCTCCAAGCTGACCGAGCCTGCGACCGGTTCAAGGTAACCCCGAGCTGTGAGCTCACTCCTCGGCTCTGTCTCTGTAGCCGGCTTCCCCTTTCTAATACCTGTAAGCTCTGCGACACTCAGACACCCCCGATCCTTCTGTGACCCTGCGGGACCTGAGACCACGCTGACCCCGCGTGGGCTTCACCCCGGTTAAGCCTCTAGAGCGATGTCCCTCAGCAGAACAGACTTTTAAGAGTCCTGATTTTGTGCTCCATTGCTCCGCAGCTTGCCGGGAGCTTCCCCTCCCCCCGCAGTCTGTCTTCCTGTCGCTTTGGATTCACTTCTCCGCCAGTCCTGCCTTTCAGAAAGTGGTTGATTTTCTGTTTCTAGAATTGCTGTTCTTCTTCTCTTCGATCTCCTGTTGGATTTGTGGGTGTTTGCAATCTTTAGATAAACTATCTAGCTGATCTCCTGCTACCTGAAGTAGTCTCAGCCTGCTACTTCTCCGCCATCTTGACTCCTCCCTGAAATATACTTTTCTTACTGTGTTAATTTTCCAAATGAAGATGAAACATGCTGGTTACCATCCTTTGTTTACCTTATGAAGGCAATAGTCAGGGACACTCTAAAGGTGCCGAATAAGTTTTTTTTTTTGTAATTCTCCTTGCCCCAAAACAAAATATTCTAGTCTATCACAATAAACTTTCCACTTCCTCTACAACTATATAATTATCTGTAATTTGCCATGCTGAGGGAGACAGCCATAAATTAGCCTAAAAAACATTGTCCAGAACTTTATAAGATAAAAATATGAGATAACAATATTTATATTTGAGGGCCTTTTCTTCATTTATCCACTTATTATTCTCTTTCCTTCTTCCATCTTGTTCTATCAGTATGATCTGTACATTCTTCTATTAGTGCCAAATGTAAGTCAATAAAGTATTCTTCTACAATGTAACAATGAAGAAAGAAAAATGTTTCTCATTTTGAATATCAAAACCATGAAGTATTAAGCATAAATATTAACCATTGAGATTGTCTCTTATACTGACAAATTATTTCCAAAAAAACAAAAACAAACAAACAAAAAAACTAGCTGGGATTTTGATGAAGATTACATTGAGGTTATGGAAGTTGTAAAAGGCCCAAATTCACAGAGCTCATAAGTGAAGTTCCTGGCATTGAATAATTGGTTAGTCTATCTCCAAACTCTGGGATTTTAGCTACCAAAAGCACAACAAATTAAAAAAAAAAAAAAGAAGGGGCAACTGGGTGGCACAGTGTAGTACAGCTAGGTAAACATCCCACTCTCAATTTGATCTCAGGGTCCTGGAATCAAGCCCCATGTCTGACTCCATGCTTAGCACAGAGTCTTTTTAAGATTCTCTCTTTTCCTCTGCCCCTTCTGCTTGTGTTCCTTCCTTCTCTCTCTCAAATAAATAAACACATCTTTTTAAAAAGTAGGTGAATTGGACATCATCAAAATAAAAACATTTATGCCTCAAAGGATACCATCAAGAAAGTGAAATGACAACCTATGGAATGGGAAAAAAATATTTGCACATTGTATATCTAATAAAGATTTTCATCAAGAATATATAAAGAACACTTACAATTTAATAACATAAAGATGAAGTAAACAACGGGCAAAGAATCTGAATTGACATTTCTCTAAAGAAGATGGCTTAGAAGCTCATGAAAAGATGCTCAACATTAGCCACTAGGGAAATGCAAATAAAAAGTACAATGAAATATCACTTCGTACTGACTAAGACAGCTAAAATAAAAAAAGATAGTATCAAGTGTTGGAGAGGACTTGAAGAAAAGTAAGACTCTCATATATTGTTGCTGGGAATGTAAAAAGGTATACTTACTTTGAAAAATTATCTAGAAGGTTTTAGAAATATTAAAGAGTTGTCATGTGACCATCATGCCATCAAGAGAAATGAAGCATATATTCAAATACTTATACATGACTATTCATAGTGGTATTATTCAAAATAGCCAAAAAGTGGAAATATAAATGTCTCTACATCAACTGATGAATTAATTAATAAAATGCAGTATATCATACTAAGAGAAAATATCCTTACACATGGAATATTTTCAGCCAAATAGTTTTATATTTTGCTGGAAAAGATAAAATTATGGGAATAAAAAGATCAGTGGTTGTCAGAGTGAGAAGAAAGGATGAACAAGTACAACACGGGAATTTTTAAGTCAATGAAACTATTCTATATTAGAATGTAATAATACATCTATCAAGACTTATAGAATCTACAATACAAAAAGTGAACCCTAATGTAAATTATGGACCTTAGTTAATACAAATATATCAATAATGATTTATCAATTTTAAAAAATGCCCCATACCAATGCAAGTTGCTAGTAATAGGGAAAACTTTGTGTGTGGGGAATGAGAGAGACAGTGTATGGGAACTCACTGTACTTTTGACTCAATTTTTCTTTGAAATTAAAATTGCTATAAAAATGTAAATTTTCTTAATTGTAAGAAAAGGAATGAAGTGATGATGCATGCTATAACATGAATGAGCCTTGAAAACATTATTCTTAGTTAAAAAAGCCAGTCATAAATGTCACCACATATTGAATGGGTATCATTTGTATGAAATGTCTAGAATAGGTAAATATAGAAACTAGATTGGTGGTTGTCAAGGCTTGAAGGAGGGGTGGGTGGTTGGGAGAAATAGGAGTGATTATTAATGGGTGTGGGGTTTCTTCTTGGAGTGACAAAAGTGTTCTAAAATTGATTGTGGTGATTACTTCTGTACATACTAAAAAATGGCACACTTTAAATGGTTAAATTTTATGGTATATGAATTATATCTCAATAAATCCATTTAAAAATGTAACAGTAGTCAATTGCCTGCATAAATTCCTTTGTCTGTATTGCATGCAGCAAAGCTAAAGATTTCTTCTGTCAGGCACTTTTTGTCCTTACCACTATCTGAAAATCCAGAATAAATTCCAGCAAAACTTATGCATACTTCACTTTTTCCCCCTTTACTTTCTTTTTAATTATATCCACTTGCAAGTGAAAAATCCCTCTATATAATTTGAAAGCATTTTGAATGTAAAGTTTATCAAATACAGTGCCAGGAAGTTTCTGAATCATAAGAGAATGACTATGATAGTTTAAGTCATTTGTTGACCATTCCTTGAAGGAAATGAATCAGTTTCACAGTGAAAATAGACTGGGGGGAGACTTGAAGAGGAACATCTCTTGGGATCATCCAGGCAAATCAGCTGTAGCTTTAGCCTGCTAAATTCTTGAAATTTGGATCCTGCGAAGAAAACAATTGTCTATACACTAGTACTGTGTTTTTGTTTTGGTAACTGCTTTACTGAGATACAGTTAGCATTAACTTAATAAAAGGAGAGAGAAAGAAAGAGAAGGAGGAGTAGGAGGAGAAGCCAGGCAGAGTTCATAAGTTCAATGATTAGAAAGAGGGAAAATGTCCTAGTATGAAGCCAAAGTGATGAATATTGAAGGGATCATAAAAGTAGAAGTTTAGGAGACAGTGGGTGGCAGGTGCTGTTTGAAGTACCTGAGTCAACAGGAGTCAAGAGAATTGCTACGTGGGATTCTTATAAGATGTTTAATGGTCCTGGGCTTACAGGGAGAAATTAAAGGCATTACCCTGAGATACATTGGAGTTAATGAATTAGAATAGATTTTAAGCAAATCTGGAATAAAATATCTTCTTTTTTATTTATGATTTTTATTCAGTAGAACCATGAAAAAAAGGAGAAATAACTCGATCCTGGCTGTAGATGAGTCTACCAAATTTGAAATAATAGACTGAGTTGATAAATCAAAATTAGTATTTATAGTCATTGATTGAAATTTATGTTTTACAATCTTTATTTTTTAAATACAGCTATAACATTATGATTATGTCCCCCAGATATGTCTTTGCTACTGATTCTCATGGCTAAATCCAAAGTCTTCCAAAGGTATTGACTATACTTGGGTTTTTGGGATGGAATAAAGTTTCTAATAATGTTTAAGTTTGGTAAGTTTCCAAATAACCCTTTTTATGTTCCATTTTGAATATCTCATTCACAATCTAATTATGATTAGTTTTTTTATTTCTCAGTAATCCTTACTGACCAGGGTTGAGAAGGCTATAAACATTTCATGTAGACAAGACTGAGACCAGTTGTTGACAATAAGATTTTAATTAGAAATAAGAGGAGTCTATGGAACAGAACTGGTGAAAATCTTCTAGTTAGAAAAAGATAACCTTCACTTCCTCTCAGCCTCCTCAACTCTAACCCAGCAGCCCAAGCTCTGGATACATATGGCTCAGGGGAAATTATGTTGGTCATTAAGAAAATTTGGAAGTGTTGTTTTTGACATGGTCTAGTGAATCCACCTCATGTAAGTTCATAAATGATGTGTTAGTCTATAAGCTTATTTGTCTAAAAATAGAAGGAAAATTATCCTTCTACATATATGCTGAAACTTATAAATGCTGCAATGTATTTTAAAATCCAGGGGTGCCTGGGTGGCTCAGTGGGTTAAAGCCTCTGCCTTCAGCTCAGGTCATGATCCTAGGGTTCTGGGATTGAGCCCCACATTGGGCTCTCTACTCAGCAGGGAGCCTGCTTCCTCCTCTCTCTCTGTCTGCCTCTGCCTACTTATGATCTCTGTCAAATAAATAAATAAAATATAAAAAAAAATAACATCAGTATTTCCAGGAAATTTTCACATACATATACATCCTTAGAAAAATCATCTATGGTAAAATAACATCAATTTCCAATAAAGTCTAGATAAGGTGATGGCAGCTCTACCACCCTTTATATCTCTAAAAATAATTTTGTCAACTCTTTGGTTTTTAGATTACATGGAGATCCAGAGACTTGAATTAAAAACCAACAGCATTTGCCTTGGCAAAGGATTACAAATACCAAGACAGATGACATCCTTTTTACAAGGAAGTTGACTCAGGATGAGAGGGAATATATTCTTAGTGTAGGAAACTCTTAAATATCAGTCCTCTAATATTGAAATTAGAATGGCTAATGCAATTTTATCTCTGCCAAACACTTTTTTTCCCCTTTCACAGTTAGAAAGCAAAAGTTTTTACATTTAGGGAAGGAATAAAATTCTTTGGTAGATAAAATACAAATTTCATGTACCAAAAAGCAATTATTCACTCAGTTCAATTTTAATGAGCATTTCCTATGTTCCAGGCACTGCTCTCAGATCAAGAATAAATATAAAAAACAAGGCTCTTGGGGCAACTTTAAGGGTGTCTGCTCTCAATTCAGGTCATGATCTCAGGGTCCTGGGATTGAAACCTGCATTGGGCTCCCTGATCAGTGGAGTCTGCTTGTTCCTCTCCCTCTGCCTCTCTCTACCCCCCACCCCCACTTGTGCTCTCTCTCTTTCTGCCTCAAATAAACAAAATCTTGAAAAAAACAAACATAAACAAAAAAAATCCCACCAAGGCTCTTGTCCTTAATAGAGTTATAAAGGGGAGGACCATGGTGGCTCAGTTGGTTAAGAGCTTGCCTTCAGCTCGGATCATGATCTCTGGGCCCTGGGTGCAAGCCCTGCATCAGACTCAGGAGTCTGCTTCTCTCTCTCTATCTCTCTCCCTATCCTCCCTGCCCATCTTCCTCTCTCCACCACTTATTCTTTCTCTCTCTCAAATAAATAAGTAAAATCTTCAAAAAAATAGTTTTAGGGGAAGACAGATGATAAATAACAAATGAATAAAACAAGAAAAAATGTTAGATGGGGTATTAGCTTTCTATTGCCAGTATAACAAATTGTCACAAACCTAGTAACTTAACATAAACTTATTGTCTTGTAGTTGTAGAAGTCAGAAATCTGAAACACATTTCCTTGGGCTGGAATCAAGTATCAGCTAAGTTGTGTTTCCTCTGGGATATCTAGGAGCAAATCCAGCTTCTACATATCTCCTGCATTCTTTGACTTGTGACTCCTTCTCCATTTTTTAAATATAATACTTCTGCTCCTATCATAATATCTCCTTTCTCTGACCCTAAACCTCTTTCTTCTTTCTAGTAGGATATTCATGATTGTATAAGGCCCACATGTTTAGTCCAGGCTATTCTCTCTATCTCAAGAGTCTTAATCCATGTAAAATCTTTTTTTGCCTTATAAGGTAACATATTCACAGGTTTGGGGATGAGGATGTTGACATCTTTGAAGGGCCATTATTAAGCCCACCATACATAGTGGTAAGTGAGATGCAAAGAACTACATGGTGTATAAAGAATGGCTAACTTGCTCCTTTAGGTGTGGGGGAAAGTCTCTTTGAACAGGGATATTTACACTTAGATCCTCATAAGGAGGAACCAAACCGAGGATGATCAGTTGGTAGAGCACTCCAGGTAAAAGAGCTAGAAACAAGTTTGGCTGTTAAGGAAAATAGAGAAAGTCTATGTGCTGGGCCTTAGTTACCTACTAGGAAAGTGGTATGAGTAGGGATGTGTGAGGTAAGTTAAAAACAGATTATGTAGAATTCAGTAAAGTAGTGTAAGCAAACAGAAAGTGTCTTTGCATCTGGTAGTTTAGCCATATTTCAAGGTAGAAATGGTAGTTACTGAAAATAAACTTTATATTATTAGGGTTAAAAGGGTATATTAGGTAAGCCAATACAGTGTAGTGACTGAAAACTGGGTTTGATGGTGGTAGAATTGCACCTTAAAGAACTGGAGAATCAACAACAAATCAAACCAACTCCACACATAAGAAGGGAAATAATCAAGATTAGAGCTGAGATCAATGAGGTAGAAACCAGAGATACAGTAGAACGTATCAGTGAAACTAGAAGCTGGTTTTTTGAAAGAATCAATAAGATCGATAAACCATTGGCCACACTAATCCAAAAGAAAAGAGAGAAAGCCCAAATTAATAAAATTATGAATGAAAAGGGAGAGATCACAACTAACACCAAGGAAGTTGCAACAATCATCAGAAGTTATTATCAACAGTTATATGCCAATAAGCTAAGCAACCTAGATGAAATGGATGTATTCCTGGAAAACTATAAACTCCCAAAATTGAACCAGGAAGAAATCGACAACCTAAATAGACCTATATTTAGTAACGAGATTGAAGCAGTGATCAAAAACCTCCCAAAAAACAAGAGCCCAGGACCTGGCGGATTCCCTGGGGAACTCTACCAAACTTTCAAAGAAGAAATAACACCTATTCTCCTGAAGCTGTTTCAAAAAATTGAAGCAGAAGGAAAACTTCCAGACTCTTTCTATGAAACCAGCATTACCCTGATCCCCAAACCAGGCAAAGACCCTACCAAAAAGGAGAATTTCAGACCAATATCACTGAAGAATATGGATGCTAAGATTCTCAACAAGATCCTAGCAAACAGGATCCAACAGAACATTAAAAAGATTATCCACCATGACCAGGTGGGATTCATTCCTGGGCTACAAGGATGGTTCAACATTCACAAATCAATCAATGTGATAGAACAAATTAATAAGAAAAGAGAGAAGAAACACATGGTCCTCTCAATTGATGCAGAAAAAGCATTTGACAAAATCCAGCATCCGTTCCTGATTAAAACGATTCAAAGTATAGGGATAGAGGGAACATTCCTGAACTTCATCAAGTCTATCTATGAAAAACCCACAGCAAATATCATCCTCAATGGGAAAAAGCTTGCAGCCTTCCCGTTGAGATCAGGAACACGACAAGGATGCCCACTCTCACCACCCTTGTTCAACATAGTATTAGAAGTCCTAGCAACAGCAATCAGACAACAAAGAGAAATAAAATGTATCCAAACTGGCAATGAAGAAGTCAAACTCTCTCTCTTCGCAGATGACATGATTCTTTATATGGAAAACCCAAAAGACTCCACCCGCAAACTACTAGAACTCATACAGCAATTCAGTAACGTGGCAGGATACAAAGCCAATGTACAGAAATCAGTGGCTTTCTTATACACTAACAATGAAAATACAGAAAGGGAAATTAGAGAATTGATTCCATTTACTATAGCACCAAGAACCATAAGATACCTGGGAATAAACCTAACCAAAGAGGTAAAGGATCTTGTACTCGAGGAACTACAGAACACTCATGAAAGAAATTGAAGAAGACACAAAAAGATGGAAGACCATTCCATGCTCTTGGATCGGAAGAATAAACATTGTTAAAATGTCTATACTGCCTAGAGCAATCTATACTTTTAATGCCATTCCGATCAAAATTCCACCGGTATTCTTCAAAGAGCTGGAGCAAATAATCCAGAAATTTGTATGGAACCAGAAGAGACCTCGAATTGCTAAGGAAATGTTGAAAAACAAAAATAAAACTGGGGGCATCACGTTACCTGATTTCAAGCTTTACTACAAAGCTGTGACCACCAAGACAGCATGGTACTGGCATAAAAACAGACACATAGACCAGTGGAACAGAGTAAAGAGCCCAGATATGGACCCTCAACTCTATGGTCAGTTAATCTTCGACAAAACAGGAAAAAATATCCAGTGGAAAAAAGACAGTCTCTTCAATAAAAGCTGCTGGGAAAACTGGATAGCTATATGCAGAAGAATGAAACTTGACAATTCTCTTAGAATTGCAAAATCTAGACCAAATCATCTGCAAAGATTAGAAATGGTCACACCAGAAATCATGGTCCTCACTGGGAAGAAGCTTTAAAGGAAAGTTTCACTTCAAGGTCTAACTGGAAAGTATGATTATTTCCACTGAAGAAAATAACGTTCAGTCAGGTAGGTCCTTCAAAGGTAAAGATGTTTAATTGGTGAAAATTGCATTAAAATAGGGACACATCACCATCGCTAAAGTCCAGGTTCATTTCTTTCTTTCTTTCTTTATTATTATTATTATTATTTTCCTGTCTCAAACCTTTCTAAAATGGCAGCCTGCTCCCTTTCTTAAGGAAAGGGAATTTAGGAACTTTTCATTAGCTACTAACTAGTATCCAGAGGGCTTCTGGGTGGGGGACAGAATATAGTTAGGATTCAGAAGGTAATCATTATTTATTCATTTAATAAACATTTAGTGGGTATCTGGAAAGAGAATTATGGAGATAAGTGGAAACTACTTCCAAATACCAAGAGATTGGGAAAAAAAATATGTGTTCTTAGCTACTTGTTGCTCTGTTATCCTATAAAAATTTATCTTCTTGAAATTCATATCCTCTAGCTATACTACCCTCTACTCTTCAACATTGTCATCTATTGATAACATTTATAGATTTCACTAAACCTTTCACCATTAAGCTTGTAATATTCTTTTTTAACTCATATCTTGCCATATTTCCTGCCTATCATCATTGTCTATGTGGATGAAGACATCCTTGATCTTGATGCTGGAGATCTTTACTTCTACTTTGGCCATTATTACCAATGACTATACCATGAAAATTGTTGCTATCTGGAATTATTCCATTATGAAATCTTTTTTTAAAGTTCAAGTATAATTAAGGCACGGTGTGATATTAGTTTCAGGGATACCATATGATGACCAATAATTCTATAAGTATACTCTCAATCCCCTTTATCTATTTCACCCATCCTCCCATCTACCCCTGCCCCTGCAACCACCAGTTGCTCTCTGTATTTATGAGTATGTTTTTTTCTTTGTCTCTCTATTTTACTCCTTTGTTCATTTTTTTTGTTTATTCAATTCCACATACAAGTGAAATCCATTATAAAATCTTGAACTCCAGTAATCACTCTGATCACACTTTTGTTTTTTCTGGTCATTTCTTTTACTTATTCTCTCCATATGCATTCTCCAACTTTTTAAAGACCTCCTTTTTCCTTCTAATTTTCTCAATTAAACTAGGCCTTCGTTATATACCTTCTCTTCTATTTCTCTATATCATATAATCTAGACTGAACTTCTACTAGTCTCTGGTCAATTGATTCACTTTATTTATTCCTTAGTCTTCTGCAATATAGCGCCTTGCAAAACTTTAGTCCTGAGTAAATCTGTCTATGAAGTTGGCATCTCTATCAGTCCAAGATTGCAGTTGAATGTATGCCACAGAAACTCAATGGCTTAATTGAATAAGAAACTTATTGTTTTAAAAAGAGTAATAAATCCAGAGGTTGACAGTTGAGAGCTGATACAGTAATTCTGCTATGTCATTAGTATTCCAACCTCTTCTCTCTGCTCTGCTATCCTTATCATTTGGCTTTATTCCCCATAGTTATCTCATGATTTCTTTAAGGCCAAAAGCAATTTATCATCTTTAGCTTCACATCCAAAGAACAGGCAAGACAAAAGAAAGGAGGTACCAGAGGAAAGTGGCTGTCCCTATGTATATATCCAACAATATGTATCCAGCACCAGCACACTGCTGCTCTGAATGAAATCACATTTTGCTAGTAAGGAAGAGTAGAATAAATATTGAGAAGGTCATTATCATTATCTGCCATAGCATTATTGCAAATCAGATTTTCTAATGTTAACTACACAAGTAATCTTTCTATTTTCATCTTGCTATATACCTCTTTGCATTAGTTTTCTGGGGCTGTTGTAACAAAATACCAGGATGGGTGACTTAAACAACAGAAATTTGTTTTCTCACAGTCTGAAAGCTGGAAATCCAAGATTAAGGTGTTGGTGGATTTGGTTTTTCCTGAGGCCTCTCGCCTTGGTTTGCTGATGGCCACCTTCTCACTGTGTCCTTATACACTTTCTCTGTGAACACATGTCCCTGGTTGTTTCTCCATCTTCTTGTCAGGACACTAATCTTAATGGATTAGGGCCCCATGCATATGATCTCATTTATCCTTATTTATCCATTATGCCCTCTTCAAAGGCCCCATCTCTGAAAGCAGTCAAACTGGGGCTTAGAGGTTCAACATATGAATTTTAGTGGGCTTATTACATGTAACATAGTTCATAATCCTCTTCTATTACCTACAAAAGACATGTAAAACCTTCACCTCTCTTCATTAATCAACTACACACCATTTCTTCCTTCACTCTAAAGAAATGTACCCTGCCTTCACTGTAATTTGCAGAGAAAATAGGGACCATGATATAAGAACCTCTTTATCTTTCTCCCTTTTCCTCTTCACCTGAATTTACCCTCAACTTTCACACATTCATAGTTTCCTTCCATTTAAAGTTGGATAAGTAACAGCAGTAGCGGCTGCAAATTTTAGAATTAAAATGTGTAGAATGAACAGCATCTTCTGAAGTAGTAAAACTAGAATGACACCATTAATTGTTTTTCCAAGGTTTGGAGAATTTTTTTTTTTCAGCAGATAGTAGGACCTTTAGCCTTTCCCTGATGAAGGTAGTATTTTGTTACTATTTTCAAGATGATGACAACATTTCATGTTTTCTCCTTCAGGAAAGAAAAAAAAAAGTATGAACCTTTCTTTTTAACTTTATCAGATATATGTTGTCTATCAATATTTGAATGACATCACAATGACATCTAGTGGCTGTAGGAATTTCATCTCTGAGTACATCTTCAAGTGTATGAAGATCTTTCTAAGCTGGAAATTCTAATCTGGAAATAAAGGAAAATGAGTCATTGTAATGTAGTCATAATCTTACCAATCTGTTTTGTTTTGAAACTGACTCTTTCCCCATTGCTTCTACTTTTATTCCATCCTCTACAGAAACAGAAAGGGTATGGAAAAATTTGATACCTGGTCAAAAGTGCCATCTTGATGTCCATTGTGATACTTCATGGAATCCTTCTTGAATGTGCAGAAATGAGCAACTAGATACAAAAGTGTTGATAAATATCCTACAAAATGACTTACAGGTAAAACACTAAGATTCAATTCATATGTTCTAGATAATTTTATTTAATAAGAGAGCCATATCATAGTAATCTTTGCTTTACATAAAAAGTAAACAATAGGAAAATGTGTGCAATGGTGGAGGATGGGTGGGTGGTTGGTGGTGGTGATGTATAACAAGAAATACTACCTTTTAGAGCTATAACATTTTCCAAATAATGAAACATGTTAAGTATTGATAAAACATTACTATCAGTAAAAGGCAAATATATTTTTAGACCTTGAAGAAATATGCATTAATATGTATTTAAAAGTTCTTAGTCTTAAGTAACTAATAAATTAGGTTCTATAAAAGAAGATTACGTTAAGGTTTTTGTTTAATTTTTGGAAGAAATTACACATAATAAGGAAATTCCTTTGGATTTTATTTTTTTTCAAATTTTTATAATCTGGTGAATAATATATAGAACCTAGATTTTTAGCCTACCAACATCCATCAGTCTCAAAAACTTTTACCAAAAGGCTATGAAAAATATTCTCTAAACTTTGATGTCCTTTCAAAATAAATACTCTGTTTTGTGAGATTCATCTTGAGGACCCCACAGAGATAAACCGAGTTTCATTTAGTTGTTAATTTTTGAAGGAAAAGGGGCTGAGTTAATCATGACATATTTGAATATGTGGCTCTAATACATCTATATGATGTTTGGATCACTTAGACTTTTTATTTAGCTAGTATAATATACCACATTACTTCTCACTTTTCCCCACTTGACCTAGGTATTTTTCATAGTACAAGTATTGGATCCTTTCCCACAATTCCAAATCATGTTTGAAGGATTGACTAGGACACATGAAAGTATGTACCTAGGAGAACATAAAATAATTTGTGGGACAGGAACTAAGACCACACAGGTAGACTCAATTCTTAGTTCTGCACTTTGTGGTGATTCTTCAGGGTTGAGCTGGAAGATACAGACCACTGCCATCTGGAGATATGGCTGATCCAGATCTGTAATACTGTTTGAAGTGTTGGCTGATTTTGGAGGGAATCATTTTCCTTTTCTTTTCCTGGATGATCATTTGTTGGATCATTTGACTGGATGGTAGCTATACAACAATATTTATGACTCTAAAGTTTATTTGAGCTCTGTAACAAAAGCAAATACTCAGATTTTGTATGCCTCTTCTAAGCCAGGATCCTAGAGCCATAATTACATCAAGAGAACACATCTCATTCCCAACCCATAGTGCCAGTAACACCTGATATAGGGGAATGGCCAAATTACTTAATTTCATATTTTCATTATTTATTTCCTGGGTCTGTTTAGTGACATTAAAGATCCCAGAAAGATTTGTAGGGATATGACAATAGATGTTCCCCCTTGAGTGGTCAGTATTATATCTAATGTGGCTGTGTTTTGAGCTACTGCATGTTCAATTTCTTGAACAAGTTTGGCAAGGGGTTTTATGACTTATAAGTATTGTATAATTTGCCTGCAATTCTCATAGCATGTAGGATTCTCCTCATTCTTGGAGTCTTTCATAGAGAATAAAAATGAGAGGTTTGGGACAGAAGAGAGCAGCCCTAAATTTCTCTTCGGGGTGACATTTGGATTCCAATCAAGGCAAAATTTTTTTCCTTCTACAATAAATTTTCTAAATTTCTCTTTCTCCCATCTCTCTTTTCCTGTGTTTTTTTTTCCCCCTCTCTCTTCCTCTTTCCTGAGAAGCCCCAAGAGCCAAACAGCTTTATCCTGAAGTCAAACATCAGTTTACTGATACAACAAATCCTTATCTTGCTGAAAAGCAGTAGCCAATAGGGTTTTGGCTGGATATTTTATTTCACTAATTATTAAGGACCATGATATCTTTTTACCCAAAACATCCCTATGAAGTTTTCAGAGCATTGTAATGTTTTATTATCACATAATAAAAGTGGTACTGCCCCAGACAATCCCTTTTTTATTATAGAGATTATCAAGTAGATATAAAGTTAAAGGGTTTGAGTCTAAGTAGTGACCTTTATTTGTAAGATCTGTAAAAGTGAGATAGCCACCACATATGCACCCAATCTTCCTTAGTTACTTCCCAGTCTTATTTCTGTAGGACTTTGGTTACCAAAGATAGTTCTCAAAAAAAAAAAAAATCCTCAAATTTTGTTGGTGACAAAGCCCCTGTATATAAAGTAGAATATGAAAGAAGCTTTTAGATTACTATTTCTTTTTTTCTTCTTCCTCTTCTCCTTCTCCTTCCCCTTATTCTCCTTCTCCTTTTCCTGTTGCAGTATTTTTTCCTTTACAGTGTCACTTAGTACAAATTCCCAGAAAATTATCTGATGTATTACAAGGAATTGGTACTAAAGGAGTGCCACCCAGCTTCCTTTAATATCAGTTTCTTATAATGCATGAATGAATTTATATCTTTAATCACTCCTTAGTATAAGTTTATTACCTGGCTATAACTTGCTAATGATTTGGGTAAAATTTGCCACCAAGGAGTGGCTAAGGATGCAAAAATCAGCATTAAGGAAAGGGATTTTATGAATATCATAGTTACATGTTACTCTATTACAGATATCTTAGATGTTAGTTCTGTTAACAACTCAGAATTTTAAACTAGCAAAGAGGAAAGAATAAATGATAAGCAGGAAAATGGTGGTGGGGAAAAGCAAGCAAACTAGTGTGATGATTTGTGGTTGTGGTCACTTGAGTCTTGGTCACTTGTCTCCTTGGTCCTAGGCCTTTGGTGGGTACTAGAAAATTATTTGTTTTGGGAGGATTCATAAAAATTCTCACTTTTAAATCTTCCAATGGGAGAGTGTTTTATATAATTCCATATGTTAAGTTTTTTTTAGCAGGGAGAAATGAATCAAAAATCTATATACCAGAGCTTGCAAGAGGTAAAAAAATATATGATAAAGTCATTTCAAACATAATTTTAAAACATTTAAAACAAAAAAACAAAGTCTTCAGGTTTTGGGTCATTTAGAGGTTTCTTGGGAGAATGTCAAAGAAAGGTAGCTTAAAAGTGTTGGAAGTAAGACTGAGTATATTAATGAGTTCTTTGTAGTGCTTTGACATGTTGAACTGAAGTTACATAGTGTCTAAAATTAGGGGAGAAACACCCAAATTCATATGGTAAACTGTAATAACTTTCTATGGTCATAATCTATAATTTCTACCTTTCTAGCAATACTGGAGGCTGTGAACATCAAGATCATGAGAATTAGAGCTTGAATTGTTAGTCAAAGTTTCCCAAGAATACCAGCTAGTTTGGCTAGTTTGATATTTTAAAAAATCAACTTTAATGAAGAATAATTTACTTGCAATTAATAGCATACTTTTAAAGAAGATTTTATTTATTTGTCAGAGAAGAGAGCACAAGCAGGGGGAGTGGCAGGCAGATGGAGAAGCAGGTTACCTGCTGAGCAAGGAACCCAATGTGGGACTTTATCCCAGGACCCTGGGATCATAACCTGAGATGAAGGCAGCCACTTAACCCACTGAGCCACCCAGGTGTCCCATCATACATTTTTAGATGTATAGTTTTATGGGTTTGTAAAAGGGTACAATCATGTAACTTCTACCAAATCACAATATAGAACATTTCTAGTAACTAAAAAAGTTTCCCGTTACCCCTTTTAGCCCATAATCACTTTCTCCCCAAACCCCAGGCAGGCACTGATCTAGTTTATTCCTATATAGGAGTCTGTGTTTCCTAGAATTTCATATAAAGGGACCAATACAGTATGAAATATTTTATATCTGATTTCTTTCACTCAGAGCCATGCTTCTGGGATTTATCTGTGGCATTCCAAATAGCATACTTCATTCCTTTTATTGCTGAGTAGTCTTCTGTTGTTTGGGTAAACCACAATTTGTTTATCTACTTACCTGTTGATGGACATTTAGGTTGTTTCCATATTTGACTTACGGATAAAGGTTCTGTGAGTATTCATATACAAGTCACATAATTCACAACCAGATTTATTTCAATATATATTTTCTGATTATAGAACTAATCATCAGCATTCTGTATTATCATCTGTGTACATTTCTAGTGATTTGGCCTATTGGGATATCATAGGAGAGGAGGATTTTAGTAAGGGCTCCTTTCTGACATAATCATCAACTGGGGTATTGTACTCATCTTCCAAGTCTTTATGCTCATTGGTCAGACTGTGTTATTGCTTAATGTAATTTGTAAGAACTGTGTCACATGACCACCTATAGCTTCAATTGCATTTTAACTTTTTCACCCTCTGTAAATAGGTAAGCAAAAATAAGAGGTCGGAATTATATAGTAGTTTAATCAACCTAGTGTTTGTCACACAATCTTACTAACCATAGGCAAATGTCTTTTTTGAGAATACGAATTTGTTCTAAAATGATTGATGTATTTGGGAACAATTTGAGCATGATGTGAATTTGACATTTGCTAATGCACAATTTTGTCTGCAAAAAACATTGTTTGAATGCAGAAAAGAGCATGGTACCAAACAAAACCACATAGGAATACACAAAATACACACATATGGACACTTCAAACATCTACCAACTACCTCAGTTTACTGTGTATGTTATGAGCCACATTCATCTACATCTAGTGTTATAACTTTAAATACAATTCAGGATAATTTTCATACCACTACCTCACAATAACTCATAAGACGCAACCTTTCAGATGCCCACATCTACAAGAAAACCTCAGGTCTTTTTCTCAAAGTAAAGCACCATATTTATTGTAAAATATATTTTTGACCATTTAAGAAATGCTATATTTTTATTAGGATTCTATTTTTTTAATGACTTCATCTTAAGAGTCATTTTATTTACTGTAAAATTGAGAAGATAGTACAGAGATTTCCCTTATATTCCCTGCCTCCACCTTTGCAGAATCTTCCCGTTATCAACATTACTCACCAAAATGGTACGTTTTGACCAAGGATGAACCTACATTGACACATTATAATCACTAAAAGTCCATGGTTTATCTAAGGGTTTGCTGTTGGTGTAGCACTGTCAATAGGTTTGGACAAATGTATAATGATGTATATCCATCATTATAATATTTTACTATTTTTATTGCCTAAAAATCCTCCATGCTCTGTCTATTCATCTTTCCCCACAACAAAATTGATCTTTTTATTGTATCCATAGTTTTTCCTTTTCCAGAATGTCATATAGTTAGAATCATAAGCTATTTATCCTTCTCAGATTGGCGTCTTTCAATTAGTAATATGCATTTAAGTTTTCTCTTTGTCTTTTCATGGTTTGGTAGCTCATTTCTTTTTAGCACTAAATAATATTACATTTTCTGTATATACCATATTTTGTTTATCCTCTCACCTCTTGAAGGACATCTTGGTTGTTCCCAAGTTTTGGCAATTATTAATAAAGCTCCTCTAAACATCTGTGTGCAGGTTTTTGTAAGGACACAAGTTTTCAACTCCTTTGGGTAAATACCAAGGAGTGTGATTGCTAGATCATATGGTAAGAGTATGTTTACTTTTGCAAGAAACCACCAAACTGTCTTCTAGAAAGGCTGTGCCATTTTGTGTTCCCACTAGCAATGAGAGTTCCTGTTGTTGCACATCCGTGATGGCATTTGGTGTTGTCAGTGTTTCAGATTTGGGCCTTTTTAATAGATTTATAATGGTATCTTGTTTTAATTTTCATTTCCTTTATGACATACCATGTGGAGCATCTTTTTAAATATTTGTCATCTGTATATCTTCTTTGGTGAGGTGTCTGTTAAAATCTTTGACCCATTTAAAAATCCAGTTGTCTTTTTTTCTTATTGTTGAATTTAAAAAATTCTTTGTATATTTTGGCTAAGTCCTTTATCAGATTCATCTTTTGCAAATATTTTCTTCCTGTCAGTGGCTCATCTTCTAATTCTCTTGATATTGTCTTTCACAGCAAGAGTTTTTAAAATTTTTAAAATATTTTTATTTATTTATTCAACAGAGAGAAAAAGCACATAAGCAGAGAGAGGCAGAAGGAGAGGGAAAAGCAGATTCCTCACTGAGCAGGGAGCCAGATGTGGGGCTGAATCTCAGGACCCCAAGATCATGACCTGAGCTGAAGACAGATGCTTAACTGACTGAGCCACCCAGGTGCCCCTAGAAGTTTTAATTTTAATGAGGCCCAGCTTATTAATTATTTCTTTTATGGATTATATTTTTGATTTTATATTTAAAAAGGCATAACTAAATCCAAGGTCATCTAGGTTTTCTCTTATGTTATCTTCTGGGAATTTTATAGTTATGTATTTTACATTTAGGTCTATGATCCATTTTGCTTAATTTTTGTGGAGAGTCTAAATTCTGTGTTTAGGTTCATTTTTTGCATGTGTATGCCCAGTTGTTCCAATGTCATTTGTTGGAGAGACTATTTTTGCTCCATTACATTGCCTTTACTCGTTAAAAAAAAAAATCACTTGAATATATATATGGAGATTTCTTTCTTTTATTTTTTTTTTCTATTTTGTTCCATTGATCTATTTGTCTCTTCTTGCATCAATACCACAGTCTTGATTAGTAGCTTTATAGTAAGTTTGGAAATTAGGTAGTACCTCTCATCTAATTTTGTTCTCTTCCCCTTTGATATTGTGTTGGCTCTACTCAGACTTTTGTCTCTCTGTATAAAGTTTAGAATCAGTTTGCTGATGGCCACAAAAATCTTACTGGGATTTTGATTGGGATTGCCATAGAAGCTATATAAGTATTTTCCATCTTTTTAAAAATGTGTAACTAACAAAGTTTTTGGTACTGTGCCATTAATGTGCCAATTTTCCCCATAAGCCCTGTGTTTTTGTTCAACAATTTTGCATAGTGAAGATTTTTAGGAATATGTATGAGTGTTACATCAGAACTGACTATACATAGGATGGATGGACTTTTTTTTTGAAATCTACAAGCTTGTTCTCCATGAAACTATCTTTACATTTTCACTATTGAAAAATCAAAAAGAAAACTATGTTTTTTTTTTATTTATAATCCCCTATCTTGTCAAGGAAAAGAAGGGCATAGAACTTTTCAAATAAACTATATTGTCAGTATCTCACTTTCGTCCTAACAAAGCTACCAAATGCTCTGAACTAGCAAAATGAAAATGTTTTAACCAAGAGAAAAGCTAAGATTCTTCAGGAAAATCAGGTTTTACTGAAACTGTAAAACCAGGCATTATTTCTATATTATTTGCCACAAGGCCTTGATTTTGAGAGTTAAACTCACTTTCTCACATATCTACATAATGACACATGTGTATCTTGATATTTGTTTCCTAATTAAGTCCTAAACCCACTGGAAGAGACCATACCTCCTCTGTAATCAACAAACCTAGGGTTTGTGAAATGCTGAGGAAAAATGCAGCAGGTTTGAATATATTTTAAAATAATGTCATAGAATGGAATATTTTCCCCTGATTTGGTTGAACATGACTGTATTTTGCCATGGTATAAGTATGGACATATCTAGCAACTTCAAAGAGTTAATATGTTTCCTTAGATCCCCAATAGAATGGTCTAGTGGAAGGCAGTACTGGAGAGGAATAATCCCTGGATGTTGTCTATTCAATTTGTGTTGGCAGCCAGATTCTCTGTGTCTGACTAGGTGTACCAATTGGGAAAATGAGGGCAAGCAATAACCTCACACTCTAATAAATGACTATTATTCATTAAAAGAGAGTGTAAAACCCCCTTCTTCCAGCGTTTACTTCCAGTGGCAAAAGGAAAATTGTGCTCACTACCATAAGGTACCTTGCCCTTTTTCCAATATAGGAACCAACAACTGTGTTTTTGCTTTTTTGTTCAGTTGGGTGAATGATTTTTCTTGATATAATACCATTGAATATTCATTCTAGAAAATTTAAAAATGCAGATGAAGAGAAAAAGAAAACAAAAACTACTATTTTATCTACCAGTGGTGTAACACGCTACTATTTTTGTATGGATTCCCATGGTTTTCTGTCTCTATATGTATAGACATAATTTTTTCCAGTTGACATAAAGCATGCACATAAGTCCACATTAACTATTCTTCAATATATTTAATAACTGTATATTTTATTTTTGATTTGTACACTAATTTATTTAACCTCTTTCTTATTGCTGGATATTCAATTTTTTCCCAAACTTATCTCTACTACTAAATGATGTCCTGATGTATCTCTTTGTTAATATATTTTCTTATAGGCTAATGATGATTTCCTTATGATATATCTCAAGAAATATATAAAAATGTCCATTTTCTGCACATTCTTGCCAAATCAGAGTAGTATAATTTATATTATTGGTAAGTGAAAAATAAATATTTTGTGTTTCTTTGCTATCCAGTTAGGTTGAATTTAAAATATCTATTAGTTATTTATACTTCTTCCTTTGTGAGTTTATTGTTTGTCAGACAACTTCTACAGGGACCTAAGAACTCCCCAGAGCATACCTGAAAATACCCCTCCACTGATCTGCTAAGCTTGTCCTGCCCAAGAGAACAAGAAGCATTTTAATTTTGATAGATTTTTTTCATTTCCCTGTGACTTGGTCTGTGCTTACCCTTCTGCCTGCAATATTCTTCCTTCTATAGGGAAAACTTATCCTTGAATTCCAAGGTCAGCTCAGTTGTCTGTTCTCTCATTATATTCTGTGGATACTGTTATCTCACGTTATCATTGAATGCCTGGTTATAGGGTGAGTGACCTTGTGTACATGTCTGGAATAGATTTTGAGCTGTTTCATGCAGGGGCCACATCTCATTCCTCCCTATACCCCCTCCCAACCTTGATTTATTAGCTTAGTGCCTTGCACATATCAGGTGTGTGGTGCATATTAAGTTTATATTTACAGGGCACCTGGCTGGCTCAGTCAGTAGAGCAAGTGACTCTTGATCTTGGGTTGTGAGTTTGAGCTCCACATTAGGAATAGAGATTTCTCAAAAAAAATCTTTAAAAAATTATATTTACAAATAAGTGATGAAGGGAAATATAAGTAAAACTTAATTTGGCATTTTATAAACTCTCAAGTGAGATGAGACTGTGCTCAATATAGAAAAGGATGATTTGACAAGAATATATTCAAACTTTAGTTCAGTACAAGATTGCTTCTAAATGGCCCATACAAATAAAATATAAAAGACATTGTGGCACCTGGGTGGCTCAGGTGGTTAAGCGTCTGCCTTTGGCTCAGGTCATGATTCTGGGGTTCTGGAATCAAACCCTGTATTGGGCTCCCCACTCAGTGAGACTACTTCTCCCTCTCCCTCTGCTCTCCCCCAGCTCATGCTTGCTTTCTCTCATGCTCTTTATTTTTCTCTCTCAAATAAATAAAATATTAAATATATATATATATGTCAGATATATGTCATATATATCACATAGATATATATGACAATAGATATATATGACACACATCAGTGTAACTTACACATTTACACTGTTTTTTTTTTTTTTTTTTTGCCTGTATCTTTGCTAGATATTGAACACAAGGAGTAGGCAGAGTGTTGTTTTGCACATGTATCTATGATTTCTCACTGTGGGTCCTGGTGAGGCAATAATATTCACTGCTTTAGAAAGCTTTGAATTCTTTTCAAAACAGTGGCTGCTGGAGATGCCAGATGTTGATATCTGTAGAGTTGATGTCTTCAATTCATCTAGTAAATATTTTACAAAACAAGAAATACCATCACTTTATCTCCCTCACCACTGTCCTACTACACACATGCACACAGATATGGTCAAGCCAGCTGAAATCATTGCCTGAGGGACAGGAGAGTTTTTCCTCCTGTTTTATCATAAGTATATTTAGGGCAGCCAAGGAGGTTGTTAAAATAGTATAATATTTGTATCTTATGAGATAGACACCTGTTGATTTAAAAGTACATAATATTCTAACACATCAGATGACTAGAAAGAAGACTTTCCTCTGAGGCCCAAGTTTGGCATGTTGAACACTAACTTTCTCTTTTATTTCCCAAATGTTCTGAACCCAATTTTTTTCCCTGAATCTGATAATGTTGGATCACTTTTGAAAAAGTTTTTATTTTTTATTAACATATAATGTATTATTAGCCAGAGGGATTATTATATTATTAATATATTATACTAATATATTATTAGCCAGAGGGATATAGGTCTGTGAATCACCAGGTTTACACACTTCACAGCACTCACCATAGCACATACCCTCCCCAGTGTCCATAACCCAACCATCCTCTCCCTAGCCCCTTCCCCCAGCAACCCTCAGTTTGTTTTGTGAGATTAAGAGTCTCTTATGGTTTGTCTCCCTCCTGATCCCATCTTGTTTCAGTTTTTCCTTTTCTACCCCCCAAGCCCCTCACATTGCCTTTCAAATTCCTCATGTCAGGAAGATCATATGATAATTGTCTTTTCCAGGTTTACTTATTTCACTCAGCATAATACCCTCTAGTTCCATCCATGTTGTTGCAAATGGCAAGATTTCATTTCTTTTGATGGCTGCATAGTATTCCATTGTATATATATACCACCTCTTCTTTATCCATTCATCTGTTGATGGACATCTAGGTTCTTTCCATAGTTTGGCTATTGTAGACATTGCTGCTATAAACATTCGAGTGCACGTGCCCCTTCGGATCACTACGTTTGTATCTTTAGGGTAACTACCCAGTAGTACAATTGCTGGGTCATAGGGTAACACTATTTTCAACTTTTTGAGGAACCTCCATACTGTTTTCCAGGGTGGCTGCACCAGTTTGCATTCCCAGCGAAGGTGTAGGAGGGTTTCCCTTTCTCCACATCCTCTCCAGCACCTGTCATTTCCTGACTTGTTCATTTTAGCCATTCTGACTGCTGTGAGGTGATATCTCATTGTGGTTTTGATTTGTATTTCCCTGATGCCGAGTGAAGCACTTTTTCATGTGTCTGTTGGCCACTTGGATGTCTTCTTTGCAGAAATATCTGTTCATGTCTTCTGCCCATTTCCTGATTGGATTATTTGTTCTTCGGGTGTTGAGTTTGATAAGTTCTTTATAGATTTTGGACACTAGCCCTTTATCTGGTATGTTGCTTGCAAATATCTTCTCCCATTCTGTCAGTCGTCTTTTGGTTTTGTTGACTGTTTCCTTTGCTGTGCAAAAGCTTTTGATCTTGATGAAGTCCCAATAGTTCATTTTTGCCCTTGCTTCCCTTGCCTTTGGCGATGTTTCTAGGAAGAAGTTGCTGTAGCTGAGGTCAATGAGGTTGCTGCCTGTGTTCTCCTCAAGGATTTTGATGGATTCCTTTCTCACATTGAGGTATTTCATCCATTTGGAGTCTATTTTTGTGTGCGGTATAAGGAAATGGTCCAGTTTCATGTTTCTGCATGTGCCTGCCCAATTTTCCCAACACCATTTGTTGAAGAGACAGTCTTTTTTCCATTGGAAATTCTTTTCTGCTTTGTCAAAGATTAGTTGACCATAGAGTTAAGGGCCTATTTCTGGGCTCTCTATTCTGTTCCATTGATCTATGTGTCTGTTTTTGTGCCAGTACCATACTGTCTTGATGATGACAGCTTTGTAATAGAGCTTGAAGTCTGGAATTGTGAGGCCACCAACTTTGGCTTTCTTTTTTAATATTCCTCTGGCTATTTGAGGTGTTTTCCAGTTCCATATAAATTTTAGGATTATTTGTTCCATTTCTTTGAAAAAAAATGATGGTATTTTGATAGGGATTGCATTAAATGTATAGATTGCTTTAGGTAGCATAGACATTTTCACAATATTTCTTCTTATGGATCACATTTTTAAAAGATGTGCAAGTGAAGCAGTGGAATAAAACAGAACAATGGATAATTTTTCCTCATCCTTCAAGGATTTTTCCTGGCTAAACAAAATGTATGTGATTTGGGGATTGTTTCTCCAAAAAACCCTGGGCCAGATTATACTGGTGAAAAGACTACAAAGCTTCTACTGGGTTGAGCTTGTTAACACTTTCAAGTAAAGTGTCTTATAAGTAGCCCAGTTATCTGAAAGGTATTGTCAATGCTATGCTATAAACACATAAATAACACTTATGCTATAAACACTATAATACTGAAATGTATTGCAAATGCTATAAACATTTTTTCCCTACCTAAACTTTATTTTACTTTTTACTTCTACTCACCAGATCCCTGATCCTCCCCCTTTTCTCTGAGATTTGAAAACTTTTAAGGATTTCTTTTTTTTCTTTTTTTTAAAAAAGATTTATTTATTTATTTATGAGAGAGAGAGAGAGAAAGAACATGTGTGCTTGAGAGTGGGGGAGGAGTAGGAGGAGAGGGAGAGAGAAAATCCTCAAGCAGACTTCCTACTGAGCTTGGAGCCCAATGCAGGGCTTGATTCCAGTACACTGAGATCATGACCTGAGCTGAAATCAAGAGTTGGACATGCAACCAACTGGGCCACCCAGATGCCACGTAATGATTTTTGCTTCTTAACCATGTCAGCTATGTAAGAAAATTGTCAGCACATAAATTTTAAGTGAAACTTCTTGGAATGAGATCTTCCAGGGAGAACATACAGAGAATGATCTGAGGACAAAAAATGGAGCTTTGGAGCACATAGACCCTTAAGAGGTGAACAGAAAAAGAACTTGAGAGATCTAAATTGGAATGGCTAGAAAGTTAGGACAAAAATCAAGTTTATGGAAAGCAAGGGGAGAATTTTAATAAAAAGTAGTGATTACTGCTAAGAGCATTTTAATCAATTTTCTGGTTTAGTCTTTGCTTCAAAATTAAGCTAGTGAGTTTATCAATGTATTTTTATGAGAACTAACAATTTTCTCTGCTTATAAATGCCAAAGAATTAGATTTTTCCTGAGTTCTTATAATCTGAACTACTTCTAATCCTAACTGATATGTGATAAATACACAACCCATGTTGTTTCAGGCCAACCCAGAGGGGAGTGTATAGAGATGGATTATTAGAAATATGCAACATTTCCTTAGCTCTCACTTTTATCTGCCATTTTTTTAAAGAGTTTATTTATTTATTTGACAGACAGAGATCACGAGAGAGAGAGAGAGGGAAGGAAGCAGGCTCTCCGATGAGCAGAGCCCAATGTGGGCCTTGATCCCAGGATCCTGGGATCATGACCTGAGCCAAAGGCAGAGGCTATAACCCTCTGAGCCACCCAGGCACCACTTAAGTAGTATTTTGAGACTTGGCTCTATTTAATGTCTTTCTTACTTATAGCTGGGAATTATGCTAGGTAACAAACATGTGTTCCTTAACACATTCTCAACCTCCACAGATAGCCGTGGCCTCTAGCCCTTACATCCCCCATACCATTGTTCTTGAGGTATACTGCTACTGCCGGCACTGTTAGCTGTGCAGTGTATCACGTTCCTCATGGAGCTGGGGAACAGCTGATACCCTGTACCCCATGGTCCTGCAAGGTCATTGGGGAGTATGTCTTTCTGTTGTCTTAGTATTTTTTTCTCAATGAGCATATCCTCAAGGATTGGCTTGAAACTCACTCAACACCTTATGAAATGTTTTTTTTTAAAAAAACAGCTTTTTAAGTTTTGTTTTCTGTTCTAATTTGTAGTATCTATTTCCCTAAAACTGACACATCAGGTTAAGTCAGAAGACAAATTTGATTAGTAGTAAACTCTTTATTGTATTCACTATCGGGCTTACTACTAACCCCGTTGACCAATTCAGTTGTTTATATTGGGCAAAGTCTATGAAGTTGGCTCTTATCTATTAGGATGGACTCTGTTCAAGGTGGTCCTTTGCCTCTCACTCAAATAAACATCTGTTGGGCTGCCCTGAAGTCTTCCAGACCTGGACACGGGTCTGTCTGAATCTGTGCTATACATAACACATAGACTCTACCTGAGGTAGTCTCTCCATTACATAGTCACAACCATGGTTCAGACCTGTTATCTAAAATAATAGTTTGCCCTACAACTTCAGGCTATGAGGCATTTTTTTTCTAAAGATTTTATTTATTTATTTGACAGGAAGAGATCACAAGTAGGCAGAGAGGCAGACAGAGAGAGAGGAGGAAGCAGGCTCCTTGCTGAGCAGAGAGCCCGATGTGGGGCTCGACCCAGGACCCTAGGATCATGACCTGAGCTGAAGGCAGAGGCTTTAACCCACTGAGCCACCCAGGGACCCCCGGGCTATGAGGCATTTTACCAGATGGTCATCTTGTGAGTAAAACACATTACTACAACAATAACACCAACAACTTTGGGATTAGGTGTGGTGGGAGAAAATGGTGACTTTATATCTACTGACCTGGATTCATGAACAGGTGCTTAGCTTGCTCAACAGAAGCATGTCAGTTCTGATATCTGTTCTGAGATGCAACCCTATCAATGTCAATCCTATGTGCCCAGTCTATTGTCTTTAAAAATTCTTTTATATTTTTTAGATTATGTATGACAAATTTCATTTAGGAAAATATATGACCTTATTTTTAAAATAATTTTTATTCTGGAGAGAGGTTTTATTTCTATTATACTTAGTAGCTCCTCAGATTTTAGAGAAGGTATTTCCATATTTAACTCCCTTTGTCCTCCCTTCTTTTTACCATGTATTAGGTCCTGTGCTAGAATTGATTTTTCATAATTTAAAATGCCCAGAGCTATCTGCAAAACTGAGTAAACCCAGATTAGAAAATACTCTGCACCAATCAGAAACTCAGTGGTTAATTAAAGAGAGCAATTAATCTGACTTTCTCAGACTATTGGTATGACACATCAGAAAGAAACTGAATTGTTTGCTCAACTTTGTCATTTCTTTTCAAGTACCTGAAATCTGAAGACTGGAGAACATGTTCAGGTAGGGAACAAAGGAATTGCTTTGGGTATAAGGGGTGGAAGGTGGTAGAAAATGAATAAGTGAAAAGAATATTTAAAATATTGGAAACCAAGGTTTTAATCAGGTTGTTTAAGAAAATGCAATGTAAAATGGTCTTTACAAAAACCTTTTATTGAGCAAAAGCATGGAATAACAAATTTAGGTATTAAGACTCAACTTTGTCCTGATTCTGAAGGACAAAAAAGCTGAATTTAAGAAAATTTGCATAGAAGATGATAATTGCAATTTTGTCAATGTCACTCTGATCTTTTGCTATTTTGATAGTGTGGTCTCATGTATAGAGAATAAATATTTTATATTCATCCAGCTTTATATGGAAGTTAGGAAATAAAACTTTGATGCTGACTAGCGAAGTGGCCATTTTAGTTTCAATATTTTCTCTCGGAACCCATTGGAAAAGATTTTAATAGATTTTCATCCAAGATAGGCAAGCACTTGTAGAAGCAAAGCAAAGTGCTGGTATGCAGTTTCAGAAATCTGTTGACTGCATGTTCCCATATGTGTTCCAGGAAATTCACATTTGGATTTCAGTATAATTCAGAGTTATGGTAGTGCTATCCAACACTTTTTTGGAAGTGAGTTTGCTTGATACCAACATAAGCCTTGCCAGAACTCAGCAGGCCAAATTCTAGTTCTGGAATATGTGGGAAACAAGAGATCAGCCGTTAAATGATGAAGGCTGTATCACTTTCAGTACTTCATGGAAACAAATTTTACCTAATGGTCTAGAAGTTCATTTTGAATATAACCAATAATATTTTAAAAATGAAATGTCTCTTTTGTGGCATTTTATAGGGCATGTAACATTTAATAACAAAATTTACTATTACATTTTTTCTTCTGAATACTGGCTAAAATGTTTCAGTTTTTCAGACTTAATTATATCTGGCCAGACATGTACAATTATGCTTACCTTTAGAAATGAAAATCCACTAGTATTCATTGTGTGTATTAGAGTAAGTTAGAAATTCAATCATTTTATAGCTAATCTGTATCAAAACTGCCCT
Organism: Lontra canadensis; assembly: GCF_010015895.1. Lineage (NCBI taxonomy): Eukaryota > Metazoa > Chordata > Mammalia > Carnivora > Mustelidae > Lontra > Lontra canadensis. The sequence continues at coordinate 20,816,307 of NW_022631017.1, forward strand.
GGTTAAAGTGATTGGATTGGCATCGAACTCATTATTGAATACAAAGTTTCTCATCTTCTTCTAAAATATTGCTATTAATTTGGCAAAAATGATGTGTTAAAATTACAATACATGTAATAAAATAAGAAATCATAAACCACAGTAAATTTAGGAATGTCCTTTTGTTTTCTGAGAAAAATTATAAAATCCAAGTGCTTGCAGTGATCTCAAAGGTCAATTGTCAAGTACCTAGGCTTTAGCAAGGTGAGGCCAAAACTTTCAGGATAAATTATCTTTTCTATTCTTAAAGATCCTGAATACATGCCCTCTCAGACTGTTTCAATGCCTATCCACATAATAAAACATCTTAGTAATCCCAACTGTGACTTACCCTTCTAAGTTTTACAAGTATTTCTGCTAATGTTTTAAAATTCATTCATATTGTTATGGTGTAGAATGACTGGTTAACAACCTCTTCATAATGGCCTTTTATGTTAAGAGAATAGTGGATAAAGCATCCTCTTTTTCATCTTAAGCCATTCCAATTTCTTTAGTTCTGTGTAGTAAGAATTAGTTTGAATAGTTTTCTCTGAATAGTTTTCTTTTGACCTCAGGAAATTTTGTTTTTAATACCTCCTTCAGAAGAGGGAAAATTTTGATAAAACTTTTTAATGAAAGTAAAAAAAGGGACAAACATACTTTTTTTCTTATCTTCTTAATGTAAATCTGTATGTTTATTTTCATATTAAGCTGGTTTTTTGTACTCATAGAATGTTTAACCTCTGAGCCATTATGTGTGTGATATCTTTTGTTTTTCTGCCTTCTGGGGCTCTATTAGGCTTCATCCATCTTATATCTGTTTACTTGGAGAGAAAAATTCTAGATGTTTTAGTAGTACTTTGTGACTTCTTAGTATACCATATTTTTTATGAAAATTAGATAGTTATCCGGGACCTGCTTTTAAATATAAAGGTGAATTTGACATTTTTGTGAATCCTACAATCCATATTACTTATGTAATTAATTTTCTCAGATGGCCATTGTTATTCCAATTTTGCCATTTATTTATTTTTTTTAAAAGATTTTATTTATTCTTTTGAGAGACACAGAGAGAGGGAGAGAGTGCATGAGCAGGGGGGAGCGGCAGAGGGAGAGACAGAAGCTCACCCTCCCCCCACCCCCATGCTGAGCAGGCAGTGCCACTTGTCCTGATCCCAGGACCCTGAGATCATGACCTGAGCCAAAGGCAGATGCTTAACCACCAACTGAGCCACCCATGCGCCCCCTAATTTTACTGTTTAAAAATAGTAAGTTAGAGGCCAAGTCACTTGCCTAAAGTCTTGTGGCTTATTAGTCAGAGTCATCTGGAAACCTTTGGACCAGTGCTCTTCCTACAAGGCCACATTGCTCATATTTCACTTTATTTGTGTAGATAAATCTTTATACTCTAAGCACTTCATTTTCTGTTCTTGAAAAAATGTACTAACAAATGCAGTGGAAATTTTGGGGAAATAAATACTACATTTTTTTCTGCCATAAAAATAATGTTTCAGTGTTATTGTGCTGTCATTAAAAGCTTGGCCTGTAGATGACTGTGTACAAAATGATTCATCTTAGAACCAACCTTATTGTCCAGAGTTTAGTCTTCTGGAGTTAGTATGGGTAAGAAGGCTTGTAATGCTGTATACAAAATATTTCCAGACAATAAAATCTTTGGAGCTAGAAATGATCATTACTGATGTGATGTATTTTATATTTTTCCCCCACCAACAATATTTATTAGATAATATAGGTATAATCCTACTTGGAATCAGGTAGGTGTACTAATCACTTGTGGAAGACATTTTTCTCTATGGATATAAAACTAAGTAATTAAGGAAATGGTGATTTTACCAAGACGCTTTTCAATCTATCAAAGTTCATTTTGCCTCCAGATTGCTGGTGTTACATAACATAACAATCATTATTCTGTTAAATGAAACATAATTGAAATCTATATTATAGTGTCTTTTAGGGGCCCATTTTCAGTGAGGACTGTGAATACAAGCTTTACTTACTAGCATACCCCAGATATCTATTTCCTCCTAAATTTTAGACATTGTTTGGCCTTGTAAGGAAATCTAATATTTCAAATACTTCCATGTTGTTGGGATGCAGATTGGTGTTTGAGCTCCTAAAATGTGAAGCACAATACCAAAGATGACAACTTTGGAAAATATTTTGAAAGTTCTATGACCTCATAAAAATTTTACTTTCCTTTAAAAAGTTTAAAAGCCCTCTCATGGTTAGTAAAATCTAACCATAAATTCTTTTTTCTCCATATGCCTTTAGGCTAAATGAAAAAAAAAAAAAAAGACCCAAGTTAGATATATACTTTTATTGATTTAAAAAAAATAATTTATTTTTTTGACAGAGAGAGTGTGCACAAGAGAGAGCATAGCTGGGGGAGAGGCAGAGGGAGAAGTAGGCTCCCTGCTCAGCAGGAAGCCTAATGCAAGACAATCCCAGGACCCCGAGATCATGACCTGAGCCAAAGGCAGATGCTTAACCGATTGAGCCACCCAGGTACCACTACTCCCATTGATTCTTATTTCTGTTAAATATATCAGTTTTCTAATAGAAAAAAGAAGAAATAGAACTTGTAGATATATCATATCACCTGGTTTCTCTTAGGCACATGACCTGCTTTCTTTCTGGTCCCAGACTAATGTATTAATTCTCATAATTGTTATTCATTAAGATGTACAAAATGATAGTTTACAGTTAGAGGCTTAATCTTCTAATACTACATGATGCATAGGTCAATAATAGGTATTGAACTTTTTTTGTTCATAGTGTTGGCATTTTAATTTGTTAACCACATTCGGTTAACCTGTATTTGAGTTATTGAAAGGTTTTCATTGATTTAGGGATACCACAAGTAAATCTGCAGGTAGTAACTTTTTTTCTTTAATGCCAAAAGTTTTCTTTGAGTCACTGAATGTCTCATTTCTTTACATCAAAATTTCATGTACAAATATGTTGAAAATTGTCTAGCATGGAAAAATCAGGATAATTTGTTAGAGAATTAAAATATAATGTAAAAATACTTTACATTTAGGTATCTCTCAAAATAAATCGTTCTATACCATAAGCTTATACAAAACAATCAGACATATCAGTATCATGCTCAAATTTTGAATATAACCCAGTTGAAATTGGTTTCCCACTAACTCTCTTGAAGGCCAATGCCATGACCCCTGCCTCTTGAGCCAAATCAGACAATGAGCAGCCTCTTTGGCTCCTTAGTTGGGGAAGACTTTGTAATGTTATAACCTCAGTTTGAGCAAAAATACAGTTTGAAATGATAGTTTCTCTTGGATTTCTTCACCTATTTTGCCTACAAAAAAAATTACATATTTACTGAGTAACTGAAATATACTTTAATAAAGTGCTTTTAGTGTTTCCAAAAATGGAATTGTATGGTAGTACCATAACAATTTTAAGCTTAAGTACCATAACAATTTTTTAAAAAATTGTCAATTTTGGTTTTGTTCTAGTCTTATTTTATTCCCATGTGATAGCTACAGACTGAAATATAGTTTTTCTAGTGTCGAGTGTTTGGGTTGTAATGCTAATATTTCTAGAGGATTCAGAACAATGTGAAGTTAGTTTATAATAGGAATTTAGTGTTAGAAAACATGGTGGCAATTTTCTCTACTGCAACAGCTGTATTGCTCTAAAGTAAAGACTCAGTAAATAAATGTCAAATTAAAATATGCAAACTTAATACAAAGAGCATATATTGATCTATTGGCAAGCCATAAGAGATTGACTGCTTTTTTTTTCCTTCCAACCCAGAGAAACTTTGAAAATTCCCACAATTAACTCAGGGTTTTCTATTGTCCTTCTATTATTAACATCCATTTCTCTGGAAGAAAACATGTGATATTAACTTCTTGTTAAATGTAGTGTTTATTTTTTTTTCTCTCCAGATAATCTCTTTGTGCTTAGTTTCAACATTTATTTTAGAAATCACACATTAAAAAATGTCTTTCTTAAGAGATTTTCTTCTTATGGAAATCTAAGTCAGACTGTGCTTAACAAAATCAGAAACATAAAATTAATTCATTTGGGTAGAAATTTCACATAAGAGTGTCAGTAAATGATATGTATCTGATTGAAAATTAAATAAAGCAAGGGCCCCAAATGACTAAGGTAAAGTGTAGGAAGATTCTTATCTGATCTCAACATGAATCAAAAAGAAACATATTTTCTGATAGAAAAAATGATCACACATTAACATCTGGACATCATGTGGATATTTGCTCAGTAATTAGCAGCAGCCCCTGTTCAGCTACATTCCAACATCTGGGAACAAAACATCATAGGGACTAAAAATAAAGACAAGGAGAAAAGTAAAAAATTGTCTGCTATAAAATAGCATGGTTGCTCTACATTATGAATTAAAAGATTCTGTCATTTTCTCTGGTGCCTCAAAATACTTTCTCCAATAGATATACCCAAGATACTACTTGGACCTTATAAACTGATGTTTTATTATTATATTCAGAGGGAAAGATTGTAATTTGAAATCATGATTTTAGGACTTGAAGAATGATTGAAGTATTATCAGAGGATTTTCATACTGATATACTTTTAAATAAACAGAATATATATCAACATTAATTGGTAGAATTGTTATCTCAAATGTTTCTTCAGGGCATAATAGCTAAAAACTGTTTAAATGGTATTGCATGCCTTTGAGAATGTGGCTTACATAGGTATAAAAGAGTGTGTATCGGTTGGTGTATTATGGCTACCAAAAGAATATATTTTTGCTAGTCTTAAAGGGACAAAAATTACAGAATTCCAACTATACTGGATAATCTGTAATTTTTCTCCTATTAAGAATGGCAAAATAAATATATCTACTTGTGCTTATGGACAATCTGATACTAGCAAGTTTTGTCTGACAGTAAGGCAGATTTTAATTCTCTGTTAAATTGTAGATTCTATGGAAGATACATTGTACAGTTTCTCTAAAGTATTGTGGAATATGTACCATATGTTTTTGAATACTGCTTATCTTTTAATTGACTTAAGAATAAACCCATATGGTAAACACAGGCAGGGCCTGTAGTTCATTGTAAGGATGGAAATATTCTCCAAAGATTTGAACGTTGCTTGCCAGACCCCTCTGGGCCAACTTGAAAGAGACTGGTCATTGTATCTGACATTGGTCCAATAATCTGCGCAAGAAGGAAGACTGAAAACTACCAATATATCTCTCTCTGGTCTATCAAACTTGGTTATCATCTGTGAGGGTGGCTCTGAGAGTTCTTTGGGGCAAAGACTACCCTTTATAGTTTTGTAGTTTTCTTCTCTGGTTTTAATTATTATTTCTTCATTATGTTAGTTAAAAAGTTTCAGTCCATCAACCAATTACCATTGTTGGAACATCTGACCACTACTATTTGTACATGAATATTTGTGCTAGATTGAAAACAGCCTGTAGTTTATCAAAAACAAGAACTTTGAAATATACCTGTTTTGAGCCAACGAACCAAAGATTTCTTTTTTTCTTCTTAAGATTTATTTGTTTGTTTGAGAGAGAGAGAGAGAGAGAGGGAAAGAACATGTGAGTGGGGAGAGGGGCAGAGGCAGAAAGAGAATTTCAAACAGACTCCCCACTGAGTAGGGAGTCTGATGTGATGTGGGGCTCCATCTTACCACCCTGAGATCAGGACCTAAGCCCAAATCAAGAGTCAGTGGTTCAACTGACTGAACCACCTAGGTGCCCCATGAACCAAAGATTTCTAACCACTGTCTTTCTATCCTCTTATTCAATAGCCAAGATCATGGTGTTCCTCTGGCATCATTAAACCATTTGCCCTTCATTACCTTCTGCATCATATCCTAATGATTCATCCTTGCCTTTGAGCAATTCCTTCACCCCTACCTTCATCTCCTTCACATTTCTCTATTCAATTCACAGACCTCAACAAATTATATTTGTTCATTTGTTTCCTTTTTCATTTTGCCTGTGAACAGAAATATGAAATGTTTAAGTCAAATTGCAAACTTAGATGAGCTGATGCATTTATCAACCCACTTCCCTAGAAGACAAAACTCCTTCACCCTTCATTGAGTTTACTTATACTTGAATGATTTCATGTGTATGTATGGCTATTAGAAAAAAGGAAAAAGTCCTTCAGTAAAGGGATGCTATCCACAGGTGAGAATAATTTTTCTAATTTCATTAAGTTCCAAAAGTCGCCAAAACAATGAATGTTAAGTTGAGAAGAGGAAAAATGGTGGCCCCTTTATTTTAAAGACTATGAATTTTGGAACTTGGCCTTGTTTATAGCAGAAGGATCATTTGGGGGTTATTATTTTTGAAAAAAAAAAAGTTTGGTAATACATATGTTGTTTTACTTTTTCTTTTTTCTTTTTTTAAAGTAAGCTCCACATGCAGGGTGGAGCCCAACACGGGGCTTGAACTCATGATTCTGAGATCAAGACTTGAGCTCAAAGTTTAACTGACTGAGCAACCCAGGCACCCCTACTTTATACTTTTAAAAGTAGCTTCTAACATATCCTAAATACTTTTCAGAAGATAATTATCTTTCTTAATGACTTTAAAAAGATAATCTAAAACCAAACTTATAGGTTTAATTAAAGAAATACACGCTAATATTTATACAGTATGTTCTAGATGGCTACATAAGAAAAATGGACCATATCAAACAAGTCAAACATGTATCTGCAAAACTGATTTATTTTCATAAAGGTCAGAATAGAGTGGGATATTTTAGGAAATGTATACCTTTTTAAAATGTCATCCTTCTGCTCTACTAGGCATTAATTACATACATTAGAATAAAAGGCAAGCTTAATAACATTTATGAGAGGGTGTAGAAACACTGGAGAAACTCAGTAAAGATAAAGGTGTTCAGTAAAAAAATTGTCCCTTGAAGGAGGATTAGAGGAGTCAGCAGGACTTATATTAAAGAGGGAAAGCACAGATTGAACTTCAGTATTTTAGAACATGATGAAAGACACTTATTTTAGTTCACCTAGTGAGCATTTGATTCCCTTCCAGCATAATTTTTGTGCAACAGAGTCTAGGCTAAAGCTGTATTTTTCAGACTCCTTTGCAGCAAGGGTTCTACTTGTGACCTAGGTTCCACCAAGCGGACATAGTCATTGAGACCTGGAGGTGGAAGCCAGTGTAGTGATTATGTTGAGGAGATCAGGTCAGCTGACAATCCTGATAGTGGAGGCACTTGATTCTTTTAAGGCAACCTGGAGTCCAAGTTACTGGAGTTTCTGGCCACCTGTCCCTGGTGTTTTAGTTGTTACACAGTAAAGTGATATTTGTCTATTAGTTGTGAGTACACTAGAAGTTTGGGCATTTCTCTTTGATGCTCTATTCTTGCCTCTGTAGTATTTAAACTCAATTTTTGGTTCTCTCAGAAATTCTGTCAATTACCTAACTTTATTTTCAATAATACCCTTCTTCTAAAGTTAGTTATTGTGTGTTGCTTTTTAGATGAGTAAGGATCCTGCAAGATACAGCTATCAATAAAAATTTTTATGTAATAATAATTACTAGTGAATGCTTTTCACATGCCAGTATTCTAAATATTGTCTCATTTAATCTTCACATCTGTTCCCTGAGGCTCTTTCTCAAAACTACCAAGTGGTCATTGATAAAAAGATAGTAAATACTTGTCTGTCTTGAAATGGCCATTTATAAGAAGGCCAAATAAAGGAAATGCATTCAAACATGAGCCAAAGAGAGCTCATTTTAGACATAAAAATAGTGTAATAGAAAAATAACTTTGTCTATGGAATAGATTAATTAGCGAACTCAAGGTTTCATGATTGCACATCCTTAAAATGACCGGTTTGGGGCCAAGCAATAATTTGTTAGATTAGATCTCATTTGAAACATTTTCTTGAATTTAAGTTATTTATTTTCATCCATAGAGCTTCTGAATTTCTATATGATCAATGTAATATGATATTACCATGATGCTATACTATAATTTTATGCTAGCATATTCATAAGTTAAATAATGTGACTATATAATAGTAAAGATTTTTTTAAGTTGGTTATTTAGTCTTTTCTAAGACATAGAACTTTAGTTTATTTAAAATCCTCCATTATTTCCTTAATATCTTTATATATTCAAAAGAGTATTCTCCATTTCCCCAATTGCTTCATAATTATTTTTTAAAATTTTTTGTTCAAATCAGGATTCAAATCAAGCTTATGCACTGCAATTCTTTGACTCAGATCCTAAGTCTCTTTTTAGCTGTAAACCCACTTCACTCCTTTTCCCCTGGAAATTAGTTTGTAGAAAAGACAGAGTAATTAGTCCTGGAAAATTTCCCACAGTCTGGGGTGTATTCCTGTGGGCTTATTTAACAAGTTTTTCTTTCCCCTGTGTTTTCTGTAAACTACTACAATTCAGAGACTTTCAAGTTCAGGTTTGATTTTTTTAATATGTAGCAAAAATACTTCATTGATGGTGATGTGTACTTTTATCAGGATGCACATGTTGTCTGGTTGTTTCTCTTTTTATGGTGCTAACTACCATTAAAAATTCTTGTCTAGATTGTTAGTAATATTCTAACTCTATGCTACCTTCATTTATTATCTAGCAATGTTTCTCAAAGTAATTAACAAGTTTATTCTATTTTCCATATTCCCTTCCTGTACTTCTCAATAATTGTCCTGTGTGTACGTCATCAGAATATATAGCCATTATGTACTATAATGTTTGCTTTGTATACATTATTTAATTTAATCTTAGTTCCACAAATAAATATGTATTAAATCCTCACCTCCAGTCCCTATGCCACTGACTCTAGTCATTTTGTTTGTCCAAAGTTTGTTTTCTAGGAGATTACCCAGAAAGGGCTCCACGAGGCAATATTTCCTAAATTCTTATATGTTTGTAAAAAGTTCAGCATTTTTCCCTGGAGGTCACTTTCCATATAAAAGCCTTGGCTTATGTTTTCTATCCTTGAGTATCTCAAGTGTGTTAAGATATTTCATTGTCTTTTGTCATGAAGCGTTCTTGTTAAAAAGCATGATGCCCATCAGGTTTTCTTTCCCTACAAATCACTTTGTCTTTTTGTCTAGATACTGAAAGGACTTTCCCCCCACTAAAAGTTAGTTTACTATCACAATATGTGGTTTCTTTTTGTTAAAATTTTTTTAGGTCTATGATTTGCTCTTTCAATATATTTGCTCTTTATTTATTTCAGAAAGGTTTTCCTGGATGATAAACATTTTAGTATTGAGTCTCTTCTATTGCTTTAGGTATCCTCTCCGGGGACTTCCATGATGTAGGTGATAGATCTTGTTTCCTTTTTTCTTTCATTTTCTTTCTTTTAAATGATTTCATTTCTTTTCTTTTTAAACTTTCATATATTTTTAAAATTTCTTCTTTACCATATTCTGTTTTTTTTTTTGTAAGGCAGTATTGATGTATCCTATGGCATTATCCATTATCTAAATCCAATTATTTTTTCTTGTGTTCCTTCTAGTTTAGTCATCATTTCTGAAAGCGTTTGTAGTTTTATTTCTAAGTCTTTCCTGAGTTCTGTCCTCTGCCTTTTCAAATATTCCTTATTTTCCCCATCAGCTATTTCTGAATGTTTCTAATTCTTTTGGCATTCTTTCATTGTTTCTATTATTTTCTTAAATTCTTTTAGCTATTTTTCTAATATTTTAGATATTTTTAATCTATTTTGTGGGATGGTTTCTGGCATGCCTCTATTGTCTACATGAATATTATTTTGCTCACTATTCTTTTCCTTATAAAAACTTTACATGGGATCTGTTTACATTGCAGTCCTCTCGCTGATTTTAAGTGAGAAGGGTTTTCCTATATTCAAAGAAAGGAAGGGTCAAATGAGCTTTCTTAGCTTCCTGCTCCTGGCCTCCCCCCCCATTCTTTTACTCTAGAGCTTCTCTTTACTTTGTCCTAGTGTTTCCACTGTGCTCTGTTTAGCTCCTCCTCCTCCCAGCTGTTCCCCTTAGATTGAGTATGTGTCTTGAAAGGGGCCTTCGGTTGGTCAGGCTCTGAAGGTCCCTCCCACATGTGTTTGCTGTTTTCAGATAGGGTCACTAAGCTTATCATAATAGTAAGGACATCTCATTTTGAAGGAAGTATCTGTTAAGAATTTGTTTTCTATATCTCACCCTCATTCGAAGTGCTTTTGTCTTCTTTCCATGTTTTTCCATGTTATCCCAGTTGCTGATACCATGTAGGCCTGATGGCAGATGCAAGTTTAGGGAGTGTAAGAATACCATTTTTTGAATTTTGCTGTAGGTGTCTGTTATGAAATTTTGTTTTATTATTCTGGGATCTCTGTGTGTTTGTTTGTTTGTTTATTTGTTTTAATTAGAGGTTTGGAAAGAGTTAAAAGCTAGGCCAGCATTGCCTATACTCCTGCTGGAAACCAGTCGTTAGTTTGTTCTTAATCTTACCTCATGACTGCAGATGAATTTGAACTCTTTTTCCTTGAAGAGTTTAAAGCTGGGTTAATTAAAAATCATTTTGTATATTTGGGGCACTGGCTTAGTAGTCTATGAATTCAGCCATATACTTTTTTGAGATATTTGCCATTATTATATCCTCTATAATACAATTTAGTCGGTTTAGAAAAGCAGTAGCTAAATACATTCTTAACTAGCAGAAACTTTATAAATGCATTTGTAACTATATGCACATACACATATAGCTTTATGTATTTGTAAATGCATGTGTTTATACATAAATTTACTATATGTGATACATATTTATGAAGTGTATAAAATCAAAAACCTATCAGAAATTAATTTGGCTTACACACTTTTCAAGAGCTCTTTTTTTTAAGAATGTGGCTTTATTTTTGCTTATAAAAGACAAAAGTAATGCATTCTCACTTTAATCATTTTTGTTTTTACCCTAAATGTTTTCTTTTCACCTAATAAAGAAAGGAAGGAATGTTTTGCCAAACTCAAGACCCATTTGGATCTGTGGTTTCTAAATGTCAAGCCCAAACCGAACACTCTGGAGTTTAACCTTGTTTGCTTTTGGCTAAAGTGACTTCCTGTTTCTAAGAAAGGAATAAAAAAAAAAGGTTATAAAAGTCTATTAAAAAGATCACAAGCCTTCTGCAAGACCCAGTGGCTCACATGACAAAACACTTTGATGAATTAAGTACAAATGAATCTTAAAATGTAAATTAAATTTACCTGTAAAATTCAGTTGGCTTTATAGTTCAGAAAAGGAATAGTAGACTGAGACAGAATGTTCCTGGGAAAAAGGCTATGGTTTGGCCAAACCAAATGTTTGAAAAACACTGTTGCTAGAGATATATAATGAAGCAAAAATTTTCTGCAGTTTTTGTTTTTCATTCTTATAATTTTGTTGTACTTATTCTCACAGCCAACTTCAAATGACCCTCTATCCCCCTACAAGTTAAAAAAAAAAAAAAAACACACACACACAAAAAACACCAGGGCAGCTGAAAAGTTTGCTTAAACTTCTTAATACTTTTAATCCTTACTTGTTATAATTTGATTACTGAGACAGATTTTCTCTGTGGGCCTCCTATTAAATCACTTTCAAGTTGAAACAAACCAGAAATCGTTTTAAATAGCAGAGCTAGACTTACTTTAAGCTGCTCAGAATTTACACAGAAACTGCGGAATGTCTCTTCTAAAATGCTGTAAATGTGCCCAGAGGCTACTGTGATGGTTTACCCTTCCAACCTAACCAAAAACAAACAAACAAACATGAAGTTCTGAGCTATAAAGTAGAGGACAATGTTACTCAGCCTATATTGGATTTCATTTATGTTCTGTGTTCCTAGATATTAGTGTTTTAGGATTACGTCCAATTAATGTTGAAGATAGTTTTTCAGTTTATGCACCCAAGAGTATAATTCTATGTGGTTTGATATTATGAGGATCTGGTCTAAACCCATCTTTACAGTGTATATTTTAACATGGGAAAAAACCCTCTTAATTGTAATTAAATGTTTTCTAATTTTTTTTTTTTACTATTTTTGAATAGTTTTAGGATATCCAGGAATGATACAGATCTTGTGTCTTTAAAAAGCTATTTTGAATTATTCACCTAGAAGGGGTAATGTAAGTTACTAAATTTATAATAGCTGAAGTCTACCCAGAGGGGAGAAAGAGTGGAAAGGGTAATAATTCAGTAATTCTCAACCTTTTGTGTGCATAAAAAATTCTAGGGAAACTGCTTAAAGTACATGTTCGAGGGACTGAGCTCCAGAGATTCAGATTGAGTAGGTGATGCCCAAGAAGCTGCATTTTAATTATGATGCTACCGGTTGTCTTCATACCTTAGTTTGGGAAATAATTTTGTTAGAACTTTAGCCAGGTGAAAAGTCAGAACAATTTGGGAACTTCAGTTCCCAGGAAATAATTTTTTTTTTTTTTTTTAAAGGGGCACCTTACACCAGTTAGAATGGCCAAAATTAACAAGACAGGAAACAACATGTGTTGGAGAGGATATGGAGAAAGGGGAACCCTCACACTGTTGGTGGGAATGCAAGTTGCTGCAGCCACTTTGGAGAACAGTGTGGAGATTCCTTAAGAAATTAAAAATAGAGCTTCCCTATGACCCTGCAATTGCACTACTGGGTATTTACCCCAAAGATACAGATGTAGTGAAAAGAAGGGCCATCTGTACCCCAATGTTCATAGCAGCAATGGCCACATTCGCCAAACTGTGGAAAGAGCCAAGATGCCCTTCAACAGATGAATGGATAAAGAAGATATGGTCCATATATACAATGGAGTATTATGCCTCCATCAGAAAGGATGAATACCCAACTTTTGTATCAACATGGACGGGACTGGAGGAGATTATGCTGAGTGAAATAAGTCAAGCAGAGAGAGTCAATTATCAAATGGTTTCACTTACTTGTGAGGCATAAGGAATAACATGGAAGACATGGGGAGATGGACAGAAGTGAGTTGGGGTAAATCGGAGGGGGAGATGAATCATGAGAGACTGTGGACTCTGAGAAACAAACCGAGGGTTTTGAAAGGGAGGGGGTTGGGGGGTTGGGTGAGCCTGGTGGTAGGTTTTAAGGAGGGCACATATTGCATGGAGCACTGGGTGTAATGCATAAACAATGAATCTTGGAACACTGACAAAATTAAATAAGGTCTAAAAATAAAAGGGGGTTGCTTTGGTGACTCAGTCAGGGACAGAGCCCCACATCAGGCTCCCTGCTGGATGCAGAGCCTGCTTCTCCCTCTCCCTCTGCTGTTCCCCTTTGCTTGTGCTCTCTCTCTCTCTCTCTTTTAATCTTTTAAAAAATTGTTTTTTGAAAAAGATATTTGGCATTTGTACTCTAAATAGCAACAGAGAAAACTTTGGGAACAAGTAGGAATAAAAATTATCAAAATGACAGGTGGCTTGGTGGATGAAGAAAAAAAGGCTCATTAATTGGAGAATGGAAGTATGTTTTGTAAACTATAAGAAACTCTTTTCAAGTGAAGGCAACGAGAGGGGTGTGTAGGTGTTAGTGTCTAAGTAAATAGATACCATGTTTTGAATGTCCATGTCAAATTCTCTCAGCTCTTCCAGGGAAGGTGTCAGGCCAGCCAGTACAACTTAAAATTGAGCCTCTGTCCTGGGCATCTTGCTGTGAACCACTTTATGCTTATATGTCCTGACCCATTCCTGATTTTCTAGCTTGCAACCCCATGACTCACTTTTCTGCTAATATGTCCTCAGAACTGACTTTGACCTTTGGCTTCCCTTCTTTAACCACAATATATTCAGACTGCTCTGGCTACATTACCACCCATTGCCTTGGTCAGATCCTGCTTCCTCTACCCACTATTATTAAACCAGTTCATGCTGAAGTGCAAGGACTCTGGAGCTGGAGTCAAGGTTGGTTTGGCTCTTTTGCGTTCACATACCCACCTGTTATAACCACTCACTAATCTACTTCTTGTATTGTTCCTTCTGGCTTTGACTGAAGTAACACTTGGCTTTTGGGGGTACGTACCATTTGCCGACTGTTCCAGGGTCAGCCTCCTATAGCCAATCAGTCTGTGCTGGCTTTAGGGTTCTCACATTTTTATGTTCACTATAATTATTGGAGAGGTATGTTAAAAATCAAAATGTTCAGACCCCAGCAGCTCCGAAGAGCAATCCTCAGTGTTACCCAAACTGCGATCCTCAGACAAGGAGCGTCAGCAATCACATGGGAGCTTGCTGAGAATGTAAATTATTGGGTTCTATCCCTAGACATTCTGAATCAGGCTCTCTGTGGGTGAAACCCAACAATCTGTGTGTGTGTGTCTGTGTTTAAGATTTTATTTATTTATTTGACAGACAGAGATCACAAATAGGCAGAGAGGCAAGGCAGAGAGAGAGCAAGGGAAGCAGGCTTCCTGCTGAGCAGAAAGCCTGATGTGAGGCTTGATCCCAGGACTCTGGGATCATGACCTGAGCCGAAGGCAGAGGCTCTAACCCACTGAGTCACCCAGGTGCCCAACAATCTGTGTTTTAACATGGAAGTTCAACCTTAATTTACTGATTTTGGATGATGTTGGTACTGGCTTTTGGTATATAAATTATGGTCTGATTCTAGACCCACTGAGGCAGAATCTGTATTTTTAAAAAAATACTCAGGTTTTAGAAGTACTGCTCTGATAAACTTTTAACAAATAACCTCAATGGTTTTTAGGTATAACAAAAAGTTAGGAAACATCTGCATTAATACATGCTCTGTACTTAAGAGAGGGGCAGTACTGTTCAGTCTCAGCTTGATGTTTCTCCAAGAATTTTCTGTTTAAGTATGTTTTTTCTGGTGCCTATATGGTTTGTAACACAAACACTGCATAATATCTGTGTTTCAGAGCTGATTTGAGGCTTTACTACTTAATGCCTATAAAACTTGGTAAATCCTCTGGTAAATCCCAGGGTCAAAAAAACATCAATTTATCTGGGCTTTGCTGTCACTGGTACTATAATAGATTTTAACATGTCATTCACTCCCTGAAAATAATGGCTGTACCCTCAAACTAGGTGCTATGACAAAAAGAAGTAAACCAAATAATAGAATAAAATGACACAAGTTTATACACACCCCTCTGCCCCCAAAGTAGGATAATTAAGAAGGAACAGAGTGTCTATATTTTTCTTTCACTTCTCATTTAAATTAAATATTGAAACAATATTCAGTCAAAATTACCTTGCTGGTAACCAGAAGCTCTGCAGAAAAAGTTTGTGATATCTTATTTTGCTATCGGTTCTCAAGCATGAACTACAGTTTCTGAATAATGAGGCAAACTGATGCAGTGCTATTTTTACAGGTAAGTTGCAAATGTTTACTTCACAATATGTGTAATAAACAAACTTCTTTTGATTTCTTTTAAAGATATCATGACTCTTTTTTGAGTTTTCTTAAAAAGAGAAATGGGAACAAACATGCACCAACTCCTCTGGGTGCCATTTGAATGAGTAGACTTACTTATTTCATTAGAGATGCTACTAAAATTAAAACCCTTTGACACACAACTACCTTGTAATGTAATTACTGCACATGTGTCTCTTTTCCCAGTAAATTGTTAGCCTCTAGAGAAAAAAGAATGGATCTTATTTATATTTGAATTCTCCACAGTGTCTAATGGTGCCTTACAAAACCTCAATAAATATTTATAGAATGAAAAAAAAATGGGTGGTCTTTTTGTTCCTTCTATATTTTTGAACTTTGTTCATTGTTTTCAGTGTGCTTTTAACCAAACTCCTGGTTGACCATTTAGATAACTTAAAGCTCAAACCCTTAGGAAGTTACTTGGCTAATATGGCAGGGACCAATTAATCCCTGCAGATTTATCCATTTTCTTTGCTGTGTCAGAAGGGACTGTAGATTAGGTAAAACTAGTAAATAACTTCACAAAGAAAATAAAGTTAATCTTATTTATAGTACAAACACGCTCTTCTCAACTCTTAAAAGTAGTGACCTAAAATCCTCAGGATAATATCCTATCCATCAAGCCATCTTATAAATAGCCTTGCTCTGTAATGTAGGGAAAAAGACTGAAGGAAATTGTGCCTACTAAATTATGGGAAATGACAAACTAAAAGAAAATGACCTAAGTTGAATAATAAGATATTTCTCTTTCTGTAGGTGAAAATAATTGAATATTAAGTTTCCTATAGCTCAAACTAATACCTTTTTGCAATTTCCAAGCTATTGTATTTTAAATCTACACATTGCACAGTGTTGTCTTTCAAGTAAAAGAATTTAAACCATATAGTAATTTCTGTCAACTCCAAAAGTTGAGTTTAGGAGATTCATAAATTTTGTAAACCAAGGATCTAAGAACACTTAAGGTCAGAATCTCTGTGAAATATTTTTTTAATTTGAGTTCTGCTTTTATTTGTTTCCTAATAAAAATTCTCAAGATAAAATCAGAAGGAAATTGGGCTATTTGATTATATTTTCTAAATTGTAGTTGCTAAGCAACACACATTAGATCACTTCAGGTATTTATTAAGATGCAATTTTGTAGGCCTGACTTACTGAACTAGAATCTTAGGGTGAAGCCTCTGAGGTCAACATATTTACTAAGAATAAAAGATCGATCTTATACCAAAGCTGGTGAAACCCTCTTTTCTATGGATGAGATAATTGAAGTCTAAGGACACTAAGTGATGTGTCTTAATATCATACAACTAGTGAGCAGTAGAGTTGCTTTTCTAATTCAAGAAGATGGGATAAACTCTATTGCCCCCCATCCATTGTTTTTCCTCCTCTCTGTCTTTTTGCTACTTGGGTCTATTCACAGATGTGTGTAGCAGGGTGGAGTAACTAAAATACCAGCTTTCTGGTGATAAATATGAAAAGAGGAGTCCAAAAGAATTGGCAAATATTGGGGGGTGGGAACCATGGAGAGGAAAGTTGTCTGGAAAATGATTTCATAAGTTGATTATAATTATCTCTGGGCTCACCCCAGAGTTGTGCATGCATAGATCTGAGCCTAATCACTATACTAAAGACTTTGAGAAGAGAAGTAACCAAAAGACTGTAATCCAGGTCACAGAGTGACCACTGGCTAATGCCCATGTGAGACAGATACAAACAGAACAGCAAAGGCTTTGAAAACTGAATTGACATTGGAACTACAGAGCACAGAAGGTAGGTTAAAACTGATAGCCTGAACTTAACCAAATTGATTGCCTGCTAAAACAAGAATATCAACATTCCCAACAAGATTTAAATAGGACCTATTGTCTCATAACATAATATTCAAAACATCTAGGATTCAGTCCAAAATTATTTGGCATGTAAAGAACTAAAAATATTTCAAATTGCATGAAAAAGATAATCAGCAAATATAAAAACCGAGATGACACAGGTGTTTGAATCATGTAAGATTTTAAATATCTTATTATAGAAATGCTGCAGCAAGCAACTCTAAACACTTTTGCAATGGAAAAAAAATAAAAAGCTTTAGTAAGAAATAGAAGATATATATTAAAAATAATTAGAATCTTAGAACTGAAAAATAAAGTAACTGAAACAAACTAACCCATCAAAAAACCCAAATTCTCATTGAATGGGCTTAAAAGCAGAATAGGGATGGAGATGACAGATGAAAGAGTCAGTGAACTTGAAGACAGATCAATAGATATTATGTAATCAGAAGAACAGAGAGAAAAAAAAATTAAGGAATGAAAACAACGCCATGATACAATGTCAAGCTTTCAGGCTGTCTGTGTACCAAAGAGAGAAGGAGTGAAATGCTGGGGGCAAAAAGTTTGAAGAAAAATGACTGAAAGGTTCTCAAATTTGTCAAATAACATAAGCCTATAGATTTAAGAAGATTTAAGAGTCTAAATGTATGTATCACAAAACACAGCAAAAATGGATAGATCTTAAAGGAGGAATAAGCAAGTCCACAATAATAGTTGGAGCCTTCAGTGTTCCTTTCTCTATAATTAACAGAAATAGAGAGAAAATTAGAAAATACAGAGAACTAAACAATACCACTAACCAATTGGATCTAACTGATATTTAGGACACTCCAACCAAAACCAGCAGAATGCAAATTCTTTTTAAGTACACACAGGATATTCACTAAGATCACATCCTTGATTATAAAACCTTAACAAATATTAATTAAAAAAAAAACCAACAACACATGAAGTATGTTCCCAGATCATAGTGGAATTAAAGTAGAAATCAGTAACATCAGGATTATGTCTCAAAACACTTACACATTAAACAACACACTTCAAAGTCATCATGGGTCAGAAGAGGAAATCTAAGGATGTATTAAAAATACTCTAAATGAAGGGGAATCTTGGTGGTTCAGTTGGTTAAGCCTCTGCCTTTGGCTCAGGTCATGATCCCAGGGTCCTGGGATTAAGCCCAGCACATTGGGCTCCCTGCTTAGCAAGTAGCCTGATTCCCCCACCCCCCTGCCCCTCTCACCTACTTGTGCGCACCCCAATGCATGCACTCTCTCTCTGTCTTCCTCTCTCTCAAATAAGTAAAATCTTTAAAAAATATATTCTGAATGGAAGAAAAGTGAAAATATAACAGGAGAAAGTTTGGAATGTACCTAATTAATATTTAAAGGAGAGTTTATAGCATGAATGTTTTCATTAGAAAAGAGGTGAAGGTCCCAAATCAGTAATTTGAACTTCTTATTGGGAAACTAGAATACGAAGAACAAAATAAGCCCCAAACAAACAGAAGAAAAAAAAAAAAAAAGAAAAAAGAAAAAAGAAAAAAAGAAAGACCAAGAAAAGAGTAAACGTTGAGATCAGGAACACGACAAGGATGCCCACTCTCACCACCCTTGTTCAACATAGTATTAGAAGTCCTAGCAACAGCAATCAGACAACAAAGAGAAATAAAAGGTATCCAAATTGGCAATGAAGAAGTCAAACTCTCTCTCTTCGCAGATGACATGATTCTTTATATGGAAAACCCAAAAGACTCCACCCCCAAACTACTAGAACTCATACAGCAATTCAGTAACGTGGCAGGATACAAAGTCAATGTACAGAAATCAGTGGCTTTCTTATACACTAACAATGAAAATACAGAAAGGGAAATTAGAGAATTGGTTCCATTTACTATAGCACCAAGAACCATAAGATACCTGGGAATAAACCTAACCAAAGAGGTAAAGGATCTGTACTCGAGGAACTACAGAACACTCATGAAAGAAATTGAAGAAGACACAAAAAGATGGAAGACCATTCCATGCTCTTGGATCGGAAGAATAAACATTGTTAAAATGTCTATACTGCCTAGAGCAATCTATACTTTTAATGCCATTCTGATCAAAATTCCACCGGTATTCTTCAAAGAGCTGGAGCAAATAATCCAGAAATTTGTATGGAACCAGAAAAGACCCCAAATCGCTAAGGAAATGTTGAAAAACAAAAATAAAACTGGGGGCATCACGTTACCTGATTTCAAGCTTTACTACAAAGCCGTGATCACCAATACAGCATGGTGTCTTTTACTGGCATAAAAACAGACACATAGACCAGTGGAACAGAGTAGAGAGCCCAGATATGGACCCTCAACTCTATGGTCAGTTAATCTTCGACAAAACAGGAAAAAATATCCAGTGGAAAAAAGACAGTCTCTTCAATAAATGATGCTGACAAAACTGGGCAGCTATATGCAGAAGAATGAAACTCGACCATTCTCTTACACCGTACACAAAGATAAACTCAAAATGGATAAAAGATCTCAACATGAGACAGGAATCCATCAGAATCCTAGAGGAGAACATAGGCAGTAACCTCTTCGATATCAGCCACAGCAACTTCTTTCAAGATATGTCTCCAAAGGCAAAGGAAACAAAAGCGAAGATGAACTTTTGGGACTGCATCAAGATCAAAAGCTTCTGCACAGCAAAGGAAACAGTCAAAAAAACAAAGAGGCAACCCACGGAATGGGAGAAGATATTTGCAAATGACAGTACAGACAAAAGGTTGATATCCAGGATCTATAAAGAACTCCTCAAACTCAACACACACAAAACAGACAATCATATCAAAAAATGGGCAGAAGATATAAACAGACACTTCTCCAATGAAGACATACAAATGGCTATCAGACACATGAAAAAATGTTCATCATCACTAGCCATCAGGGAGATTCAAATTAAAACCACATTGAGATACCACCTTACACCAGTTAGAATGGCCAAAATTAGCAAGACAGGAAACAACATGTGTTGGAGAGGATGTGGAGAAAGGGGAACCCTCTTACACTATTGGTGGGAAAGCAAGTTGGTGCAGCCTCTTTGGAGAACACTGTGGAGATTCCTCAAGAAATTAAAAATAGAGCTTCCCTATGACCCTGCAATTGCACTACTGGGTATTTACCCCAAAGATACAGATGTAGTGAAAAGAAGGGCTATCTGTACCCCAATGTTTATAGCAGCAATGGCCACTGTCGCCAAACTGTGGAAAGAACCAAGATGTCCTTCAACGTATGAATGGATAAGGAAGATGTGGTCCATATACACTATGGAGTATTATGCCTCCATCAGAAAGGATGAATACCCAACTTTTATAGCAACATGGACGGGACTGGAAGAGATTATGCTGAGTGAAATAAGTCAAGCAGAGAGAGTCAATTATCATATGGTTTCACTTATTTGTGGAGCATAACAAATCACATGGAGGACAAGGGGAGATGGAGAGGAGAAGGGAGTTGAGGGAAATTGGAAGGAGAGGTGAACCATGAGAGACAATGGACTCTGAAAAACAATCTGAGGGTTTTGAAGGGGTGGGGGGTGGGAGGTTGGGGGATCCAGGTGGTGGGTATTGGAGAGGGCACATATTGCATGGAGCACTGGGTGTGGTGCAAAAATAATAAAAAAATTAAAAAAAAATATTTTCTCTTTCAAAAAAAAAAAAAAAAGAGTAGACGTCAAAGACATTTTTAAAAAGCCCCAAAATAGAGGGTGCCTGGGTGGCTCAGTGGGTTAAAGCCTCTGCCTTTGGCGCAGGTCATGATCTCAGAATCCTGGAATGGAGCACATTGGGCTCTCTGCTCAGCGGGGAGCCTGCTTCCCCCTCTTTCTCTGCCTGCCTTTCTGCCTACTTGATATCTCTCTCTCTGTCAAACAAATAAATAAAATCTTAAAAAAAATAATAATAACCCCCCCAAAACAAAACAGAAAAATAGAGGCAAATCAAAGAAACAGAAAACTGTTTTGAAAAGATGAAAAAATTGACAAACTTCCAGCAAAATTGACAAAGCATAAAAGAGGGAAGATGTATTACCAAAAAACATATAAAAATTAAATCTTGCCTCATTTATATCCTGGAAAACATGAATTAAGATGAGATACAATTTTGCCTTTTCATCAGGTTGTAATTTTTTTTTTTTTTAATGTGACATTTAGTACTGAGGGGGCTGTTGGTAAAAGCATATTCAACACTGTTAGGACTATAAATCATTATAGCTTTTGGGGAAAATAATTTGTTAATATGAAATTTTTGAATGTGCAGTTTTGACTCAGCTATAGCATTTGTGCAATAAAAATAAGAGCATAAATATACATGTACAAAAGTGTTTACTGTATCAGTGTTTATAAATATCAAAAGCAGGAATCAACTTAAATGCTTAGGGGAATAACTGAATAAATTACTGCATATGCTACAGAATATTCTACCACTAAGACATGTCTATATGTGTCAAGATCTCTATACTTAGAGAGATGTTCATGTTATTTTGTGAAGTAATAAAACAAATGTGGCAGTTTTAAAATATGGTCCTCAAATTCTGTGACCCTCTTTCCATCAAGAAGTGGAATCTATATTCTTCCCTTGAGCCTGGGTTCTGTGAGTATTTGGCCAATAGAGTATGGAGCAAGTGGAAGTGTGCCATTTTTTGTGACCAGTCTTTAAGAACCTAACAACTTCCATTTCCTGTTCCTTGATATGATAACCTTTGGAACTCAACCACCATACCACGAAGAAGTGTAAGCAGCTTGAGGAGAGCCCAGCTTGGGAGTCTAGCTGAAGAGGAATGGAGGCTTTAGAGGCACAATTTGGGTTAAATTCCCAATGACCAGTCAGCAGGAAGTTGCCAACCACAAATGTGAATCACAGAAAGTGGATCCTCCAGTCCCCTGCTGTGCTACTTAGACATTGTGGACCAGAGATTGTGCCCTGAACCTTGTCTGAGTTACAGATTTGTCAGATTTGTGAGGAAACTAAATGGTTGTTTTTGTTTTAAGCTACTATAACAAGAAGGTATATAATATATATAATACAAGTTTTTTTAGAAAAAAATAAAAATTAAAGAGAAATTCTCTATATTTGTATATGCACATGGGAAAATTAGTGTTAATTTGGGATGGAACATACTGTTAATTTTACTCTGGATTTTTGGGAATCAATGATATTAAAAATATATTAGGAATATAAAACTAGAACAAATTTACATTAAAGCTTGACAAAATTTGAAAGAGGAATTTAAATGATTTTGTCAAAGGGTTATTTTTCTTATTATTCCCAGAAGCATGTCAGACTAAACAGAATTAATAATTTATCCTTCTAAACTAATCTTTGAGGGACTACTCTGAATTTATCAAATAGAAAATGTATATCTTCAGCCAAGATCAGTGTTACTTTTTTCTTTTACATATACTGTTTCTTTTTTTCCTCATCTCATTCTCATTCATCCAGTCTGTATTACACTTTAAACTTAACCTCATCCATTTTCAATTCACAGAAGGTCCAGATAACTGTGTTGAATTAATACTATTGAATATGTATTATAAAGAACACATCAGACTTTATGTTTCCAGGAGATGAATAGTCGAAGACATAGATACCATTCTCAGCATTGTGTACATCACATTAAAGCAAGCAGAGCCATAATTGGTGTCTTTCTGATGTTGCCTCTGGAGCAGAGTAGCTAACATTAGAATGTGAATAATTTAATTCACATTCTATTTGAGAACTCAGGAGTTCTCAATCTTGGTTGGGTATCAGTTTTGCTTGAAGAAGTTTTAAAATATATACATTTGAGATTTCACACCAGGATGCTACATTCTGAAAAGGATTTCCAGGTGATACTGATGCATAGTCAAGTTTGAGAGCTACTGATTTAGTCACCACATAACCATGATTGGCGAGAGAAGACACATGATTATCAAAACCGGGGCAAGAAACTGAGGGAAAGTGTATGTGTACAACTGAATGTGTGCAGGGAGGTGTGTAATGGTTTTTCTGTTCTCTGGGTTGGGGAAATATGCTTTTTCTTGCTGAGTACATGCAACCTATGTAGAGTTCATTCCTTCATTATTCCACAAATATTGAGAAGCCAACATTTGGCACCCGCTGATCTAGGACACTGAGCCGTAATGAATGAAACAGAGAACAATCCTGCCTTCATGAAACTTACACTCTGTTGGGTAGAAACAAAAATAAAGATAATAAATAAGCAAATCATGGGATATGTTAGAAGTTGCCAAGTGAAAGCAAGTTATGGGGATGTCCCTAGTCCAATTTCACTCTCACTCTTGTCAAAAAATATTTCATGTCTTCTCCTTTCTCCTTAAACTACAACACCTCTTCCCACTGTCTTCACTCAACTTCCAAATTCACAGAGAAAATTGAAGCAATCATGAAAGAACTTCTCCAGCTTCCTGTCACCACATCTGCTATTTATCAGCATGTTTTCCATACTTCTAAGGGTCATCTCTCTATTTGTGCACTGGATCTACTTCCCTGTAGTAATGAATTTTCATGAGGACAATGAGAATCCTAGTTAAATTCACCTAATGAGAAAACTAAGTGTGAATGAGAGCATAAAGTTATGTAGAAGGTGTAGTTCAATAATGTTATTTCCTGAGTCTTGATAGAAAGAAGGCCTGCCTACAGAGAATAGCAATCAGTTTGGAAATATAATTAAAGATAACTACATCTAGTAAGGTAGTGCTTGAGGAGTTTTAACAAATAGACCTTGCTCTCTAGAAAGATCATGTTCTCAAAAGTGGTAAGAACAAAATTCCTGAACTCTTCCTATGTGTACCAACTGCATAATTTCACACTTAAATAAGATTCAAAATACTAGGAGTTTATCCCAGAAATTAGAATAATTAAATATGCACTATACAATGGCTTAATTTTACATTTCTAAATCCCCTTTTGGTCTAGGTAGAAGATGATGAATAATCTACTTTCCATATTTGATGAAGACCTATCCTGGATTCTCTCACTGACTAGTGAAACCACCTTCTCTAGCATCTTTTCTCTGGTTATAGTGATCTCCATTCCATCTATATTTTTATAACACTTATTATTTGTACCATGGTTTTAGTCTTTTATTTTTTAAAGATTTTATTTATTTATTTGACAGAGAGAGACACAGCGAGAGAGGGAATGAGAAAATACCCATAGCTAATTTATTTAATGTATTTAATTAAGGTATTTAATCACCAGATTGTTCTATTTAAGGCAGGTTGAGCAATCATTTACTTATGAAAGAATTTTGAATATAGAATTCACATCTTAATTTGTGAACTGAATTATCAAGAGGAAAACAAAGCATAAATGAAAATTATTTCTGAGGAACATGTCAATTGGGTAAAGTATGACATATTAAAAATATTTTTGTATATTTCCAACTACCTTGCAATATCCAATGTTAGAGGTATCAAATGTAGAGACATCTGTAGATGGAGATTTCAAGAGCAAGTCAGTGAATTAGCTGTATTATAAGCAAACTCAAGTCATAAAATAACCATAATATCAGATGATATTGTTCAATAAGTCATGAAACAGTTTCCATTTCTCCCTGATTTTATGGTCCTCACTAACCCCATTAAAATACTGGGATTTAGGTTGGTTAACTCTTCAGACTGAAAAACTAATTGTAAGCAGTGACAACTCTTAGATGCCTCAAAAGAATGTCCTGTCAAAGTCAACATGTCCTTTTTTCCAACCATTTTTTTTTCTTTTTTAATGAAAGCTTTATTCTTTGGTGGTTGAATTTTAATTATTTGTTTTTGAACAAATGGATATTACTTTTGTGGATAATTGTGTTTTTAATAAACAAGATGCAGAATTTCTATTCATACTTAAACTGGATAAAAATTACATTCAAGTGATGACAATTCTGAGTTTAAAACTTAAACCAAATTTTTAGTAACTTAGTTTATTATTTATTGTTATCATGAGAGTTTCTAAACTGGCAACCACATGTGTTAATGGGGAAACAATTTAGATCGGGGGTGGGGATTTGTTTTAAATTTACTTAAAGAAGGAATTCTGAATTACACTTGAGACCCTTAATTTAAGATTTTAAAGTCTTTCCTAGTTAGTACCAATGTAACCAATATTGTTTTCTGAGGCTTTTCAATACTCACAATGATATGGCCTGAAATTATGGGAATTTGACTTTATTAGCTCAGTTGCTTTTCTGTCTAATGTGAGCACTTTAAATAAGGGAAACTTCTCTACATTTCCAGCTTGGCGTGTCAGCTAGGATGTACCCTAATATCTTACTCTCTCACTATGACAACACCCTTAAGTATCATTCTTCCCTCTCAGCACTTAGTTTATTATATTGCTATGACTTGTTTCTATGTTTATCTCCTTACTAGAGTTAAAGAAAACCAGAGGAGAATAGTAGTTAAAGCAGTTAGAACAGATTTTATTCTGGAACTACTGCATTAAGGGAAAAAGAGTCTTCATATCGAACTGGTCTCAATTCCTAATTGAGCACTGGCCGCTGGGAATTTTTGGCCAAGGAGTGGGTTGGGGTCAGTGGATGGAAACATCAAGGGTAAGGAGGGGTTCTGGCCAAACCAACTTGACAGGATTCATGCTGAAACCAGGTGGGGGTGATTATATATCAAGGGTGGGAGATGAGGAGTTTGATTGCAATGGAAGGTGATCACATTTTAAGGGTGGGGGATTCTCTCTGAACTGACTTAGAATGATTCTTGCTACCATGAGGCAATATAGGCCTGAGGAGGACAATAAGGACAGACTCCAAAGTCAAGGCCTCCAGGGCTTGCCAGAGATTGATTAAAGTTTTGTAAAAGAGAGTCTTTGTCATTAGGTGATCCCTGAAAGGCTCTGAGTATATCAGTTGTCTGTATTTCTAGTTCTTAACATACTGTATAGCACACAATAACTAGTCAATGAATGTTTTTGAAGGAATAAATTAAGGATAGGGAATTGACATTTATTGAGTGCTAAGTATGTTGCAGATACTAAGTTACCAAAGAAATAGTGCTGGCTTTCAAGCTTGGTTTTGAATCCTGAATTTAATACCAGCTGTGTGACCATGTACAATTTATATACTTTCTGAGTATTAGTTTCCTTAACTTTTTAAAAAATATTTTATTTATTTATTTGACAGAGATAACAAGTAGGTAGAGAGAGGCAGGCAGAGAGAGAGGGGGAAGCAGGCTCCCTGCTGAGCAGAGAGCCCAATGCGGGGCTCAGTCCCAGGACCCAGGGATTATGACCTGAGCAGAAGGCAAAGGCTTTAACCCACTGAGCCACCCAGGTGCCCCTAGTTTCCTTAACTTTAAAGAGATAATATACTTACCTAAATTTTTATGTGAGAATTAAATGTAAGTAATATCATGAAGAAGCTATATTGTAGCCACTTTGGTACATTATCTCTTTTAGCACATTTTCCACTTTGTCAGACTTTACCTATATAGAATTATGGGAATTATACAGCTTTAATCCATTATCCAGAGAATTGTAATGTAATGAAAAATTTTCACTATCTGACTTTAAGCCAGTCTCTTAATACATACTTTTCTCTGTTATAAAATTAGAACACCTAGCTAGATGATCTCTAAGATTTCTAATGGTAACATTTTTGAATCATACACCCTAGGAACAGAAGTAGTTCCATTTGTTACAATTGCTGTAAGACTCTACCAGTAGATTCTTTCTTGCTAAAATATGAGGAATTTAGTACGCTATCTCTCCTAGGAGAATTTTCCACTTAAAAAAGAAGAGAAATGGGATGTTGAAAAGATTGCTAAAGAGTGGATTGTTGGGGCACCTGGGTGGCTCATTCAGTTAAATATCCAACTCTTGATTTTGGCTCAGGTCTCTGAGATCAAGCCCGGCTACCAGCCTGGTGCTCTGCGGTCAGGCTGCTTGAGATTCTGCTTGAGATTCTCTCCCCCTACATACCCCCACCCTGCCCCTGCTCCTGCATGTGCATGCGTGCTCTCTCTGAAATAAATAAAAATAAATAAACCTTTTTAAAAAAAGAGTGGGTTACTAATAGATTACTCAGATATCAGTAAGGGAACCAATTTTGAACAGCAGGGACGTCTTTCCTGTCATAGGACATAGTGTTCCTGTCATACTGTTTTACCTATGTAACTTAGAAGTTTAAGCTGATAAAAAATACCACTGAAGGGGTTTTAGGTTCTCTGAAGAAGCATTTTATTGATTTGGTTTAGATTCTTTAGAACATTTTGGAATGCTTTTTAAATATGTTCACGTTCATGTTGAAAGTGGAAGAAACAAGAAAATTAGTTCTTAGCTCTTTCTCTCTTTCTTTCCCATCTCTTCTCTCTCCCTCCCCCACCCTCACTCTCATTCTTGCTCATTCTCTTTCCGTTCCTTAACTTGAACTGCTAAGAGCACTTGGAGCACTGCCAGCCATAAAATAAAGCTGTATCAGACTGAGACTGGTATACAAAATATTCTACTCCTTTAAAGTCCCCCCCCCCCCGCCAAAGTATCTACTCTTCCATTGCAGTATATAAAGCTTTTGGTGGCTTTGCTGGTAGCTGATGTAATGAGTTCAGCTAAATGCAGACTGAGAAGGACGAGCGTGTGTAAAATCAACTGCTGTATTAATCTGCTGGCATGTTCTTAAATAGAAGGCATGTACACTAAAAGTACAAAATCCAACTTTTTACTATGATGAACTGGATTTTTGTTATGTTATGAATTAGGATTTTTTCTAAAAGTGTCATTTTGTCATAGGGTGCTAACTTCAGTTAATACTATGACAGTTTATCGGGACAAGGTTAAGAATAGTGAAAAGAAGATTAGGTATAAAGTCTGGAGCCAAAGGTTTTAGCTGTGGCTCTGTTTCTAATTTACTGTGTGACATTAGACAGACACATTCCTTGCTTATGTTAAATTACATGATCTTTAAGGTCATTCCCGTACAGACATTCTAACTAGGACACAATCACAAGAAGACCAAAGTCCTAGATGTTCTGAAAGTTTGAGCTGTACTTAGAGGCAGGCAGGCTATTTAGGAAGTGTTACTTATTATAAGTATCTTCTTGTTAACACAATCTAGCTTTTAGATGATGGTTTAGGAAATAAGAAAGATGTATATCATTTCCTTTAAAAGACATTAGCTTCCATCTTGTGAAATAAGAAAATGAAAAGATAAACCCAAATTAAGTAGAAGAAAGAGAAATATTAATCAAAGTAGAAATCAGTGAAATAGAAAACCTATTAGAATGAATGAAGTAAAATTTTTATTCACTGGTATCATGATTATCTATATTATATGGCAATAAGTTTTCATATTCACACTTTATACAAAAATGCTCTCAGAGTTAATCACAAATCTAAAATGCAAAACTATAGTTACAGTAAAAAGATTTAAGTGGTTTTCAAAAACTTGGGAAAGGATGGTGTATTTTAGTTAATAATAATGTATCAATATTGGTTCACAAATCTTAAATGTTCCATATTAATGTAAGATATTAATAATAGGGGAACCAGATACAGGATATTTGGGAACTCTCTGTACAGTTTGTAGTTATTCTCTAAATTTAAAACTGTTCTAAAAAAATAACATTTACTTTAAAAAAGTATAGTGAGGTAACATTAAATACCTATCAAAATAACTGGAGTGTGAGACAGAATGTATAAGCTTGGTGAAGACGTAGAGCAATGAAAACACTCATACACTATTGGAGGAAGTGTAAATTCATCCAAATACTTTAGAAAATTGTTTTTGGAGATAAAAATGCAGTTAATCTTTAATAAATAGGATTTGTATCTCTTATGATCTACCAATTCCACTCCTGAATATACTCAAATACATACATGTATTCATCAAAAGGCATGTACCAGAATGCACATAGCTTGTTATAGCCCAAAATAGAAAGCTAGCCAAATGCTCAACAATGCTGAAATGGATAAATATATATTTTCACAGAAATAAGAATAAACAGCCCACAACTACTTGCAAACATATGATGAACCTCACAAAGTTGATATGAAGTACCAGATACACAAAAATGCATAACTATATAACTAATTTATATATTATACAACAGGCTAGACTAATGTATGGTGTTGAGGCACAAGAATGTTTACCTTGGGGAAAGGGTAGTTCTTTTAGGAAGCAAGAGGGAACTTGTGAGATTGGCATGTCCTATTCCTTGATCTGGGTGTGCAGATCAAGAATGTGTTCAGTTTGAGAAAATTATTTTTATCTATAAGAATTGGAATATAAATAAATTTTTCATACTATCCATTATCAATTATGTGGATTACAAATCTCTCTTCTAGCTTTGTAGCCTGTGTTTTCAGTTTTTTCATGTTATTTTTTTTAACAGAAGCTCCTTTTAAAATAACTTTTAGGGGGCCTGGGTGGCTCAGTGGGTTAAGCCTCTGCCTTCAGCTCGGGTCATGGTCCCAGGGTCCTGTTATCGAGCCCTGCGTCAGGCTCTCTGCTCAGTGGGGAGCCTGCTTCCTCCTCTTTCTCTGCCTGCCTCTCTGCCTACTTTTGATCTCTGTCTGTCAAATAAATAAATAAAATATTAAAAAAATAACTTTTAGTAATAGAAAAAATTCAAACATACACAAAGGAGAAGAGAATATTATCATGAAATCTGTGAGCCTATCATCCAGCTTCAGCAACTACAAACTTTGGCAATCTTACTTAACCTGTCTCCCTTACCCTACCTTTTTTTTTTTCCTGGTATACTTTTAATAGTTTTATTGTGTTATAACTGACATACAAAACTGCACGTATTTATAGTATAAAATTTGATAATTTTTTTTTTAATTTGACAGAGATCACAAGTAGGCAGAGAAACAGGCAGAGAGAGAGGAGGAAGCAGGCTCCCTGCTGAGCAGAGAGCCTGATGCAGGGCTAGATCCCAGGACTCTGGGATCACAACCTGAGCCAAAGGCAGAGGTTTTAACCCACTGAGCCACCCAGGCGCCCCTAAAATTTGATAAATTTTGACATATGTATATGCCCATAGCAACCATACCTATATTCAAGAAAAACATAAATACTCCCACCCTCAAATTTTCTTCATGTGCCATTGGAATTCCTCTTTCTGCTTCTGCCCAGACATCCCAGCTGCTACTGATCTACTTTTTATCACAATAGAGAACTTGCATTTTCTAGAGTTTTATAAAATGGAATCACATAGTATGGACTTTCTTTTTTTTTTTTTTAAACCAGGTATAATCAATTTGAGATTTATCCATGTTGGTCCATGTATCAGTAGTTCATTGATTTTAATTGATTAATAGTATCTCATTGTACCATTATTTGTTTATCCATTCATCTGTTCGTGGACATTTGGATTGTTTCGAATTTGAAGCTATTAGAAATAAAGCTCCTATGAACACTTCATGTGCAGGTCTTTGTATGGACACAGATTTCCTTTTTTCTTGGCTAAATACCTAGGAGTAGTATGACTAGATCATATGGCAGGTATATATTTAATTTTTAAGAAACGGACAAACTATTTTTCAAAGTGGTTGCACCAATTTACAGTCACCCAGTATCATAGGAGAATTAGAGTTCTTCCACATTCTTGCCAACACTTGGTAAGGGCAGTCTTTTTAATATTTTAACTATTTTATTAGGAGTACGATGTTTTAATTTCCATATCCCTAATTTAAAGAAAAAGGGACAGATTTGAACAGACATTTCACCTAAGAATGTACTGATGACAAATAAACACAAGAAAAGATGCTCACCATCATTAGCTATATCATTGAAATCACTTAATATGTGTTCTTGTTTTCTGGCTGGCTTTTTTTCATTTAGCAATATATACTTATTATATTCCATTGCATGGTTATACTGTAGTTTATTTATTCATTTGCCTATTGAAGGAGATCTTGGTTGCTTCTAGCTTTGGGCAGTTATAAATAAACCTGTTATAATCATCCACCTATAGGTTTTTGTGTAGATATAAGCTCTTGATTCAGTTGGGTAAATATCTAGGTGTGTGATTGCTGGATCATATAGTAAGATTATGTTTAGTTCTATAAAAAACTGGAAAACTTTCTTCCATACATAGGTTTTTTTGTTATAGAGTTTCAAGTACTTTTAATTTCAATTTTGTTTTCTTTTTATACACATTGCTATTTAGAAGTGTTTGTAATATTACCAAATGTATGGACAAAATTTTTTTTACTAAAATTTTTCTTTTATTTATTTTTTAAGTTTTTAAGGATTGTTGAGGACATGAAGTTTCTTTGAAATTTATTGAGCTATGTTTTACAAAATAGTATATGGTGAATTTTATAGGTGTTAATATATGATTGAGAAGAATGTATATGTTCTAATTATTTGGTACAGACTTTTTATATGTTACTGAATCAAGCTTGGTACTTATGTTTTTCTACTTTTTATATGCTTACTAATTTTCAAACTTCATGTAATCTATCAATAATTAAGGGATGTGTTTTGAAATCTGATGATACAGTGTTAAACTTTTAGGATATCTGATGTCTGACACTTCTTATTTTTTTATGATCTCAAGCTATTTTAATTGGTGCACACTCCTCTGGAATTGTTAAATATTCTGGCACAGCTGAACTTTCATCATTATATAGTGAACCTATTTTTTTCTAATGGTTATTTTTTCTTAATATCTACTTGGATCAGTAATATAAATAGTCCAGCTTTTCTTTTGTTAGTATTTGCTTGTTATGTTTTTCTATCCATTTACTTTCAAACATCACATGTCTTTATGTTTAATGTGACATATAATAATAATGCATAGGTGGATCTTTTTTCAACTTATCTGACAATCTATCTTCTGTACAAATGCAGCCAATATATAATTTTCATGGTTGTATAGGTATCTGAATGTTTATTCCATTTAATTTTGATTTCCATTTTTGTTGCTCTTTCTATGTTGTAGTATTATGTATATTTTCTTTCCTTTTATTTTGGAACAATTGATTTTTAAAAAATTTTTACTTTTTATTGGTTTAGAATTTGCACACACTCAGTATCAGTTCTTTTAGTAGATATGTTTGAGAATTTACTGTGCTTATCAAAGGCTCTGGCTCCACCCAGGTCCAAGGCTCATTATACTAATTGCTATGTTGCTATAATGCAAGTACCTTATGGTTACTGTTCTCTTCCCCTAAGTCAGGTTCCAATTTATAGTATCAACCTGGACTAGTTATGACACCTAATTTGCATAAGTTTATTTATTTATTTTTTTGATTGTGTGGAAATGTCTTATGAAAGTGAATGCAGGATCTTGCCAATTCTCCTCAAACATTTGACACTATTAGGAAGAAGATTTGCTCTGAAACAAATGAAGAATCAAGCAATCTTAGCTCAGCAAAACAGACATAATAGTACACTCTGTAATGTGCATCTGCTACATGTAGTATTACTAGGGACTGGCTCTTTGGCAAGTCATCACATGCTCTTAGAGATATAAGCAATTGATAGACATTTCTACTGCATGGTGTTTATGCCTTTCAGTCAATTCATTGTAAACATTCTTAAGGGAAGAAAACTTAACCCTTAGCTTCCAAACCTCTTCAATTTCTTACTGTCAATATTCATAGCATAAATTTATTCTCTTATATAATTATATAAATTAGTATTCCCCAAGCAATATTAAATAATTATAGTGATCATGAACATCTTTGACTTGCTCATGATTCTAACAAAAATGCTTCTTGGATCATCATTGATAAATATGATGTTGACTTTAGATTTGAAATTATATACCTGTATAAAATATTTATTTTTCATAAGCCAAAGATCTATTCTTGACATCTATTCCTGTGAACCTTGACTACTTTTTAATAATATTCATTCATTCATTTGTTCATTCATTTATTATTATAGTAAGAATATTTAGCATGATCTACTCTTTTAATAAAATCGTACAATACAGTATTGTTATAGGCACATGTTGTACAGAAGGTCTCTAGAAGTTACTTATGTGTAAGTAAAAGTTTATATATCCATTAAGTCATAATCCATATTTCCTCTCCCCTAACCCCTAGCAATTCTTCCATTCTACTCTTTGTTTCTATGAGGTTATCAAGTGTTTTTTTGTTTGTTTGTTTTTTTAATTAAGCATCCAGAAATAAACCCATACATCTATGGTCAAATTCATAAAAAAGCCCCATTTATTTCTTTGTTTATTTATTTATTTATTTGAAGTATAATTAATGTACAGTGTTATATTAGTTTCAACTAATATACAACTTATTACAATTTAATGATTCAACAATTCTATATATTACT
The DNA here is from genome assembly GCF_010015895.1 of Lontra canadensis. Lineage (NCBI taxonomy): Eukaryota > Metazoa > Chordata > Mammalia > Carnivora > Mustelidae > Lontra > Lontra canadensis. Next base: position 20,849,808 of record NW_022631017.1, read on the forward strand.
CAGTGCCAATCTCAATAAGTAACTCATAATCCCCTTTATCTCTTTCACCCATTCCCCCTAACCCTTCTTTCTAGAAACTATCAGTTTGTTCTCTGTTATTTAAGAGTCTGTGGGTTTTTTTAAAATTTGTTTTTTTCTTTTTCTTTGTTTGTTTTGGTTCTTAAATTCCACATATGAGTGAAATCATATGGTATTTGTCTTTCTCTGGGTGACTTATTTCACTTAACATTATGTCTTCTAAGTCTATCCATGTTGTTGAAAATGGCAAAATCTCATTTTTTATGGCTAAATTTGACTATTTTGAACTCCTTATATGAGTGAAAGAATGCAGCATTTGTCCTTCTGTGCCTGACTTATTTCACTTTGTAATATCCTCCAGATTTATCCATGTTGTCCCATATTGCAGAATTTTCTTCTTTTTTAAAGCTGAATAATATCTCATTCTATATATGTTCCACATTTTCTTTATGCATCCTGGAACAGGTGATTTCACTGGTGAATCCTACTAAACATTTAAAGAATAATTAATGTCAATCCTTCTCAAACCCTTCCTCAAAAACTAAGGAGGAAGGGCTATTTCCAAACTCATTTTATGAAGCCAGCATTATTCTGATAGCAAAGCCAGACAAAGGCATTACAAGAAAACTACATGCCTATATCCCTGATGGTTATAGATACATAATCCTCAGCAAAATACTGAATTCAACCACACATTAAAACCTCTTAAACATAATGCCTAAGTGGGATTTATCCCTGAAGAGAAGGAAGGTTCCACATTATACAAATCAATTAATGTGATACAGCATATTAAAAGATGAAGGTTTAAAAACACATGATCATCTCAGTAGATGCAAGAAAGCATTTGACAAAATTTAACACTCTTTCATGACAAAAAGCACTCTCAACAAATTAGGAGTAAAAAGAAATTACTTACTTCAGTGTAATAAAGGCTAAATATGTAAAGCCTACAGTTAACATTTTAGTGAAAAACTAAAAACTTTTTATTCAAAATAGGGAACAAGGCAAGGGTGCCCACTCCAGCCACTTTGTTCAACATAGTATTGGGAGTCTTAGTGAAAGCAATTAGACTCCTTGCTAAGGATCCAGAATAATAAAATTTTCCACATGAAAATCTCATGCATTTAAAAGCTCAGAATTCTGGAGAGGGCTTGAATCAGTTGAGATCCCGCACTGTGATCTAGCCTACATATTTTTCTCTGAGAGCTTAGGGGCTTCTTGTATGTGGTCCAGAGCAAGAAAACAAAAACAAAAACAAAAACAAAAAAACCCCAAAAAACAAACAAACAAAAAACTGCTTAGCATATTTTCATAAGAGTTATTAGAGCCAATAGAAAGAATTCTCATCTTTTATCTCCTAAGAGAGTCATCTCTCCAAGACTTTCCCAACTAGTAAATTAGTATCATTTTTAAGTTGGCCAGAATATTTTACCACCCTCTGAAGCAAATACTTTATCATTTAAATCATATGCTGAAAGTGTCATTACCTTTCAGCACACCAGGCATCTGTTTTCTCTGACTCACTCATTTTGTTTTCTCTTCACCGGTGATCTCTAACTAGGGTGGCGTGTAAGATTTCTAAAAGTAAACATGGAATCCATTGAAGATTTTATTAGTGCTAGCTAGTAAAAATAAAATGGTTTTAAATAAAGCTGCTACATTATCTGGTTTCATAAATTTTATTTTCCTACATACAAAAGCAAAGTTTAGGTGCATAGCTATTAAGAGAGAGTTCCTATTACACCAGCCTATATATCTTAAAAGGCTCATAATCACATTAATGTGGCATGTGGAAGGTGAATACTTTGCAGCAGCAACCAGTCCTTTGGAACATCTGTTCCTGAAAAAAGAAAAAAAAACAAAACAAAACAATAGCTTTCAGGTTTGAAATTAAAGATTTCTAAGATTCCTAATTTTTAACCCAATTTTATTTTAATAATATTTGTTTTAAAAATTTAAAACCTGAACGTGTCCCCTCAGTAATACAAGTGATGAGTGGTACCCACTTTTATATTAGTCATAATTACCAGGAGATTTTACATCAAGAAGTGAGTGTCTTCATGAATTATGAGTTGCAGTTCAACTTCACTTTCTCAATATATCGAGGCTGGAATACAAAGAAGTCATTTTTTTTTAAAGATTTTATTTATTTATTTGAGAGAGAGAGTGAGAGAGGGATGAAAGGGGAGAAGAAGTCAGAGGGGGAAGCAGACTCCCCGTGGAGCTGGGAGCCTGATGCAGGACTTGATTCCGGGACTCTGGGATCACGACCTGAGCCGAAGGCAGTGGCTTAACCAACTGAGCCACCCAGGTGCCCCAGAAGTCATTTTTATTCAGACCATGTCAACAGTCTCCATAAGCTGGGCAAAATATTTGTTATGTTGGTAAGAACAATGGCTTTATCTTTCACAGTTTAAAGTTTAAAGTCTGTATTTTTTTTTATGCTTACCAGCAATTCCTGGTACATCACTTAATCTTTTTCATGCTTAAAAGTCCCATATTTGTAAATGTTGATGATAATAATTATGTGGCAAGATTGTTTTAGAAAATTATAATAATATATATAAAGTCTTCGACATAGGGCCTTGAAAGGCATTGAAAAATACTGTTATTGTTTATGTATGTCTATAGTATTTGACGTTGCTTAAGTATTCTTCATACCTCTCAATAGATTTGGCATCCTTATACATGGAATGTATAAGAAACAGAACAAAATACAATGTTGGATATTATCTAGTTGCCACTAACTCTTTATTTTACAACTGAGAAAACTGTCCCCATCGTGTTAAGCATTATCCAAGGTCACACACTGAATAAATAGCACAGGTAGTATTGGAACTTAAATTTCTACATTTTTTTCTACCTTGTTGCCAGTACATTTTTCTAGTTTACATATAAAAGCAAAAAAAAATCATGTAATTAATTTTCCCACATCAGTTTCCATACTCTTCCTTGCTAGAAAGCCAGCAGATACAGTTGACTATTAACAGAAAGATAGCCTTATGTTTGTTGAATTGTCATGTGCATTATGGTCAGTATCAGTTGAACAGTTGCATTAAATAATGCTTTTTCTAGTGTTGTTTTTTACTAAAATACTTTTGAAGAATTTAATCTGATCAACATATCCTTCAGTTTTCTATTGAAAGATTCTAAAGCTTTTTCTATTAACATGATGATTGATTTTTTGAAAATTTAATTTGGTAATTGGTAAGGAATAACATGGAGGACATGGGGAGATGGAGAGGAGAAATGTGTTGGGGGAATTGGAGGGGGAGAGGAATCATGAAAGATTCTGGACTCTGAGAAAAAAACTGTGGGTTTTGGAAGGGAGGAGGGTTGGAGGTTGGGTGAGTTGGGTGGTGGGTATTGTGGAGGGCATGTATTGTATGGAGCACTGGGTGTGGTGCATAAACAATGAATTCTGAAACACTGAAAAGAAATTAAATAAATAAAAATTAAAAAAAAAAAACCCAAAAAACAAAACCTTAATTTGGCTCAGAATCACGAGAGACAATTCCAGACTTCAAGCTCTATTACAAAGCTGTCATCATCAAGACAGCATGGTACTGGCACAAAAACAGACACATAGATCAATGGAACAGAATAGAGAGCCCAGAAATAGACCCTCAACTCTATGGTCAACTAATCTTTGACAAAGCAGGAAAGAATGTCCAATGGAAAAAAGACAGCCTCTTCAATAAATGGTGTTGGGAAAATTGGATAGCCACATGCAGAAAAATGAAATTGGATCATTTCCTTACACCACACACGAAAATAGACTCAAAATGGATGAAGGACCTCAATGTGAGAAAGGAATCCATCAAAATCCTTGAGGAGAACACAGGCAGCAACCTCTTTGACCTCAGCTGCAGCAACATCTTCCTAGGAACATCGCCAAAGGCAAGGGAAGCAAGGGCAAAAATGAAATATTGGGATTTTATCAAGATCAAAAGCTTTTGCACGGCAAAGGAAACAGTTAAGAAAACCAAAAGACAACTGACAGAATGGGAGAAGATATTTGCAAATGACATATCAGGTAAAGGGCTAGTGTCTAAAATTATAAAGAACTTAGCAAACTCAACATCCAAAGAACAAATAATCCAATCAAGAAATGGGCAGAAGACATGAACAGACATTTCTGCAAAGAAGACATCCAGATGGCCAACAGACACATGAAAAAGTGCTCAACATCACTTGGCATTAGGGAAATAAAATCAAATCCACAATGAGATACCACCTCACACCAGTCAGAATGGCTAAAATGAACAAGTCAGGAAATGACAGATGCTGGCGAGGATGCGGAGAAAGGGGAACCCTCCTACACTGTTGGTGGGAATGCAAGCTGGTGCAACCACTCTGGAAAACAGCATGGAGCTTCCTCAAAAAGTTGAAAATAGAGCTACCCTACCACCCAGCAATCACACTATTGGGTATTTATCCTAAAGATACAAACGCAGTGATCCAAAGGGGCACATGCACCCGAATGTTTATAGCAGCAACGTCCACAATAGCCAAACTATGGAAAGAGGCTAGATGTCCCTCAACAGATGAATGGATAAAGAAGATGTGGTATACATATACAATGGAATACTATGCAGCAAATAGAAGAATCAAAATCTTGCCATTTGCAGCAAAGTGATTGGAACTAGAGGATATTATGCTGAGTGAAATAAGTCAATCAGAGAAAGACAATTTTCACATGATCTCTCTGATATGAGGAATTTGAGAGACAGGGCAGGGTTGATGGGGAGTAGGGAAGGAAAAAATAAAACAAGACGGGATCAGGAGGGAGACAAACCATAAGAGACTCTTAATCTCACAAAACAAACTGAGGGTTTCTGGGGGTGGGGTCATAGGGATAGGGTGGCTGGGTTATGGACATTGGGGAGGGTATGTGTTATGGTGAATGCTGTGAAATGTGTAAGCCTGATGATTCACAGACCTGTACCCCTGGGGCAAATAATACATTATATGTTAATAAAAAATAATAACAGTAAAAAAAAAAATCATGAGTGAATCAGTGCTTTTGTCCAAAAGTGTGGCTCATCTGGTGCTAACATTTTTATCACTGTGTGTTTGACTTTATCAAGTTAATCCTGCATTGAAAATACAGTTTGAATGTCTTTTTATTAGAAGAATCATGTCATATGTTACTTTGAAGATTGCAAAAAGGCTTTCAGTAAAAAACCATTTTGGATTCCCAAAGACCTTGTAATTCTGATTTGGGATTGTTTGTAAGACTTCCCATTTGTGTTTTCTAAATTTTGCAGCATATCTAGTATCTCAGTTTGAGAAATGATCAGTGCATATGAACTTCTTCTGAAAGAGACATTTCATAAGTTAGACGATCTTTTTTCTTTCATAGAGACATGCTTTTGTTGATTATAGCTGTCTTTATATATCTGTTTGTATGATCATTAGAGCCAGAAATCTGGAAATGTCTAAAAACAGATGGAAGAAAGAGTGTAAACTAGGCCTTCCCAGTTTAAATGGGTGACTCTTCTAACTCAATTCTTTACAGACAGTAAATGAGAAAAGGAACTATATTGAATTAAAAAATAAGCGAGGTTATGAGAGAAGTAAAATCTAAAGAAATAGTATTACCAGATTCAAAACACAAGGCTAAATGGGTCTTAGAGAAAATTCAAACCCACTTTCAATAATCTGGATCACATTTTCCCCACTAAACATGCTTTTGCTCACATCCTCTATCTCTAGAGTATTATTGAACAAACACCAGTTGCCCCTTGAGGGCACAATGTTAATATATAATTTGCTTAATTCCTTAATAGAATCATTAGTATAATTTAAAACTAGCTTACTTATAACCATTAAGAACATGAATAAATGGCAAAACTGCAAATCATTACAACCAAAATAGGTTTCTATGAGAGTCAATCCAAAAGGAGCTTGATAAAATGAAGAAATTCATTAATTTTTTTATGCTCAAATTTTAGTCCTTGAGCTGGGTGACATATTTCATTAATGTGAGCAAATTCATGATAGATTATTGAACCATTTTAAAGAACTCTTTGCCTATAAATAATATATTAATTGTATTTAATTCTTACACACTACTCTGTAATAAGTACTATTATTCCATTTTCCATATAATGAAACAGACTCAAAGAGATTAATTGATGTGCTCAGTTTTGTGTCTATAACCTAAATTGTGAAAGTTTGAATTTGTATGAGTGAAGAAAATAATTGTGATAGCAGGAGGGCAAGTATTTTAAGAAAATTTTAAATGATAGGATTTATGTGATGTTTAAAAATTAATTCCCCCAAATCGTCTTTCGAGCCTGCATGTCTTTTTTGTTTTCTTTGCTTTTGTAACTAAACTTCCAGATTCTCAGCTCACTGGCATCTGACGTTTGCTTTCACCATCGCTTGAAAACTCTTTTGGCAATAGTCGAACAATGATTGTTGATCGCTAAGTTATACAGGCCCTTTTCATTCTTACCTTACTTGACCTACGCAGCACTTAACTCTTGTCATCCAAGCCTCCTCTGGCTTCAAGCTTCCATCAGGCTGTGGATGCCAATTGGTCACGTTTATAGGAATAAACTATATTTCATATTTATACAACCTTCTCTCTTATTCTGGAGCTATTCCTTTGGGGGAAATAGCTTCTCCCTGACTCCATTGGTTTGGAGAGGGGAGTTTACCCACTGACACAGTCACAGTGTTTAGCATAAGAAGTGGCCTGTATGAGTGAATTGGTCATTTTCCTGGGATCATTAAATAATGAAGTAGGAAGAGTATTACCTCACTTTTCTTCCACATCACTAAGCTGGAGGAGAAGCTTAGGAGTGCCAGAAGCCATTGGTCCCCATCTGGTGTCAGATAGAACACACAGATACACACACACACACACACACACACACGCATGCGTGTGCACACGCACATAAATATATGTGCATGCTCTTAGTGTATGGAGGAAACCATTTGAAGATAAAAGAGAATGAAGCCAACATACAGAAAAAGCCAAAACTACAGCTGGAGAGAAAGAGGTGTTCTGAAGGCAGTATTTGAGTTTCTGAATCTACTTAACTGCCCACTGAGACTGGTGTCTTTTTCTCATTAGACCAAGGGTCCTCATTAGACCCTTGACGTCTGTGAAAAGATGATATCCACCAATTGTCCTCGAGCACACTACAGATGCTAAAAATGATATCTCACAGCCATGCTGTGACTTGTGAAGAAGTGGGAGAATCTTCTTGGCTCTTTCTCACTTTGTTATCTGGACATGAAAAGCAACACAGCTGGGCCTCCATGTTTTAGAGCTCCCAATAAAAAAAACTTCTTTGGCTTCTGCAATTCCCTCCCTGTTTATAGGGTACATATGTGAAGAAAGTATGTGTTTTCTTTAACCAAAAGTGCTTGGATAAACCTTCTCATGAACCTCCCTACCAGCTCCTCAGAAAGTTCTGAACACATCTGAGTCCTGGGCCTGCTACACACGGTTTGCTCTTTCCTTCTTCAGTCATCCCTTGGTTTATGTGTCACACTTACTTGGTTTTATCACTGCTCTTCTGGTTCTCCTTCCCAATCTTAACTGTGGGCCAGTCTTCCTCTACTTTTCCTGTAAAGGTTGTTGCCCAGGACTCCATGTCTTTAATAGTTTCTATTTCTACTTTGCCTCCTATCCAAGCAAGCACTATGTCATCACATACTACCTATAAACGAGTGACTCATTTTTTAATTTACAACACAAACATTTGTCCTGAGCACTCGACCCTCACATTTACCTGCTTGCTACATACACATCACTTCCTAGATATTCCATGAGGATCTTGTATCTTCTACACCATTAAAAGTAATCTCATCATCTTTATCTTCTTTGCTTCAAAATTCCCCTCTTACTTATAGCCATTACCTTTCAAGTGTTGCCCCTTCCCCCAAACACTAGGGGATGCATCCTAGATTTTCTTTTTCTTTCCAGATCATAGGCTATCAGTCTCTAAAATGTGTCCTTCTAGGGAACCCTCCTACACTGTTGGTGGGAATGTAAGCTGGTGCAACCACTCTGGAAAACAGTATGGTGGTTCCTCAAAAAGTTGAAAATAGAGCTACCCTATGACCCAGCAATTGCATTACTGGGTATTTACCCTAAAGATACAAAAGCAGTGATCCAAAGGAGCATGTGCACCTGAATGTTTATAGCAGCAATGTCTACAATAGCCAAACTATGGAAAGAACCTGGATGTCCATCAACAGATGAATGGATAAAGAAGATGTGGTATATATATACAGTGGAATACTATGCAGCCATCAAAAGAAATGAAATCTTGCCATTTGCGACGACATGGATGGAACTAGAGGGTATTATGCTGAGTGAAATAAGTCAATCGGAGAAAGACAACTATCATATGATCTCCCTGATATGAGGAAGTGGAGATGCAATGTGGGGGCTTTGGGAGGTAGGAAAAGAATAAATGAAACAGCATGGGATCGGGAAGGAGACAAACCACGAGGGACTCTTAATCTCACAAAACAAACTGAGGGTTGCTGGGGGGAGGGGGGTAGGGAGAGAGTGGTGGGGTTATGGACATTGGGTAGGGTATGTGCTATGGTGAGTGCTGTGAAGTGTGTAAACCTGGCGATTCACAGACATGTACCCCTGGGGCTTATTATGTGTTTATAAAAAAATAAAAAAAAATTATAAAAAAAATGTGTCCTTCTATACCCTAAATATTCTTCAGCATGTTAAGAAAGACAGACGGTATAGAGGAAGGGAACACAGATCTCTTTCCCTCACATTTGCAATTCCCATCTTCTGGATTGTTTTTCTTTTTAGCAAGCAAGAGTTTATATTTGGATCTTTAATTCCTCTCAGGTTTTTGCTATAATACATAATCTTCCACTTGTTACATGAGAACACTATAATTTTAAGAAGTATCTTCCAGATTCCATCATTTTATTTTATTTTTAACCTTTTTTTTCTTAACGTCCTGGGAAAATTTTTCTCAATGCTTTTCCTAAATGCTTACACAACCACTTAATATATGGCTTTCAGTGTCTTAAAAATAAGTACTCTTCTGACCAAAATGACCTCCCACCATGCACGGAGAACATGGGTGTGAACCAGAGGCCCATCCCAAACATCTAAGGGTTGGTGGTGGTTATAGTTCTTTTCTATTCTCCTACCTCCTCCTCCACCTTCATTTTTATAGGATAAAAAGATACAGCAGAGAAGCCCCAGATTATTTAACTTTGTTAAATAAATTATTATTTAACTTTGTTTTATTATTTTAAAGGTCTTTTATCTATAGAGACACACAAGGAAACAGAATAAGAATAATATAAGACATTTCAGAGTGGCAGGGAAAGGTTAGAGGAAATAAAAGTATTCTCTTAGTTTATGATACTTAATTTAATCATTTGGGTTATGAAGCATGGTCTTGTGGCCTATGAACATGGGGAAGGGAATTGGGAATTCTAACTAATACTGGCTTTAAAAGCTTACTTGGTAGGTGGTCATGGACAAATTGCCTGATACCTCCATTTCACTTCTCATGACTTCTACTCAACATAGAGATCATTAATTTGAGTGACAATTTAACTAAATAAATAATGCCCTAAGGGTTAGTTGGGAATCTGAGAAATGCTGATTTCTTTAGATTCATAATATATTCAATTTGTTATTGATAGGTCATCTCAAATACTACAAAATGAATGGGAAGATGAACACTATGCAAGTACTCATTAAAAACATCCCAAAATTTTGGAGGAAACTCTTTAGTGTTAAATGGCTTCTTTTGTGCTAGAAAATTTTTATTTCAGAGAATAGACATCAGCTTGCATTTTACTGGATGGCATAGTTCTTTTGGGCTATTTGCTCATAGTTGATTTTCTCATTCCAATATATCCGAGGGCAAAATATGATCTACTTAATAAAATAAGTATATCTTCTAAAGCCAGATGATTCCCTTCCAGCAAGTATATTAACATTCAGTGTGTTATATTTTACCAGAGGTGAAATATTTATACTCTAAAGTCTTTTACCCCAGGGAACAAGAGAACATTAACAATTTCAACCACTATACATAGCTTGGTAATAAGATCACTGCATCCAGTGGAGCCAGCTTTGGTTCACACTACTGCTGCATACACATATAATGGATGTGTCTCCTTTTATGATTATGACTAGCTTCTTTATTTCATTACTTTAGTACTGCATTTGTTTTCACTCTATGTCTTCCTAGATGGTGCTAATTTTTGGAGACAGGTATTTCATTTAAGTCTCTTGTTTCAGATTATCTGATCCCAAACATGGAATTCTGTCCTTTTAATATTTAGGATTTTGTAGTTGATAAAAATAAGCATTTGTTTTTATTGGGTGATGATCTAGAAATGGAATTGCTGGGTCTTATGTTTGGCATATGTTTGCTTTAAAAATGCTAAACAGTTTTCCAAGTAGATGAACCAATTTTGAACTCCCACCAGCAGCACTGGAGTGTTCCAAGCACTCCATATCTTCATTACAATAGGTATAGTCAGGTATTTTAATTTTAGCACTGTGATGAATATATGGTTATATTAAACTTTGGTGTTAATCTACATTTCCAAAACGATTAATGATACTGAACACATTTTCATATCCTTATTGGTGATTTGGATATACCGCTTTGTGACGTTCCCATTGAAACACTTTGCCAACTTTCCTTTTGTCTTGTTAGTCTTTTACTTATTGATTTATAAGCATTCCACACATATACCATTATGATTATTCTGGCAGACAGATATATATAGCAAAACTCTTCGCCTAGTCTGTAGCTTGTGTTTTTACTATGTCACTGGTGACTTTAAGGAATAGAAGATTTTATTGATAAAAGTTTAATATCTTCATCTTTTCTGTTGTGGTGAGGGCTTATTTATATCCTTTTTAAGAAATTGTTGAATAGTCTTCTATGTTTTCCCCTAGAAATCTTATGTTTCCCCCTAGAAACCTTATTTATTTTTTCTTATGTTTCACATTTAGTTTTCATGGTCCCTGAATCGATTTTTATACAAGCTATTATATTGGGATTAAGGTTATTTTCATTTCATATGGACTTAGAATCATTTATTGAGAAGATCATCCTTTATACTTTGAATTACAATAGGGTTTTTCAGAACCAGTTTAGTGTTTTGAGTGGGTCTATCTCTGGACTCTCTAATTTGTTCCATTGGTTTTCTTATCTATTATTTATCTATTATTATGCTAATTTCTCACTGCCTTAACTGTTTTTATAACTTCCAATTTTTGGTAGTATAAGGCTTTCAGTTCAGCTTTTCTTCTTCAATATTATCTTGATGAATTTAAGTACTTGGGTTTCCATTTCCATATAAAATAAAATTGTTAATTTGCACAAAATAGCATGCTGAGGTTTGAGTAGGGAATGCATTGATTTGGAGGAGAAATGGCATTTTATCAATATTTAGTTTTTTAGTCAATATACATGGTATATCTCTCCAGTTATTTTTGTCTTCTTTATTTTCTATTGATGTTTTGTGATTCTATAAAAGGAGGCCTTGCACTGTTTTTATGTATGTGTTCCTAAGTAATGGATGTTTTTTATGTTATTGTAGTGGTATTTTTAAAATTAAATTTCATTTTCCAATTATTTCCAATATAGAGAAATTGTCACATTGTCATATTTTGGCCTTGTTTCAGTGACTTTATTAAATTCACTTGTTTTTAATAATTTGTAGGTTCTTTTAGATTTTCTGCATCAACAATCAAGTTATCTCTGAGTAACAGCTTCCTTACCTATCTTTCTATTTTTGTATCTTTCTTCCTGCCTTATTGAACTGGTTAGGACCTCTAGTAAAATGTTAAATAGAAGTACTGGTAATCAATATTGTTTTCTTATTTTTGTTCAGTTGTTTTTAAAATTTACTATTAACTGTATTTTTATTTTTTACAGTTGTTATTTCAAAATTTTATTTTTTTTTAAATTTTATTTTTTATAAACATATATTTTTTTTCCCCAGGGGTACAGGTCTGTGAATCTCCAGGTTTACACACTTCACAGCACTCACCATAGCACATACCCTACCCAATGTCCATAACCCCACCCCCCCTCTCCCAACCCCCCTCCCCCCAGCAACCCTCAGTTTGTTTTGTGAGATTAAGAGTCACTTATGGTTTGTCTCCCTCCCAATCCCAACTTGTTTCATTTACTCTTCTCCTACCCCATTAACCCCCCATGTTGCATCTCCTCTCCCTCATATCAGGGAGATCATATGATAGTTGTCTTTCTCTGATTGACTTATTTCGCTAAGCATGATACCCTCTAGTTCCATCCATGTTGTCACAAATGGCAAGATTTCATTTCTTTTGATGGCTGCATAGTATTCCGTTGTATATATATACCACATCTTCTTTATCCATTCATCTGTTGATGGACATCTAGGTTCTTTCCATAGTTTGGCTATTGAGGACATTGCTGCTATAAACATTCAGGTGCACGTGCCCCTCCGGATCACTACGTTTGTATCTTTAGGGTAAATACCCAGCAGTGAATTGCTGGGTCATAGGGTAGTTCTATTTTCAACATTTTGAGGAACCTCCATGCTGTTTTCCAGAGTGGTTGCACCAGCTTGCATTCCCACCAACAGTGTAGGAGGGTTCCCCTTTCTCCGCATCCTCGCCAGCATCTGTCATTTCCTGACTTGTTCATTTTAGCCATTCTGACTGGTGTGAGGTGGTATCTCATTGTGGATTTGATTTTATTTCCCTAATGCCAAGTGATGTTGAGCACTTTTTCATGTGTCTGTTGGCCATCTGGATGTCTTCTTTGCAGAAATGTCTGTTCATGTCTTCTGCCCATTTCTTGATTGGATTATTTGTTCTTTGGATGTTGAGTTTGCTAAGTTCTTTATAATTTTAGACACTAGCCCTTTACCTGATATGTCATTTGCAAATATCTTCTCCCATTCTGTCAGTTGTCTTTTGGTTTTCTTAACTGTTTCCTTTGCCGTGCAAAAGCTTTTGATCTTGATAAAATCCCAATATTTCATTTTTGCCCTTGCTTCCCTTGCCTTTGGCGATGTTCCTAGGAAGATGTTGCTGCAGCTGAGGTCAAAGAGGTTGCTGCCTGTGTTCTCCTCAAGGATTTTGATGGATTCCTTTCTCACATTGAGGTCCTTCATCCATTTTGAGTCTATTTTCGTGTGTGGTGTAAGGAAATGATCCAATTTCATTTTTCTGCATGTGGCTATCCAATTTTCCCAACACCATTTATTGAAGAGGCTGTCTTTTTTCCATTGGACATTCTTTCCTGCTTTGTCAAAGATTAGTTGACCATAGAGTTGAGGGTCTATTTCTGGGCTCTCTATTCTGTTCCATTGATCTATGTGTCTGTTTTTGTGCCAGTACCATGCTGTCTTGATGATGACAGCTTTGTAATAGAGCTTGAAGTCCGGAATTGTGAGACCACCAACTTTGGCTTTCTTTTTCAATATTCCTTTGGCTATTCGCGGTCTTTTCTGGTTCCATATAAATTTTAGGATTATTTGTTCCATTTCTTTGAAAAAAATGGATGGTACTTTGATAGGAATTGCATTAAATGTGTAGATTGCTTTAGGTAGCATAGACATTTTCACAATATTTATTCTTCCAATCCAGGATCATGGAACATTTTTCCATTTCTTTGTGTCTTCCTCAATTTCTTTCATGAGTATTTATAGTTTTCTGTGTATAGATTCTTAGCCTCTTTTGTTAGGTTTATTCCTAGGTATCTTATAGTTTTGGGTGCAATTGTAAATGGGATTGACTCCTTAATTTCTCTTTATTCTGTCTTGTTGTTGGTGTAGAGAAATGCAACTGATTTCTGTGCATTGATTTTATATCCTGACACTTTACTGAATTCCTGTACAAGTTCTAGCAGTTTTGGAGTGGAGTCTTTTGGGTTTTCCACATATAGTATCATATCATCTGCGAAGAGTGATAGTTTGACTTCTTCTTTGCCGATTTGGATGCTTTTAATTTCTTTTTGTTGTCTGATTGCTGAGGCCAGGACTTCTAGTACTATGTTGAATAGCAGTGGTGATAACGGACATCCCTGCCGTGTTCCTGACCTTAGCAGAAAAGCTTTCAGTTTTTCTCCATTGAGAATGATATTTGCGATGGGTTTTTCATAGATGGCTTTGATAATATTGAGGTATGTGCCCTCTATCCTTACACTTTGAAGAGTTTTGATCAGGAAGGGTTGCTGTACTTTGTCAAATGCTTTTTCAGCATATATTGAGAGTATCATATGGTTCCTGTTCTTTCTTTTATTAATGTGTTGTATCACATTGATTGATTTGCGGATGTTGAACCAACCTTGCAGCCCTGGAATAAATCCCACTTGGTCGTGGTGAATAATCCTTTTAATGTACTGTTGAATCCTATTGGCTAGTATTTTGGTGAGAATTTTTGCATCTGTGTTCATCAAGGATATTGGTCTGTAGTTCTCTTTTTTGATGGGATCCTTGTCTGGTTTGGGGATCAAGGTGATGCTAGCCTCATAAAATGAGTTTGGAAGTTTTCCTTCCATTTCTATTTTTTGGAACAGTCTCAGGAGAATAGGAATTAGTTCTTCTTTAAATGTTTGGTAGAATTCCCCCGGAAAGCCATCTGGCCCTGGGCTTTTGTTTGTTTGGATTTTTGATGACTGTTTCAATCTCCTTACTGGTTATGGGTCTGTTCAGGCTTTCTCTTTCTTCCTGGTTCAGTTGTGGTAGTTTATATGTCTCTAGGAATGCATCCATTTCTTCCAGATTGTCAAATTTGTTGGCATAGAGTTGCTCATAATATGTTCTTATAATTGTCTGTATTTCTTTGGTGTTAGTTGTGATCTCTCCTCTTTCATTCATGATTTTATTGATTTGGGTCCTTTCTCTTTTCTTTTTGATAAGTCTGGCCAGGGGGTTATCAATCTTATTAATTCTTTCAAAGAACCAGCTCCTAGTTTCGTTGATTTGTTCTATTGTTTTTTTGGTTTCTATTTCATTGGTTTCTGCTCTGATCTTTATTTCTCTTCTCCTGCTGGGTTTAGGGTTTCTTTCTTGTTCTTTCTCCAGCTCCTTTAGGTGTAGGGGTAGGTTGTGTACCTGAGACCTTTCTTGTTTCTTGAGAAAGGCTTGTATCGCTATATATTTTCCTCTCAGGACTGCCTTTGTTGTGTCCCACAGATTTTGAACCGTTGTATTTTCATTATCATTTGTTTCCATGAATTTTTTCAATTCTTCTTTAATTTCCTGGTTGACCCATTCATTCTTTAGAAGGATGCTGTTTAGTCGCCATGTATTTGGGTTCTTTCCAAATTTCCTCTTGCGATTGAGTTCTAGCTTCAGAGCATTGTGGTCTGAAAATATGCAGGGAATGATCCCAATCTTTTGATACCGGTTGAGACCTGATTTAGAACCAAGGATGTGATCTATTCTGGAGAATGTTCCATGTGCACTAGAGAAGAATGGGTATTCTGTTGCTTTGGGATGAAATGTTCTGAATATATCTGTGATGTCCATCTGGTCCAGTGTGTCATTTAAGGCCTTTATTTCCTTGTTGATCTTTTGCTTGGATGATCTGTCCATTTCAGTGAGGGGAGTGTTAAAGTCCTCTACTATTATTGTATTATTGTCGATGTGTTTCTTTGATTTTGTTATTAATTGGTTTATATAGTTGGCTGCTCCCACGTTAGGGGCATAGATATTTACAATTGTTAGATCTTATTGTTGGACAGATCCTTTGAGTATGATATAGTGTCCTTCTTCATCTCTTATTATAGTCTTTGGTTTAAAATCTAATTGATCTGATATAAGGATTGCCACTCCTGCTTTCTTCTGATGTCCATTAGCATGGTAAATTCTTTTCCACCCCCTCACTTTAAATCTGAAGGTGTCTTCGGTTTTAAAATGAGTTTCTTGTAGGCAACATATAGATGGGTTTTGTTTTTTTATCCATTCTGATACCCTGTGTCTTTTGATTGGGGCATTTAGCCCATTAACATTCAGGGTAACTATTGAGAGATATGAATTTAGTGCCATTGTATTGCCTGTAAGGTGACTGTTATTGTATATTGTTTCTGTTCCTTTCTGATCTACTACTTTTAGGCTCTCTCTTTGCTTAGAAGACCCCTTTCAATATTTCCTGTAGAGCTGGTTTGGTGTTTGCAAATTCTTTCAGTTTTTGTTTGTCCTGGAAGCTTTTAATCTCTCCTTCTATTTTCAATGATAGCCTAGCTGGATATAGTATTCTTGGCTGCATGTTTTTCTCGTTTAATGCTCTGAATATATCATGCCAGCTCTTTCTGGCCTGCCAGGTCTCTGTGGATAAGTCTGATGCCAGTCTTATATTTTTACCATTGTATGTTACAGACTCCTTCTTCCGGGCTGCTTTCAGGATTTTCTCTTTGTCACTAAGACTTGTAAATTTTACTATTAGGTGACGGGCTGTGGACCTATTTTTATTGATTTTGAGTGGGGTTCTCTGAACCTCCTGGATTTTGATGCTTGTTCCCTTTGCCATTTTGGGGAAATTCTCTCCAGTAATTCTCTCCAATATACCTTCTGCTCCCCTCTCTCTTTCTTCTTCTTCTGGAATCCCAATTATTCTAATGTTGTTTTGTCTTATGGTGTCACTTATCTCTCGAATTCTGCCCTCGTGGTCCTGTAGTTGTTTGTCCCTCTTTTGCTCAGCTTCTTTATTCTCTGTCAGTTGGTCTTCTATATCGCTAATTTTTTCTTCTACCTCATTTATCCTAGAGTGAGAGCCTCCATTTTTGATTGCACCTCATTAATAGCTTTTTTGATTTCAACTTGATTAGATTTTAGTTCTTTTATTTCTCCAGAAAGGGCTTTTATATCTCCCGAGAGGGTTTCTCTAGTATCTTCCATGCCTTTTTTGGGCCCAGCTAGAACCTTGAGAATCGTCATTCTGAACTCGAGATCTGACATATTACCAATGTCTGTATTGATTAGGTCCCTATCCTTTGGTACTGCCTCTTGTTCTTTTTTTTGTGGTGAATTTTTCCGCCTTGTCATTTTGTCCAGATAAGAGTATATGAAGGAGTAAGTAAAATACTAAAAGGGTGGCAACAACCCCAGGAAAATATGCTTTAGCCAAATCAGAAGAGATCCCAAATCGTGAGCAGGGGGGGGGGGGGGAGGAAGGGGATAAAAAGAGGTTCAGAAAGAAAGAAAAAAGAAAAAAGAAACAAATAAAAAAAGAAAACCAATAATGAAAAAAATATAAAAAGGAAAAAATATATATATATTAGATAAACTCGTTAAAAAACGTTAAAAAAGAAAAGGGTAAAAGTTAAAAAAATTTAGCAGAAGAAGAGAAAAAAAATTGAAAAAGAAAAAAAAATTAAATCAACTGCAAGACTAAAGAATCATGGGGAGAAAGACATGAGTTCCGTGCTTTGGTTTCTCCTCCTCTGGAATTCCGCGGCTCTCCTTGGTATTGAAACTGCACTCCTCGTAAGTGAACTTGGTCCTGGCTGGGTTTCTTGTTGATCTTCTGGGGGAGGGGCCTGTTGTAGTGATTCTCAAGTGTCTTTGCCCCAGGCGGAGTTGTACCGCCCTTACCAGGGGCCGGGCTGAGTAATCCGCTCGGGTTTGCTTTCGGGAGCTTTTGTTCCCTGAGCGCTTTCCGTAGAGTTCCGGAGGACGGGAATGAAGTTGGCGGCCTCCCAGTCTCCGGCACGGAGTAGCCGAGAGCTCGGGGCCCCACTCTTCAGTGCGCCCTCAGAGAACAGCGCCCAATTACTCCCGTCTGCCTGGCCTCTAGCCACGCTCCGAGCTGACCGAGCCTGTGACCGGTTCAAGGTAAGCCTGAGCTGTGAGCTCACTCCTTGGCTCCGTCTCTGTAGCTGGCTTCCCCGTTCTAATACCTGCAAGCTCTGCGACACTCAGACACCCCAATCCTTCTGTGACCCTGCAGGACCTGAGGCCACACTGGCCCCACGTGGGCTTCACCCCAGTTAAGCCTCTGGAGCGATGTCCCTCAGCGCAACAGACTTTTAAAAGTCCTGATTTTGTGCTCCATTGCTCCACCGCTTGCTGGGAGCCGGCCCCTCCCCCCGGGGTCTATCTTCCTGTCCCTTTGGATTCACTTCTCCGCCAGTCCTACCTTTCAGAAAGTGGTTGATTTTCTGTTTCTAGAATTGCTGTTCTTCTTCTCTTCAGTCTCCTGTTGGATTTGTAGGTGTTTGCAATCTTTAGATAAGCTATCTAGCTGATCTCCCGCAACCTGAAGTAGTCTCAGCCTGCTACTTCTCCGCCATCTTGACTCCTCCCCCTATTAACTGTATTTTTAACATAGATCCCTTTATCAGATTAGGAAACTACTGTCCTATTTTTAATTGCTGAGTTTTTAAAATCATAAATATAAAATTTTATCAAATGCTTTTTACTGAACTATGGAAATCATCATATATTTCTTTTTTAATTAATAGGTGTAGAATTTTATCAAATGCTTTTTCCACGTCTAAAGATTGTCAAAAGTTTTTTCTTTTATATTCTTTATTTGGTAAATAATACTGATTATTAAGAATTTATTTTCTTACAGTAGTTTTAAGTTCACAACAAAATTGAGAGGGAGACAGATTTCTTTCTATCTTGTGCCCTCACACATGCAGAACCCTCCCCATAATCACCATCACTCAGTACAATGGTACAAATTTTACCAAGGGCATAGCTACATTGACACATCATAGTCACCCAAAGTCCATAGTTCACTTTAGTGTTCACTCCTGGTGCTGTACATTCTATGGGTTTGCATAAATATATGAATGACATATATCCGTTACTATGATACCATATAGAGTATTTTTCACTGCCCTAAAAATCCTCTGTGCTTTTCCTATTTATTTCTCCCACTTCCCCTTCAACACTGACAACCACTGATCTTTCTCCTTGTCACTATAGTTTTGGCTTTTCTAGAATGTCATAGAGTTGCAACCACACATTATGTAGCGTTTTCAGATTGGGTTCTTTCACTTAGTAATATCTATTTAAGTCTTTTTCATGTCCTTTCATCGTTCGATTGCTCATCTCTGTTTAGCACTCAATAATATTCTATTATCTGGATGTATCACAGTTTATTTATGTATTCAACTATAGAGGGACATCATGGTTGCTTCCAATTATTGGCAACCATGAACATGATTGATTTTTAAAGTATTAAACCAATCTTGGCACAAATTCCTATGGGTTATTTCACATTTTCTTTTTATATACTACTAGATAAAATTTGGTAATATATTGGGCTATAGTTTTACTGTCCTATAAAGTTCTCATCAGGTTAGATATCAGAGTTTTTATGGCCTTGTAAAACGAATTGGAAAGCTTTCTCTTTGTTTTCTGTTTTCTGGAAGATTTTATATTAGAATGGTTTTATCTTTTTCTTAAATATTTGAAAGCATTTTCCAGTATTGTCATCAAGGTCTGAAGATTTCCCTGTAGGAAAATTTTAAAACGACAGATTTGGGGCACCTAAGTGGTTCAGTTGGTGAAGTGTTGGACTGTTGATTGGCTCAGGTCATGGTCTTAAGGTCATGACTGAGCCCCATGTCAGGTTCTGTGCTGGGCATAGAGCCTGCTTCAGATTCTCTCTCTCCCTCTCCCTCTGCTCCTCACCACTCCCACCCCTCACTCATGATCTCTTTCTCTATAAAATAAAATAAAATAAAATAAAATAGCAGATTCATTTTCTTTAGTAGGTATTGGATTATTCACATTTTCTATTTCTTTTTTTTAAAGATTATTATTATTAATTTGTCAGAGAGAGAGAGAGTGAGAGAGAGTGCACAGGCAAGGGGAGCAGCAGGCAGATGGAGAAAGAGGCTGCCTGCTCAGCAAGGGGCCCAAGGCAGGACTCCGCAGGAGCTTGGGATCATGACCTGAGCCAAAGGCAAATGCTTAACTAAGGCATCCCGACATTTTCTATTTCTGACGTGTGCTTTGATTGCTTATGTTTTGCAAGGAATTTGTTACTTTTCAAATTATCAGCATAAAATTGCTCATAATATCTTTTATTCTTTTAATGTCTGGAGCATCTGTAGTGAAAACTCCCTTTTTATTGTTTTGTTGTTGTTGTTCTAATCACTTTAATATGCATTAACTTGTTAAGTTTTCACAAAAATCTAATTAGACATCAATATTATTTTTATGTTACACATATAAAAACTGAAGTAAAAGAGGTTAATTTCCCAAGGTCACATAGCTAGTAAAGGACTGAGCTGGAATATTATCCCTGCCACTGTTGTTGAAGCTATACTGGTTTAAGTGAAAACAGTAGTTAATATTTACTGAGTAGTTATCAGGCACTGTTTTAGTTATTCCAATCATTCCATAAATATGATCTCATTTAATCCTTACAATGGCACTGTTAAATAAGTAGGTTAATAATCTCATTTTAAAGTTAGAGAAATTAAAGCAGAATGGGTTGCCCAAGTCACATAACTAAAAAACAATTTTTAAAAAGTGAGAAAAAAATTAAGAAAATTGAATTTTTTAGAGGCGAGAAAAATCAAACTAAATTATCTTTATTTTCACATGAGACCGTATTCTCTTGGTCAAGGCTTTGAAAATAAATTATGTGCTTCAAGCTAATAATTCTGATTCATTGCAATATCATCAGTCAAAAGTGTTTGCTGGTTCTTGATGATTTGTGTTTTTTGATTTAGTTTCCCTTTATCAGTAATGCTAAGTTCTTAATCAATTAATATTATTTTATTAGCATATATTATTTTATTATACATAAATATATTACTATATATAATGATAATATTTACATTAATATTTTTAAGTTTTTGGTTTTGTTGATTTGTTTTCTATTCTATGCTTAATTTCTAGCTATTTGACTTCTGCTACTATAGTTATTATTTCTTTTCCCTTACTCTTTTTGAATTTAATTTTTCTTCTTAAAACAGAAGATTAGGTCAATAATTTTTAATATTTTTTCCTTATTAAAGTTTTCACTCCAGCTCCTCATGTAGTCTCTTGCTTCTATGTGGGATCATTTCCTTTTTCCTGAAAGACCTAGTTTTTATTTCTTTAGCCTAGGTCTGGAGTGAAGAGTATTTTCAGCCTTTGTTCCTAAGACTATCTTTACTGCATCTTCATTTTTATTTATTTAATGTATTTTTTTGAAGATTTTATTTATTTGAGAGAGTATGAACAGAAGGAGAGGGGGAATCAGATTCCCCGCTGAGCAGGAAGCCCAAGGCCAGACCCTGAGATCATGACCTGAGTCAGAGGCAGGTACTTAGCCCACTGAGCCACCCAGGTGCCCCTAATCCTTGTTCTAATGTCTGTATTTTATTCAGATTTACTTAGCTTTTATCTAATGTCTATTTTCTGTCCAAAGATCCCATCCAGGATATCATATTATGTTTAGCTGTCATGTCTCCTTAGACTTCTCTAGACTGAAAGTTTTTCAGACTTTGCATATTTTTTGATGACCTTGATAGTTTTAAGGAGTGGTAGTTAGTTATTTTGTAGAATGTTCTTTGAATTTTGTTTTGACTGATATTTCCCTCATGGTTAAACAGAGACTATGAGCTTTTGGAAAGAAGACCACAGAAGCAAAGTGACATTATCATCATATCATGTCATTAACATGACTATTAATGTGCTATTAACATGACTCATTAACATGCTTTTAACATGACTTTTCAATAATGTTGTTAACCATGATTATCTGACTGAGGTAGTATTTGTCAGTATCTCCAACAACTGGTATTGTCAATTTTAGCTATTTTAGTAGATGTTTAGTAGATGATTTTAGCTATTCTAGTAGATGTGTAGTGAGATCTTACTGTTATTCAAATTTTCAATTCTTTAGTGACAAATAATGTACATTTTTTTCATATACTTATTTGCTTTCTCTATATTGTCTTTGGTCAAATAGGCAAATATTTTGCCCATTTTTAATCAGATTGCTTCTTTTCATATTGTTGGGTTCTTTGTTTATTTTAGATACAAGTCTCTTATATGTGATTTGCAAATATTTTTTCTCAATATGTAACATATTTTTTAAAAATTCTTTTAATGGTTCCCTTCACAGAGAAGTTTTAATTTTAAAATAATCCAACTTTTTAATTTTTAATAGATTATACTTCTAGTGTTGTATCAAAAAATTCAAAAATAAACCTGAGGGTAATACACATTTTCCCTATATTTTATTTCAAAAGTAATATAGTTTGAACTGTGTTCACTTTCATTTTTAAAGGATATAGTCATTGGGCATGGACTTTTGGGGGACAGTTTTAATTTTTTAGGGCTTTAAAAATTTCATTCCACTTTCCCTAATTTTCCATTGATTTTGTTGAAAATTCAATGGTTAACCCTATGGTTTTTCTTTTATATTAATTAATTATTTATTTTTTTATTCTTTTATTTTTTTATTAACATATAATGTATTATTAGCCCCAGGGGTACAGGTCTGTGAATCACCAGGTTTACACACTTCACAGCACTCACCATAGCATATATCCTCCCAAATGTCCATAACACCACCACTGTCTCCCTACCCCCCTCCCCCAGCAACCCTCTGTTTGTTTGTGAAATTAAGAGTCTCTTATGGTTTGTCTCCTTCTTGATCCCATCTTGTTTCATTTATTCCTTTGCTACCCCCCACCCCCCCCCCCCCCGAATCTCCACTTCCTCATATCAGGGAGATAATATGATAGCTGTCTTTCCCTGATTGACTTACTTCACTCAACATAATACCCTCTAGTTCCATCCATGTCGACACAAATGGCAAGATTTCATTTCTTTTGATGGCTGCATAGTATTCCATTGTATATATATACCACCTCTTCTTTATCCATTCATCTGTTGATGGACATCTAGGTTCTTTCCATAGTTTGGCTATTGTGGACATTGCTGCTATAAACATTCAGGTGCATGTGCCCCTTTGGATCACTGCGTTTGTATCTTTAGGGTAAATACCCAGTAGTGCAATTGCCTGGGTCATAGGGTAGCTCTATTTTCAACTTTTTGAGGAACCTCCATGCTGTTTTCCAGAGTGGTTGTACCAGCTTACATTCCCACCAACAGTGTAGGAGGGTTCCCTTTCTCTGCATTCTCGCCAGTGGCGAGAATGTCATTTCCTGACTTGTTAATTTTAGCTACTCTGACTGGTGTGAGGTGGTATCTCATTGTGGTTTTGATTTCTATTTCCCTGATGACAAGCGATGTGGAGCCCTTTTTCATGTGTCTGTTGGCCATCTGGATGTCTTCTTTGCAGAATGTCTGTTCATGTTTTCTGCCCATTTCTTGATTGGATTATTTGTTCTTTGGGTATTGAGTTCAGTAAGTTCTTTATAGATTTTGGATACTAGCTCTTTAACTGATATGTCGTTTGCAAATATTTTCTCCCATTCTGTCAGTTGTTTTTTGGTTTTGTTGACTGTTTCCTTTGCTGTGCAAAAGCTTTTGACCTTGATGAAGTCCCAATAGTTCATTTTTGCCCTTGCTTCCCTTGCCTTTGGCAATGTTTCTAGGAAGAAGTTGCTGTAGCTGAGGTCAAAGAGGTTGCTGCCTGAGGTCTCCTCAAAAATTTTGATGGATTCCTTTCTCACATTGAGGTCCTTTATCTGTTTTAAGCCTATTTTGTGTGTGGTGTAAGGAAATGGTCCAGTTTCATTCTTCTGCATGTGGCTGTCCAATTTTCCCAACACCATTTGCTGGGAACTCAATTGTTGGAGACTATCTTTTTTTCTATTGGACATTCTTTCCTGCTTTGTCGAAGATTAGTTGACCATAGAGTTGAGGGTCTATTTCTGGGCTCTCTATTCTGTTCCATTGATCTATGTGTCTGTTTTTGTGCCAGTACCATGCTGTCTTGATGATGGCAGCTTTGTAATAGAGCTTGAAGTCTGGAATTGTGATGCCACCAACTTTGGCTTTCTTTTTCAATATTCCTTTGGCTATTCAAGGTCTTTTCTGATTCCATATAAATTTTAGGATTATTTGTTCTATTTCTTTGAGAAAAATGGATGGGATTTTGATAGGGATTGCATTAAATGTGTAGATTGCTTTATGTAGAATAGACATTTTCACAATATTTGTTCTTGCAATCCATGAGCATGGAACATTTTTCCATTTCTTTGTGTCTTCCTCAATTCCTTTCATGAGTACTTTATAGTTTTCTGAGTATAGATTCTTTGCCTCTTTGGTTAGGTTTATTCCTAGGTATCTTATGGTTTTGGGTGCAGTTGCAAATGGGATTGACTCCTTAATTTCTCTTTCTTCTGTCTTGCTGTTGGTGTATAGATATGCAACTGATTTATGTGCATTGATTTTATATCCTGACACTTTACTGAATTCCTGTACAGGTTCTAGCAGATTTGGAGTGGAGCCTTTTGGGTTTTCCACATAAAGTATCATATCATCTGCAAAGAGTGATAGTTTGACTTTTTCTTTGCCAATTTGAATGCCTTTAATTTCTTTTTGTTGTCTGATTGCTGAGGCTAGGACTTCTAGTACTATGTTGAATAACAGTGGTGATAGTGGACAGCCCTGCTGTGTTTCTGACTTTCGGGGAAAAGCTCTCAGTTTTTCCCCACTCAGAATGATATTTGCTGTGGATTTTTCATAGATGGCTTTGATGATATTGAGGTATGTACCCTCTATTCCTACACTGTGAAGAGTTTTGATCAAGAAAGGGATGTTGTACTTTGTCAAATGCCTTTTCAGCATCTATTGAGGGTATCATATGGTTCTTGTTCTTCCTTTTATTAATGTATTGTATCACATTGATTTGCAGATGTTGAACCAACCTTGCAGCCCTGGAATAATTCCCACTTAGTCATGGTGAATAATCCTTTTAATGTACTGTTGGGTCCTATTGGCTAGTATTTTGGTGAGAATTTTCGCATCTGTGTTCATCAAGGATATTGGTCTGTCATTCTCCTTTTTGATGGCATCCTTGTCTGGTTTTGGGATTAAGGTAATGCGGGCCTCATAAAATGAGTTTGGAAGTTTTCCTTCCATTTCTATTTTTTGGAACAGTTTCAGGAGAATAGGAATTAGTTCTTTAAATGACTGGTAGAATTCCCCTGGGAAGCCGTCTGGCCCTCGGCTCTTGTTTGTTGGGAGATTTTTGATGACTGTTTCAATCTCCTTACTGGTTATGGGTCTCTTCAGGTTTTCTACTTTTTCCTGGTTCAGTTTTGGTACTTTATAGGTCTCTAGGAATGCATCCATTTCTCCCAGATTGTCAAATTTGCTGGCATAGTGTTGCTCGTAATATGTTCTTATAATTGTTTGTATTTCTTTGGTGTTGGTTGTGATCTCTCCTTTTTCATTCATGATTTTATTTATTTGGATCCTTTCTCTCTCTCTCTCTCTTTTTTTTTTTTTTTTTTTTTGATAAGTCTGGCCAGGGGCTTATCAATCTTATTAATTCTTTCAAAGAACCAACCCTAGTTTCATTGATTTGTTCTTTTTTTTTTTTTTTTTTGGTTTCTATTTCATTGATTTTTGCTCTGATCTTTATGATTTCTCTTCTCCTGCTGGATTTAGGCTTTCTTTCTTGTTCTTTCTCCAGCTCCTTTAAGTGTAAGGTTAGGTTGTGTATTTGAGACCTTTCTTGTTTCTTGAGAAAGGCTTGTATTGTTATATATTTTCCTCTCAGAACTCCCTTTGCTGTGTCCCACAGATTTTGAACTGTTGTGGGTTTGTTTTTTTTTTTTTACAGCTAATTTTAATTATTTTATTCAGCTTAGATTTATTGAGCACTTATTATTTTTTATTATCAAAAAGAACTTCCTATTTTATTTTTTTAATCATTTTTTAAAATTTATTTTCAGCATAACAGTATTCATTGTTTTTGTACCACACCCAGTGCTCCATGCAATCCGTGCCCTCTCTAATACCCACCACCTGGTTCCCCCAACCTCCCACCCCCCCACCTTTTCAAACGCTTCAGGTTGTTTTACAGAGTCCATTGTCTCTCATTGTTCACCTCCCCTTCCAATTTCCCCCAACTCCCTTCTCCTAACTCCCCATGTCCTCCATACGATTTGTTATGCTCCACAAATAAGTGAAACCATATGATAATTGACTCTCTCTGCTTGACTTATTTCACTCAGCATAATCTCTTCCAGTCCCGTCCATGTTGCTATAAAAGTTGGGTATTCATCCTTTCTGATGGAGGCATAATACTCCATAGTGTATATGGACCACATCTTCCTTATCCATTCATACGTTGAAGGACATCTTGGTTCTTTCCACAGTTTGGCGACCGTGGCCATTGCTGCTATAAACATTGGAGTACAGATGGCCCTTCTTTTCACTACATCTGTATCTTTGGGGTAAATACCCAGTAGTGCATGCAGGGTCATAGGGAAGTTCTATTTTTAATTTCTTGAGTGATCTCCACACTGTTCTCCAAAGAGGCTGCACCAACTTGCTTTCCCACCAACAGTGTAAGAGGGTTCCCCTTTCTCCACATCCCCTCCAACACATGTTGTTTCCTGTCTTGCTAATTTTGGCCATTCTAACTTGTGTAAGGTAGTATCTCAATGTGGTTTTAATTTGAATCTCCCTGATGGCTAGTGATGAACATTTTTTCATGTGTCTGATAGCCATTTGTATGTCTTCATTGGAGAAGTGTCTGTTCATATCTTCTGCCCATTTTTTGAAATGATTATCTGTTTTGTGTGTGTTGAGTTTGAGGAGTTCTTTATAGATCCTAGATATCAATCTTTTGTCTGTACTGTCATTTGTAAATACCTTCTCCCATTCCGTGGGTTGTCTCTTTGTTTTCTTGACTGTTTCCTTTGCTGTGCAGAAGCTTTTGATTTTGATGAAGTCCCAAAAGTTTATTTTGGCTTTTGTTTCCTTTGCCTTTGGAGACATATCTTGAAAGAAGTTGCTGTGGCTGATATCGAAGAGATTGCTGCCTATGTTCTCCTCTAGGATTCTGATGGATTCCTGTCTCACGTTGAGGTCTTTTATCCATTTTGAGTTTATCTTTGTGTATGGTGTAAGAGAATGGTCGAGTTTCATTCTTCTACATATAGCTGTCCAGTTTTCCCAGCACCATTTATTGAAGAGACTGTCTTTTTTCCACTGTATATTTTTTCCTGTTTTGTCAAAGATTAACTGACCATAGAGTTGAGGGTCCATATCTGGGCTCTCTCTACTCTGTTCCACTGGTCTATGTGTCTGTTTTTATGCCAGTACCATGCTGTCTTGGTGATCACAGCTTTGTAGTAAAGCTTGAAATCAGGTAACTTGACTCCCCCAGTTTTATTTTTGTTTTTCAACATTTCCTTAGTGATTCAGGGTCTCTTCTGGTTCCATACAAATTTCTGGATTATTTGCTCCAGCTCTTTGAAGAATACCGGTGGAATTTTGATCGGAATGGCATTAAAAGTATAGATTGCTCTAGGCAGTATAGACATTTTAACAATGTTTATTCTTCCGATCCAAGAGCATGGAATGGTCTTCCATCTTTTTGTGTCTTCTTCAATTTCTTTCATGAGTGTTCTGTAGTTCCTCGAGTACAAGATCCTTTACCTCTTTGGTTAGGTTTATTCCCAGGTATCTTATGGTTCTTGGTGCTATAGTAAATGGAATCAATTCTCTAATTTCCCTTTCTGTATTTTCATTGTTAGTGTATAAGAAAGCCACTGATATCTGTACATTGACTTTGTATCCTGCCATGTTTCTGAATTGCTGTATGAGTTCTAGTAGTTTGGGGGTGGAGTCTTTTGGGTTTTCCATATAAAGAATCATGTCATCTGCGAAGAGAGAGAGTTTGACTTCTTCATTGCCAATTTGGATACCTTTTATTTCTCTTTGTTGTCTGATTGCTGTTGCTAGGACTTCTAATACTATGTTGAACAAGGGTGGTGAGAGTGGGCATCCTTGTCATGTTCCTGATCTCAATGGGAAGGCTGCAAGCTTTTCCCCATTGAGGATGATATTTGCTGTGGGTTTTTCATAGATAGACTTGATGAAGTTCAGGAATGTTCCCTCTATCCCTATACTTTGAATTGTTTTAATCAGGAACGGATGCTGGATTTTGTCAAATGCTTTTTCTGCATCAATTGAGAGGACCATGTGGTTCTTCTCTCTTTTCTTATTAATTTGTTCCATCACATTGATTGATTTGCGAATGTTGAACCATCCTTGTAGCCCAGGAATGAATCCCACCTGGTCATGGTGGATAATCTTTTTAATGTGCTGTTGGATCCTGTTTGCTAGGATCTTGTTGAGAATCTTAGCATCCATATTCATCAGTGATATTGGTCTGAAATTCTCCTTTTTGGTAGGGTCTTTGCCTGGTTTGGGGATCAGGGTAATGCTGGCTTCATAGAAAGAGTCTGGAAGTTTTCCTTCTGCTTCAATTTTTTGAAACAGCTTCAGGAGAATAGGTGTTATTTCTTCTTTGAAAGTTTGGTAGAATTCCCCAGGGAATCCTTCAGGTCCTGGGCTCTTGTTTTTGGGAGGTTTTTGATCACTGCTTCTATCTCGTTCCTAGATATCGGTCTATTTAGGTTGTCGATTTTCTTCCTGGTTCAATTTTGGGAGTTTATAGTTTTCCAGGAATACATCCATTTCATCTAGGTTGCTTAGCTTATTGGCATATAACTGTTGATAATAACTTCTGATGATTGTTTCTACTTCCTTGCTGTTAGTTGTGATCTCTCTTTTCATTCATAATTTTATTAATTTGGGCTTTCTCTCTTTTCTTTTGGATTAGTGTGGCCAATGGTTTATCGATCTTATTGATTCTTTCAAAAAACCAGCTTCTAGTTTCACTGATACGTTCTACTGTATCTCTGGTTTCTACCTCATTGATCTCAGCTCTAATCTTGATTATTTCCCTTCTTATGTGTGGAGTTGGTTTGATTTGTTGTTGATTCTCCAGTTCTTTAAGGTGTAGAGACAGCTGCTGTGTTCTGGATTTTTCAATTTTTTTTGAGAGAGGCTTGGATGGCTATGTATTTCTCCCTTAGGACCGCCTTTTCTGTATCCCATAGGTTTTGGACGGAAGTGTCTTCATTCTCATTGGTTTCCATGAATTGTTTCAGTTCTTCTTTGATCTGGTTGATCCAAGCATTCTTAAGCAAGGTGGTCTTTAGCTTCCAGGTGTTTGAATTCCTTCTGAATTTTTCCCTGTGATTGAGCTCCAGTTTCAAAGCATTGTGATCTGAGAATATGCAGGGAATCATCTCAGTCTTTTGGTATCGATTGAGTCCTGATTTATGACCCAGTATGTGGTCTATTCTTAAGAAGGTTCCATGTGCACTTGAGAAGAATGAGTATTCTGTTGTTTTAGGGTAGAATGTTCTGTATATATCTATGAGGTCCATCTGGTCCAATGTGTCATTCAATGCTCTTGTTTCTTTATTGATTTTCTGCTTCGATGATCTGTCTATTTCTGAGAGAGGCGTGTTAAGATCTCCTACTATTAATGTATTCATATCAATATGACTCTTTATCTTGATTAACAGTTTTCTTATGTAATTGGCTGCTCCCATATTGGGGGCATAGATATTTACAATTGTTAGATCATCTTGTAAATAGTCCCTTTAAGAATTATGTAATGTCGGGGCGCCTGGGTGGCTCAGTGGGTTAAGGCCTCTGCCTTCAGCTCAGGTCATGATCCTGGTGTCCTGGGATCGAGCTCCACATTGGGCTTTCTGCTCAGCAGGGTGCCTGCTTCCTCCTCTCTCTCTCTCTGCCTGCCTCTCTGCCTACTTATGATCTCTGTCTGTCAAATGAATGGATAGAATCTCTAAAAAAAAAAAAAATTATGTAGTGTCCTTCTGTATCTCTGACTACAGTCTTTAGTTTAAAATCTAATTTATCTGATATGAGAATCACTACCCCAGCCTTCTTTTGAGGCCCATTGGCATGAAAGATGCTTCTCCATCCCTTCACTTTCAGTCTGGGTGTATCTTTAGTTTCAAAATGGGTCTCTTGTAGACAACATATGGATGGGTCCTGTCGTTTTATCCAATCTGCAACCCTGTGCTGTTTTATGGGCGCATTTAGGCCATTCACATTGAGAGTGATTATTGATAGATACGTTTTTATTGACATTGTGTTACCTTTGAAGTCTTTCTTTCTGTAGATTGTCTCTATATTTCTGTTCAATGTTATTCTTAGGATTTTTCCTCTTTTATAGAACCCCCCTTAATATTTCCTGCAGTGTTGGTTGGTGGTTGCATCGTCTTTTAAGCCTTGCCGGCCTTGGAAACTCTTTATCTCTCCATCCATTTTGAATGTCAGTCTTGCTGGATAAAGTATTCTTGGCTGCATGTTCTTCTCATTTAGTGCCCTGAATATATCTTGCCAGCCCTTTCTGGCTTGCCAGGTCTCTGTGGACAAGTCTGACATTATTCTGATGGGTTTTCCTCTGTAAGTAAGGAGCCTCTTTGTCCTAGCAGCTTTCAAGAGTATACCTACAATTATGATTCCTCAATTTGACTATCAGGTGCCTTGATGTTTTTCTGGAATCTATAATCTTGGGTGGAGACCGTTCGGCCTCTAGTACATGAGCGCTGGTTCCATTTGCTAGATTGGGAAAATTTTCATGAAGAACTTGTTCCACTATATCTTCTAGACTTTTTTCTTTCTCCTCCCCTTCCGGGATTCCAATAATTCTGACGTTGGAACGTTTCATGGCGTCATTTATTTCCCTGATTCTGTTTTCATGGTTTCTAAGCTGTTTGTTCCAGGCTTCCTCTTGATCTTTTCTCTCTATCTGTTTGTCCTCCAGATCACTAATTCTATCTTCTGTTTCAGTTACCCTAGCTTTGAGAGAATTTAGATTAGATTGGAACTCATTGAGAGTATTGTGAACCTCAGCCCTGGTAGCTTTTAGCTCTGCCCTAACATTGTGAACATCCTGTCCAGTTGCTTTCAGCTCGGCCCTAATCAATTCCATTTGGTCATCCATGGCTTTCTCCAACCTAGCCTTTGCCTGGATAATTGTTAGCCTGAATTCTCTGACATATTGTCTATGTTGATAGCCGTTAGCTCTGTTGCAGAAGGTCCATACTCTGTATTTTTCTTCTGTTGTGCATTCCTCCTCCTAGTCATTTTGGTGAGAGATGACTGAACAGATGTAGCTGGTTGTATCGACCATGGTGCAGTCTAGGTGCACCCTGAACACTTCTGAGCAATCAGGATTCCCCACCCAAATGAGAGAAAAAAGAAAAGAAAAAGAAAAAAAGAGAGAGAGAGAGAGAGAGAGAGAGAGAGGAAAGAAAGGGAAGATGAAAGAGAAGGTTCAGCCCAAATGGGCCCCAAGGTAAGAATTATGAGTTATACAAACAAAAATAGACCAACAAAAAGACTGATAAAGTAGATAACAAGCGAAATAAATATATATATATATGCAAATAAAGAAAGAACCTTGTCAAAAAGAACCCCAACTGTAAGATTTATATACTATCAGGACAAACACAAAAACACAGAAACACTGGTGGAAGAAAAAGATGGGAGAGTGGTTATAAATTCTCAGTGTGGGCGAGGAAGGTTGTTTTGATTCTTCCTGGATGTATCTTGATATCTTTGTTTAAGGACTCAGCTTTCCTAGGCTAAAGGGGGATTAAAAATTGGTTTACCTATAGGGGTAGTTTTGATTGGGGAAAGGGGATTACTTTGAAGTTTAACTCTATATGAATATTAGAAAATAAAAATAAAAAAGGAATAAACTAGACTAAACTAAACTAAAATAAAAAAAAAAAACTCAAAGAATAGAAATGCAAAAGAAAAACGCAGGTGTATGTATCAAAAAGTTCAGGTTAGAAGGTTATTATGGAATTTGATGTACTGGACAGCTCGCTGTGATGGTAAATAGGTTAAAAAATTATCTATATAAAAAAAATGAGCCAGAATAGTGGGAACAAATTAAAAATAAAAGTTGTCCTATGAAGTAGTGGTTGTGGTTCTCTTGTAGTCTTTTTTTTTTTTTTTCTTTTTTTTCTTTCCTGGTTGGTTTTCTGGGGGAGGGGCCTGCCACGTGGGTTTTCAGTCAATGATGTTTGCTGAGTTAAGTCCTCCAGTCCCCTCAAGGGGGTGGGCTCTGAGGAAACTGGTTTTTTCAGGCTTTTGTTCTCTGGAGGTTTTTATGTTTGTTCACCTTATTTTTTTTTTTCCTCTCGCCTTGACCGCTTTTGATGGTTTTTGTAGGTTTAGAGGAAAGCAAACTGCACCCTGACCTCCCTCTCAGAGAGAAGCCTCAGTCTGTTCTTCTGTGGGTGTTGCAGAGCCCATATAAATCCCCCCTTGGCTGCTGGCAGAGCAAGTTCTGAGTTGTGGTCCCTGGGGACGCAGGATCTTCTGCTTGTACCCAAAACCAAAGCAAGGGCAGCTGTTTGGGCAGCTCCAGACCACCAGAGAGGTTCCAACCAGTGATCACACACTGAGATTTTCCCACCGGCCCAGGCTGGGAGTGCCTGGTCTTTCTGGGTCTAAGAGCACCCGGCTTGCTCTCACCTCTTTCAGGGGAGGCTGTGGGTCGTGCGTGTATCTCAGGCTCTGAGAACGGGGCGCAGGTCCGAAAGCACCAGGCTGGGCCTTTGCGCATCTCTCTCAGGGGAGAGTTTGGGGCACGAGTCTTAGGCTCTGAAACAATGGCGTGTGTCAAAGAGCGCCGGCTGGGCCTTTGTACCTCTCTCAGGGGAGGATGAGGGGTGCCCACATCTCAGGCTCTGTAGAATGGCTCCCGCATTCTGCCATCCGGCGTGGCTACCATCCCCTCACAGGGGCCAGAACCCACGCAATCTCGGGCACACTGGTGGCTCAGGGACCAAGACCTGGTTTCTCCGCCACACTCTCTCTGGCTCAGCGCCAGGGGAGGCTGTCCTGGGACCAGGGACTTAAGCCCCTGTCCCTAGCCACCCTGATTCCCGCAATTTCCCCCCTACGATCTTTTGCTCTTTTGGAGTGCTTTCAACCAGTCTCCAAGTTATTGCTTGTCCCTAGACGCAGGGCACTCTCGCTCGTATTAGGGGTATTACTTTCCAACCAGTCACCTCTGGCAGCTCCCTCCCCCTTTTGTTTATCTTCCGATATCAGTCCGCCTTTCCCACTCCGCTTTACCTGCCCACTGGTGTCTTCTGCCCCTGTAGAGATCCAGATGTGTATAATTCTGATCTCAGGCTGATTTCATGGGTGTTCGGAGTTCTTTGGTAGGTAATCAGCTCACTTTAGGGTACAGGTTGAAAAGGCGCCTCTTCCTACTTCCCTGCCATCTTGTCCCCACCCCCGAACTGTTGTGTTTTCATTATCATTTGTTTCCATGAATTTTTTCAATTCTTCTTTAATTTCCTGGTTGACCCATTCATTCTTTAGAAGGATGCTCTTTAGTCTCCATGTGTTTGGGTTCTTTCCAAATTTCCTCTTGTGATTGAGTTCTAGCTTCAGAGCATTGTGGTCTGAAAATATGCAGGGAATGATCCCAATCTTTTGATACCAGTTGAGACCTGATTTATGACCCAGGATGTGATCTATTCTGGAGAATGTTCCACGTGCACTAGAGAAGAATGTGTATTCTGTTGCTTTAGAATGAAATGTTCTGAATATATCTGTGATGTCCATCTGGTCCAGTCTGTCATTTAAGGCCTTTATTTCCATGTTGGTCTTTTGCTTAGATGATCTGTCCATTTCACTGAGGAGAGTGTTAAATTCCCCTACTATTATTGTATTATTGTTGATGTGTTTCTTTGATTTTTTTTAAAATTAATTGTTTATATAGTTGGCTGCTCCCATGTTAGGGGCATAGATATTTAAAATTGTTAGATCTTCTTGTTGGACAGACCCTTTGAGTATGATATAGTGTCCTTCCTCATCTCTTATTATAGTCTTTGGCTTAAAATCTAATTGATCTGATATAAGGATTGCCACCCCAGCTTTCTTCTGATGTCCATTAGCATGGTAAATTGTTTCCCACACCCTCACTTTAAATCTGCAGGTGACTTTGGGACTAAAATGAGTTTCTTGTAGACATCATATTGATGGGTTTTGTTTGTTCATCCATTCTGATACCCTGTGTCTTTTGATTGGGGCATTTAGCCTCTTTACATTTGGGTAACTAACATTTGAGAGATCTGAATTTAGTGACATCATATTGTCTGTAAGGTGTTTGTCACTGTATATTGTCTCTGTTCCTTTCTGATCTATTACTTTTAGGCTCTCTCTTTGCTTAGAGGACCCCTTTCAATATTTCCTGTAGAACTGGCTTGGTGTTTGCAAATTCTTTTAGTTTTTGTTTGTCCTGGAAGCTTTTTATCTCTCCTTCATTTTCAATGACAGCCTAGCTGGATATCGTATTCTTGGCTGCATGTTTTTCTTGTTTAGTGCTCTGAATATATCATGCCAGCTCTTTCTGGCCTGCCAGGTCTCTGTGGATAAGTCCACTGCCAATCTAATATTTTTACCATTGTATGTTACAGACTTCTTGTCCCGGGCTGCTTTCAGTATTTTCTCTTTGTCACTAAGACTTGTAAATTTTACTATTAGATGATGGAGTGTGGACCTATTCTTATTGATTTTGAGGAGTGTTTTCTGCATCTTCTGGATTTTGATGCTTGTTCCCTTTGTCATATTAGGGAAATTCTCTACAATAATTCTCTTCAATATACCTTCTGCTCCCCTCTCTCTTTCTTCTTCTTCTGGAATCCCAATTATTCTAATGTTGTTTTGTCTTATGATATCATTATCTCTCGAATTCTCCCCTCATGGCCCAGTAGTTTTTTGTCTCTCTTTTGCTCATCTTCTTTATTATCTGTCATTTGGTCTTCTATATCACTAATCCTCTTTTCTGCCTCATTTATCCTAGCCCTAAGAGCCTCCATTTTTTATTGCACCTCATTAATAGCTTTTTTAATTTCAACTTGGTTAGATTTTAGTTCTTTTATTTCTCCAGAAAGGGCTTTTATTTCTCCAGACAGGGTTTCTCAAATATCTTCTATTCCTTTTTCAAGCATGGCTAGCACCTTGAGAATTGTCATTCTGAACTCTGGATCTAACATATTACCAATGTCTGTATTGATTAGGTCCTTAGACTTTGGTACTGCCTCTTGTTCTTTTTTTTTTTTTGTGTGTGGTGAGTTTTTCTGCCTTGTTATTTTATCCAGGTAAGTATATATGAAGGAGCAAACAAAATACTAAAAGGGTGGCAAAGACTCCAGGAAAATGTGCTTTAACCAAATCAGAAGAGACCCCAAATCATGGGGGGGGGGGTGGGAAAGGGGGTAAAAAGAAGTTCAGAAAAAAAAATTAAAGAAAGAAAAAAATATATAAGAAAAAATATATATATATATATTAGACTGGTGAATAGAACAGGGTCACCCACTTTAGTTTGGGAATATTTTGGTCTCTTAGAAGAAGCTGCCTCCCAAAATTAAAAAAAATGAAAAATATATATAAGGGTAAACATGATGAAGGGATGGAATATGACTATAAAGATGAAAATATTTTCAAATTTCTAAAAAAGAAATTGATAAGTTGGTTGGGAGAATAAAGAAAAAGAAAATGGAGAGAATTTGTTCAGACTGGAGACTAGAACAAAGCCCTGTGCTAGATTTAGAGTATATTTTGATCTATTAGAAGCAGTTGTATCCCAAACTTTTTTAGAAGAAAAAAACCCTATGTGTATACAAAAATAAAGTTACACACAATGAAGGATAAAATATGACTATAAAAATGAAGGTTCAAAAAAGATTGTTTTTTAATGAAAGGTATTTTTAAGATAAACTAGTTAAAAAACATTAAAAGAAGAAAGGATAAAAGTTAAAAAAATAGCAGAAGAAGAAAAGAAAATTAAAAAAAATTAATTAACTTTGCAAGACTGAAGAATCAAGGGGAGAAAGCCATGAATTCCATGTTTTACTTTCTCCTCCTTTGGAATTCCACTGTTCTCCTTGGTAAGTGAACTTGGTCTTGGCTGAACTTCTTGCTGATCTTCTGGGGGAGGGGCCTGTTGTAGTGATTCTCAAATGTCTTTGCCTGAGGCAAAATTGCATTGCCCTAGCCAGGGTCCAGGCTAAGTAATCTGCTCCGGTTCACTCTTGGGAGCTCTTGTTTCCTGAATGCTTTCTGAGAGCTCTGGAGGTCAGGAATGAAAATGGCGGCCTCCCAATCTCTGACCCAGAGTTGCTGAGAGCTCGTGACACCACTCCTCAGTGCGCTCTCAGAGAAAGTCCTCAATAACTCCCATCTCCTTGGCCTCTGGCTGTGCTCCAAGCTCGCCCAGCCTGTGACCAAGTATCTCTGTCTCTGGGTCACAGCCCCACCTTGAATCTCCAAATCCCACAGATCCTTGTGCTTTTCCAGGGGTAGCTCCCTGAATCTTGTGGGGTCCCCATTCACAGAGAAGTGGCCTGTACCATGGATCACAAATTAAGGTAACCCCGAGTTGAGAGCTCATGCCTTGGCTCCATCTCTGTAGCCGGCTTTCCCGCTCTAATACCTGTGAGCTCTGTGATACTCAGATACCCTCGATCCTTCTGTGACCTCATGGGACCTGAGACCATGCTGTCCCTGCATGGGCTTCACCCTGGCTTAGCCTCTGGAGTGATGTCCCTCAGTGGAGCAGACTTTTAAAAGTTCTGATTTTGTGCTCCATTGCTCTGCCACTTGCTGGGAGCTGGCTCCTCCCCCCACAGTCTATCTTTCTGTCGCTTTGGATTCACTTCTCCACTGGTCCTACCTTTCAGAAAGTGGTCAATTTTCTGTTCCTAGAATTGCTACTCTTCTTCTCTTCACTCTCCTGTTGATTTGTAGGTGTTTGGAATGGTTTGATAAGATATCTAGCTGATCTCCTCCTACCTGATGTCATCTCAGCCTGCTACTTCTCCACCATCTTGACTCCTCCTCCAACTCCTATGGTTGTTTTTTTTAAATGTTATGTATCTTTTCTATACCTTTACCTGTTTTTTTCTTTTTTTCTTTTTTTGTAGTTTAGCTCTGATGTGCCTGTGTCTTGCTATAGGTTCCCTGGGCTTCTTGGGTTGATGTCTTTTACCAGTTTTAGAAAATGCTCATTCATTTTTTAAAAAAAATATTTATTTGACTGGTCACAAGTAGGCAGAGAGGTGGGCGGGGGGGGGGGTGGGGTGCAGGCTCCCTGCTGAGCAGAGAGTCCAACATGAGGCTTGATCCCAGGACCCT
This sequence comes from Lontra canadensis, assembly GCF_010015895.1. NCBI lineage: Eukaryota > Metazoa > Chordata > Mammalia > Carnivora > Mustelidae > Lontra > Lontra canadensis. The sequence goes on from NW_022631017.1 coordinate 20,886,954, forward strand.
GAGATCATGACCCTAGCTGAAGGCAGAGGCTCTACCCACTGAACCATCCAGATGTCCCTGCTCATTCATTTTTACTTTAAGTCTTGCTATCGCCCATTCACTTTATCCTTTCTTATTCCAGTATGTCTCACATGTTCCTTAAAGCCTCTTAGGATATTTTGATTCATTTTTCCCTCTGTGCTTCAGTTTAGAAATTTCCTATTTATATATCTCTAGTTCATTAACCTATTTTACTTTTTGTTCATTCCATTTTTATAAACTTCCAATGAGTTTGTAATTTTGGGTATTATATCTTTCAGTTCTATGGTATTCATTTGATTTTTTGTAGATGACAATTTTCTGCTATATTTTTTTTTATTTTTATGCATACTGAACACACTTCCCTCTATTTTTAAAGCAGAGTGGTGTCTAGGCTGGTTCCCAATAAGCAGATTCTGATACAGATTCTTATGCACTTGATTTATTGAGGAAGGTTAGTTTTAAGGGAGCAAGAAAAGCAGAACTGGGAAATAAAAGAAAGCTAGGCACAGCTGTGGGTTGTTCTCACAGCTAACTTCTTCCTGACCCCCGGGGAGTATGGCACATCTCATGAAAACAGGAAGATTATCTCATTTTGCAGCAATGGACATAGCCTTTTGTATCCATGTTGCAGCCAGTCATAGTTTTTTGCAACCCCTCAGCAGAGAATATATCCTCTCAGCATTCTGGACAAGGAGCTCTTATCAGCTAAGGCCATTCTCAAAAGACAGTAGTTGTGAGATGTTAGCAGCTAACACTCACAGCAGGTGAGCAATGGGTGCTTTGTCCTAGAAAAGGATGTATTGGACTTTTTTTTCTGTGTCACATGTGTCTCTCATATTCAATTATGTGTGCTCTATCCTTTTATTTCTTTGTGATTGAGTCTATATATTTTTAATTGAGTTATCTTCAGCTGTGTAAAATTTGTGGTTAATCTTGTCCATTTATCCTTAATTTCAGTGAAAGTACTTTTTAATTTTACTATTTCCTGATACTCTTTAAATTCTAATTTTCTGGAGAGATACTCCATCTATTGTCAATTAGATTAAGGTCAGATTATCTCAAATTAAGGTTTTATTTTTGTGAGTCCTGCTCTATTTTTTATTTACCTTAATTCCAAGGTACTTTTTTTCCCCAGTAGTTCCAACTAGGAGCCTGTGATATTTACCAGAGCTTCTCCTCTTTGGTGCGATCTACATCTTATTTTTTTTCCCCCCAAAACTGCGTGAATGTCAAAATACCTATTTAGCGTTTTGGTAAAAGCAAGCCTCTTTTTTGTTGTTGTTGTTCAGCTTGTTCTGCTTAAGAATCAGCAATACACTGAGAAAAAAAGCAATATGGAAAGTCAGTCTTTCTTCTATGCATTTGCTTTCCCCAGTAATTTTAGCCCCTTAAAATTAACTGTAGAAATGCTGCTATAAACATCGGGGTGCAGGTCACCCTTTGGATAACTACATTTGTATCTTTGGGGTAAATACCTAATCATAAAATTGCTGGGTTGTAGGGTAGCTCTATTTTTAATTTCTTGAGGAAACTCTGTTTTCCAGAGTGGCTGCACCAGCTTGCATTCCCACCAACATTTATAGCAGTAATGTCCACGATATATCCACAAAAGCCATACCGTGGAAAGCCCAGATGTCCATTGACAGATGAATGCATAAAAAAGATGTGATATATATGTGTGTGTGTGTGTGTGTGTGTGTGTATACACACACATATATATGTATCTATATGTGTGTGTGTGTGTGTGTGTGTGTGTACATATAATGGCATATTACTCAGCCATCAAAAGGATGAAATCTTACCATTTAAGTCAATGAGGATAGAACTGGAGGGCATTATGCTGAACAAAACAAGTCATTCAGAGAATGTTAATTATCATATGACTTCACTCATATGTGGAATATAAAACAGTGCAGAGGATCTTAGGGGAAGGGAGGGAAAACTGAATGGGAAGAAATCAGGGACACAGGCATGAGAGACTCTAAACTATAGGAAACAAATTGAGGGTTGCTGGAGGGATCCCATCATTAGCTGGGTGATGGGCATTAAGAAGGGCATATGATGTGATGAGCACTGGGTGTTATATACAATTGAGGAATAAAAGAACTCTACACCTGAAACTGATGATGTACTATATCTTGGATAATTGGATTTTTAAAAAGTGCTGAAGTCTGTCTTTTGGCTCCCTTAGCTCCGTGGCACTACTTAACTCTGCTTAGGTACTATTCTCTGCTCAGCTCTCCCTTTGATTCATCAGCATCTTGCTTTGCTCCAGTTATTATGGGCATTTTTGCCTAAGAGTGAAAGGGACTTAAAATGTTAGGTTCATCTCAAAAATCTTGGACCTTTCTAAAATCTTGGACCTTCAAATACTGCCTGCTTTAATTACCTTCAATAGATGTTTTTTATACTTTATTTTCTCCAGGTATTTGTAGTGAATGTTTGGTTTGTTGCCCACTATGAGAAGCAGAAGTCGAGAATTCTTTTTTTTTTAAGATTTTATTTATTATTTATTTGACAGAGAGAGAGATCACAAGTAGGCATAGAGGCAGGCAGAGAGAGAGATAAGGAAGCAGGCTCCCTGCTGAGCAGAGAGTCCAACGCTGAGCTTGATCCCAGGACCCTGAGATCACGACCTGAGCCAAAGGTAGAGGCTCAACCCACTGAACCACCCAGGCACCCCCAAGAGTTCTTTTAACAGTGATTTTTATCTCATTTGTACCTGCAAATATATACTTACAAATATGATATGATAGATAGGCTTGGATTTATTTCCATTATTTAATGTAATACTGTGTTTCCCAAGTTTTTTGCCTCTTTTAAAAAATTTTCATTATGTGGTCTATGTTTTTCTTTTTCTTCTTTTTTAATTGAAGAATAGTTGACACAAAACATCACATTAGTTTCAGGTGTACAACAGTGATTTAACAAGTCTTACTTGTTTACCACAAGTTGTAGATACCATCTGTCACCATAGAATGCATAGTAGTACTATTAACTATATTCCTTATGCTGTACCTTTTATTCCTTGACTTATTCATTACATAACTGGAAGCCTATATCTCTTACTTCCTTTCACCCATTTTGCCCATCCCCCTACTCCCTTCCCTTTGGTAAGCATCAGTTTGTATTTATGGGTCACTTTCTATTTTTTGTTTGTTTGTTCATTCATTCATTTGTTTTGTCTTTTAGTTCTCACATATAAGTGAAATAATATGATATTTGTCTTTCTCTTACTTATTTCACATAGCATAATGCTGTGTAGGCCTATCCATGTTGTTGCAAATGACACAATCTCATCCTTTTTATGGCCAAGTAATATTCCACTGTATATATATGTATATGTCACATCTTCTTTATCTATTCATGTATCAATAGGCACTTGGGCTGCTTCCATGTTTTGGCTATTGTAATAATACTGCAATAAACACAAAGGTGCATGTATCTTTTCAAATTAGTGTTTTGTTTTCCCTGGCTAAAGACCCAGTAGAGGGATTATTGGATCATATAGTATTTCTATCTTTAATTATTTGAGGAAACTCTATACTGTTTTCCATGGCAGCTGCACAAATTTGCATTTCCACTGACAGCACATGAGAGTTCCTTTTTTCTCCATATCCTCACTAACACTTGTTATTTCTTATCTTTTTTATCCTAGTCATTCTGACAGGTGTGAGATGATATGTCAATGTGATTTTGATTTACATTTTCCTGATACTTAGTGACATTGGTCATCTTTCATGTCCCTGTTTGGCGTCTGTATGTTTTCTTTGGAAAAATGTCTGTTCATATCCTCTGTGAATTTTTAAATCAAGTTGTTTGGGTGTCTCAGTATTGAGTCGTAGAAGTTCTTTATATAGTTTGGATATTAACCCTTTATTGGATATATCATTTACAAATATTTTCTCCTATTCGGTGGTTTGCTTTTTCATTTTCTTGGTGATACAAAAGCTTTTTATTTAGATCTAGTCCCAATAGTTTATTTTTGTTTTATTTCCCTCGCCTTAGGAGATATATCTAGAGAAATGTTTTTAAGGCTGATGTCAAAGAAATTACTGTTTCCTTCTAGGAGTTTTGTGATTTCAGGTCTCATATTTAGGTCTTTAATCCATTACGAGTTTATTTTTGAGTATGGTATAAGAAAGTGGTCCAGTTTCATTCTTTTGCTTATAGCTCTCCAGTTTTCCCACCACTATTTATTGAAGACTGTCTTTCCCTAATTGTATATTCTTGCCTTCCTTATTGTAGATTAATATAAGCATGGGTTTATTTCTGAGCTTTCTATTCTGTTCCCAAGTACTTTAAATAAATTATCTCATTAATCCTTATAGTAAACTTATTATGTTGCTACCATTATTAATTCTCTTTTACAGCTGAGAAAACTGAGGCAAAGAATTTGAATAAACTACCAAAGCCATACAGCTAGTAAATGGCAGAACTTTTATTTGTATTCAGTTTGATTCAGAGCCCACTTTTGTAATCATTACACTATGTATTGAAATGATCAATAAGGTTGACTACTGAATGGAAGTAAAGTTCTAGAGCTATCTGCTGTATTTGGTGAATGGTATAGTAGGATAAATGGAAGCAGTGTCATGTACAGGGCATTTAAGAGAACATGAGAAAGAGGCTCAAGAACTGTTAACAGTTCCTTCACAACTTCCCCTGAGCTCTTCTGTTTTCTGCCGTGTCTTCAAGTGACAGAATAAATGGGTAAAACATGAAATATCCAACCCTTATATTTTAGCTCATCATGGAAAATAAATTATTCTCAGATAAAGGGAAGTTAAGAAGTCATTCACTGTATTAGAGAAATAGGACAGCAGACCGTTCTGTGCAAGGTTCAGCCAGAAGAGAATGGCATGATAGCTATGTAAACATAACATTGTTTGCACATTGTATGCAAAAGGCAGTTAAAAAACTCCCTCCAGAGTGATGCTGGAAATCTGAGGCTATCTACTTTGACCCATAATTCCTTTGACTCATAATTCCTTTGACCTATAATTATGCTTTTAGATATATATCATGGGAACAAATATAATAATGTTTATAAAAGCACTAAATAAAAACACTAAACAGGATGCAAAGACATTTTCTTATGATAAAATACATAGTTTTTAAAAGTCACAGAATTGTATGCAACCAATTATAATAGTAAATTAATGAATAAAATAAAATTATTTGTAATACAGGAAACTTGACAAAATAGAGTTATAGTAAACACTTTATTTATGCCTGTCTCAGAACTGATCAAAGAAATCTAAGTATTTTCTTTGTAAATAAATATTTGTATGGTGCTCAGAAATTTCTTCGTTTTTATTTCCTGTGTCTTCTAGCTCATAAAGGAAAGCTAAATTATTTTTGTTAAAATAACACGTGTAATATATTTTTTACAAGTACTTTATTTATGCATGCATGCATCCATTCATCCTCTGTTCATATTTCTGTATATGTATTAATATATTATTATATTTATTATTTCTAGATAATTATTTCTAGGTGATATTTTTCAATTGTGTTTTAGTATTCATCTGCATTGCCTAATTGCCTAATTCCTTTAAATTTAGAAATACTGTTTCTATAAAGCAAAGTGACTTTCATTTAAAAAATCCTGGAAAGTCCCCAAATTTGAATTACTTAGTAATTCAACTCAACTAAATTGGTTGACAAGTTGTTTTAAATCATGAATTTACAATTTCAAAATAAAACCTTATTTTTTGGCATCAGATATTTGAAACTTACAACTCTAAGAATCAGAATTTTTATCATTTTAACTGTTTTCTTGGGAATGTTTTAAGTTATCTCTTTCTCTGCCTTCTTAAATAATGTATGACTCGCAAGTTAAGAATTGATAGATCATTCAGCCTTTACTTAAAACTTTTTAAAATGATTTATTTGTTTTAGAGAGAGTGAGAGTGGGGAGAGGGGCAGAGGGAGAGAATATCAAGCAGACTCACAGTTGAGCATGGAGCCAGACCTGGGACTCAGTCCCACAACCCATGAGATCATGACCTAAGCCAAAACCTAGAGTCAGATGCTTAACACACTGAGACACCCCGGGCCCCTATTTAAAACTTAAATCATTAGACAAGGCTCTATTTTCTTCAGAGTTTGTTGACATATGAAGAGATGATTATGCTCACACTAAATATCCTAAATCTACTTTTTAAAAATAATTTTGTGCCTTTTTTCATTTTCTCCTCTGTGGAAATGTCAACTATCATTTCTTGCTTTTGTCAGTGTGTCAAATTTGAGCAGCTTCTTTCTTTTACAAATTTGCAATTTTCCTGCTTATACTAATATGTAATATATATTCTCTATTAGAGAATGCATTAGAGTAGGGTTTCATACATACATAGATTAGAATTCAACAAAAAAGAAAATGTATTTTTTGAGGAATTAACATAGAAGTTATGAAGTCCATGCAGCAAATTTTTCTACAATTTTCATGGAGAAGAAAGAATAATCAGATGGATTTAAACTGTGGTCCTCAAAGTAAAATTGTCTCCTTTTAGTTAAAACGTTCAACGCTACATTTACTTAAATACAATTATGGTAAATCTTACATGAAGGTTTACATACTTTGTTAGACTTAATTACTGATTTACTTTCTTAATTAGGCTCCTTCTTGTGAGTAAACAATGCCTGTCATATATTAGGTGCCAAATCAATAATAAGTTAATGTTGATAAAAAAAATATGAGTTATTATCAGATATACTTTTGCCATTTTATTCTAAATTCTATCATTTTAAAGCAGGTAGTATTATAGTTAAAAACACACTTCTAAAGTGGGATTTTTTTAAATCACCAATACCCTTTTTCTACTGCTCAGTTTGAATTCTGTCTACTTTCTCATATGACTTCTATTAAACAAAACTTCTCTTGCATTTGTTTTGTTTTTACACACTCTCATTACTTATATGATGCTTGTTATGCTGTCTAATTTTCTAAACCATTTTCCCTCTTTGATTAAAAGAAAATTCAAGAGCTCTCTCTTATACTTAGGTAAAAGTATATTAGTTGTTAAACTAATTTATAGTTAAATTAGTAGTTTCTAACTATATAATTTGATGACTCAGAATATTTAGAATTTCATCATACTGGTATTTTTAGACTAAAACTATAAAAAACTTCAGAAAACAAAAATTCAGTTCTTGAAGATATTCTAAGATAATTTTTTTTTTCTTCTACCAACTTTGGAAATGGAAAGATAACCAGTTGCAAAAACTATACAATATTAGATCATAAAAATTTTGCCGGTAAATATTAACCAATTGAAAAAGAATAAGAAAGAAAAAAGGAGGAAATGAGTAAGTAAAAATTGTGCATATCATAAAATGAAAAAAAAAATAGCTTTAGAATTTACCATGGAAATCTCTGTTCTAACTCCCAGATTGAATTCACTTTACTGGCATTTTATGTAACTGGCAGATGTCTTCTTAGTGATAGAGAAATCACTACCACTTGCATCAGCTGATTCAGTTTTCATATGGGTAAAATTCATCTGATTTCTGTTGTGAGTCAAATTCTGCCTCATAATAATGGTCTATCATTTGATCATATTTCAGTCCTCTTGAGACATACATAACTGATTTAATTGCTCTTAATTTGTCTTTTAAATATTTAAACACGGCTTTTATTTGCCATCTGAGTCTCCTCCAGATTGAATAGCAATGGTTGCTCTATCCTTTCCTCAAAAAAAAAAATGTTGACTTCTCATTTTCCCTCTATTTGCCAATTATCTACATCTATATTTTATTTATTTACTTATTTTTTAATTTTTATTTATTTATTTGTCAGAGAGAGAGAGAGAGCGAGCAAGCACAGGTAGACAGAGTGGCAGGCAGAGAGAGAGAGAGAAGCAGGCTCCCTGCCAAGCAAGGAGCCCGATGTGGGACTCGATCCCAGAACACTGGGATCATGACCTGAGCCGAAGGCAGCCGCTTAACCAACTGAGCCACCCAGGTGTCCCTCTACATCTATATTTTAAAAAGAGGGAAGAAACCTACAAAGAGAACAAAAGTATTGTAATCATGACTAACATAGGACAGAGTAAGTAATACACAGATTATACACAGACTAGGATTTCATTAGATGTGTTTTAAGTGAAACACTAGGTTTTCATCATTTGGGGCTTTCAGTGAGGTAGAATTTGTGACTTTTTCACCTGAAATGTTCTTGACATGTGTAGCTTAATATGTGTAGCTTTTTTGGTTTGTTATATTTGTTTTAATGTAATATAATACTTATTATCTTATTGTTTAATTTCACAAAGATTTAACTCCATTTTTCTGTTTGAAATATTTCTGGATTAATTAATTCATTATTTTACCTTGACCAAAAAGAAAAACAAAACCTAAAACAATCTTAACAAATCCCTGTACTTAATTCTAATAGTAAGTTGGGTGCATGTGATTTGGTGTATTCCCTTTCTTTCCACCTTTAGTTTATATCCATAACTAATATGCATGCTATTTCTATCTTTAGATTATTGATAAAACTATTTAACAGAATAGGAAACAAAAAGAAAAGCAGGGCTCCCAAGAGACATGCTTTCATAGTGACATTAATCCCTTATTTGTAAGCCTTTTTTTAACTATAATTTTTTATTTTTTTTAATTAATGTAAGCCTTTTTAAGAAAACAATTCCATCTCACTCTACTGTCATTAAGTCCATATTTCCTCATCTGTTGCAGAGTCTATCAAATTAAATACCTGGCAGAAATTCATTTATATGATGCCTCCATCATTTCTCCTATTTGTTGTTTTTAGTACTTCCTTTAACAAAAGTGGTGAAATAGCATCGCTTTTGTGGAGTGTATTCATAGTAAACCTATAGTTCTTTCAAGATATCATAATTTCCCTTTATTTTTGCACATAGTCTTTTGTTTAATAATCAGTACAATGATTTTCCTTGAAATTAATTTAAATTTAATCAAGCCAATACTTTATGTTATAGTCTTTTTCTTTGGGAAATCAGATACTTATTTGCCTACCTTGGTCACTTGTCCTGTTGTTCTGCATTAGTAACTACCAAAATATATGTGTGCAACAACTATCTACAAATTCAGCAATTTGATATATTGCCTTCTGGGTAAAAAACTTGAGTTAATTTAATTAGTGTTCTGACCATTTGATTAACACCTTGGGTTTTAATCCACTTCTACATATGTTTATTCCACTTTCCAGTCTTAAAATTATCCTGATCAGAGAGCACAAAAGGAAGTACACATTTTTTTCTACTATCTTTTGCTATCACATCTTCTTTCGTGATCGAAAGTCTAATGTTTCTTCATGTGGTTTCTAAAATAGCTTCATAATGCTCCTCAGAATTTCCCTCTGTATTTAATTTCATTTTGGGAGTTAACCTCTTGATATTATAGTATGAACTCTTTTATTTACTCTCTTTTATTTACTCTTATATAACTCTCATATTAATTATTTAATTATGCAGTGATTGAGTATTTCCCATATTCAAATTATGGTACTCATAGATAAGACTAAAATATAAATTATATATGATTATTATATTATAATTATAAACATATTTATCCTTAAATATCTTAAAATGTAGTGCACTTGGGTGAATCAGTTGGTGGTCTGCCTTTGGCTCAGGTCATGATCCCAGAGTCCCAGAACTGAGTCCTGAGACTAGCGCCCCCCCAAAAAAAACCTTTCAATTTATTCAGGACCCCCCAAAATAGTTATACCAATAATGTAAGGATGGTTCAATGTCAGAAAACTATTTACTCTGAAACCCCTCATAACAAATTAAGGGAGAAAGAATACATATGATTGTCATCTCAATGAATGCAGAAAAAAATTATTAAAATAGTTCATTTAGATTAGAAAATAGTATCCTTTTATGCCCATTAAGGGTACTTAGAAGATTTTGCAAAGATAAGTTCCTTAATCTAATCAAGATCAGTCACAAATCATAGAGAAATCATATTTAATGATGAAGCACTAGAATCATTCCCAAAGAGCAAGAGTTCCAGGCAGAAACATGAATAGAATCCCTGCTATCATTACTTCTTTTGTATATTTCATGATTGATCCTAGCTAAAATAATAATAATTTAAAAAATTAAATGATAGAGAAACACTGAGAAATAGGAGGAAAAAAACTACTATTTGATAGTGATGACAAGGTGTCTATATGGGGATACAAGAGAATTTACAGACAAATATTGAGAACTAATAAGAGAGTTCAAGGAGATTGCTATACATGTATATAAGACCAACATTTTAAAAAATCATCAGAATTCCTAAACACTAGTTATGACTCATTAGAAAATATTATAGATAAAGACTGTATTCACATAGTAATGGACACTCTATTGTACTTTATAAAAAATTATAAAATATTGTTGAGGACATTAAAAAAGAACTTAGAAATTGGAAAGCTATATTATATCCACAAGTTGGGAGACTCAATATTCTGAAGATGTCAGTTCTCTCCATATTAATTATAAATGTAATTTCACTCAGGTCACAAATGGATTTTTTGGGAAAGGGATGTGATAAGCTCATCTGAAAATTTGCAAAATGGAGCTAAGAATGAAGAATATCTAAGGCAATTTTGAAAAAGAAGAAACAGAGTAATTTTTGGTCAAATATTGAGAGTTTTTGTAAGCTTTTCATAACTAAGAAAGTGACTATTGGTTTAGGAATAAACATTAAAACCAAAGGAAAAGGAAAGAGAAACAAGCCAACATTACATGAAAAGCTGATTTATAGTTGAAGAGAACTACAAATAAGTTATAAGAGGATGAACTCTACAAGCAATGATGCTGGAAAACTGATTTTCCAAGAGTTAAAACAAAAAAATAGAATTACATGTTGGTCTGATATAATACACAGAATATCAATTCCAGATTATTTAAAAATAAATGTGAAAATCAAAATATTGAAATTATAGGCAAATACTAGGATAATACCTTTATAATAATAAATATGGAAATGTTTCTTAAATAAATCCAACGACATAAACTTAAAAAAATTGAGTTCTACTATTTCAAAGAGGAAAAGAATTTGATGAAAGATAATAAACACAAAGAACGTATTTATAAAACATACAAAAAAAAACAAGGATTATTACACAGGATATACAGGAATTCTTATTGAAATGTTCTTTTAAAAATGAATGAAAGGAATGAGCAGGGAAATTCACAAAAAATTTTGGATGGTCAATAATTATACAAAAAGCTGATTAATTTCAACTAAATACTGAGGCAAACCCTCATTTAAGTGATGGGCAAAATTAATGGATCAGTTAGTTTCAAGCTTTGGCAAAGAATATGGAACAATAGGAATGTTCTTGTAATTTGACAAATATTGTACAGTTGAAGGTGCATATATCCCACTGTAGAAATCCTAACCTACATAAATATATTCAAGAGAAATGTGTACAAATGTGTACAGAAAGACTGCTTTCAGCATTTTGCTTTGTCTAGGGAAACCAAGTAAGTTGTCATCATCTTAAATATCCATTAAAGAGAAAAAATGGTGGACTGGTCTGGTCTCATGGTACACTTATACAATGGATGCAGCACTTCAGGGGAGTTTGGGATGAAGAGAGAAGTCCATCACATACTGAGAATAAAACCCTGACTTAATGAGCCAAATATACACAGAATTAAATCTGTATTCCTGAAGTAATGTTCAGGCAGTAACTTAATATAGTTTTGTGTTTCAAGTGGAGGGCGAGGCTCATAATTACAACTATTTTTTTTCTTTACAATTGAATGCTATATATCAGTTTAAAAACATGGAAAGCATGAAAAAAGGTCAGGTTGGTGAGCTAGGAAATGCAAGTAGTTCTGTATGACTGCTTTACCCCCATTTTTTCTATGCCATTTAAAAAATTTATAGGGGCACCTGCATGTCTCAGTCAGTTAAACATCCAACTCTTGACTTCAGCTCAGGTCATGATCTCAGGGTTATGAGATTGAGCCCTGCATCTGGCTCTGTGATGGGTGTGGAGTCTGCTTAAGATTCTCCCTCTCCCTCTGCCCCTTCCTCTCTCTCTCTATTAAAAAAAATGTATATAAATATTTTCTCCAGAGGATTTTACTGGATTAATGTATGATTTGTTCTGTTGCTTTTGAGAGTGGCTTCTTATTTTGTATTCTATATTCTAGGTGGTTACTGACAGTGGAGAGGGAACATTTAGATTTGTGAGTTAATATTTGTGAGTTTTCTTTTACCCAGAAAACTTATTATCTGCTCTGAGTCTCTGTTGATTCCATTAATTTCACAAAACCAGTTTTCACTTATATTTGTTTTAAAATGCTATGTTTGCAGATACTTCCTACTTTTTTCATTTTATATTTTGTTAATTTGAATTCCTTCTTTTATTCTCTACTTATCACCAAAATACATGTCTCAGCAGTTTTCAGTGTTTGTCATAATGACAAACATAGTTTTTATTGAAAACATCTTAATTTTGTTGTCAGTGTAAATGGTTGTAGAATTCAAGGTCAACAGGTATTTTCTATCAGTGCTATACAGCTGTTTTTCTATTATCTTCTGTTCTCCATTATTACTATAAAAATAGTTATAGTTTAGATATCTTTATATATAATCTTTCTTCTATCATGGGCTTGTTTTTTTCTTTTTTTCTATCATGGGCTTGTTTTAAGACCTCATTCTTTCTGCTATGTAGCAGTGTTACTATAATATGTCTAGAAAGGAATTTAATTTTATTTATCCTGCATAGAGCTTATGGTCCTTGAAACTGGCCCATTATCTCTTTGCATGTTGTCTCTCCTGTCATTTATCTCTTTTCTCCTTCTATACATCCTACCAGAAGTTGATCCTTTCACCCTGTTTTCTGTATCTCTTAAACCACTTGTGTTTACTATCTCTTAATCTTTCTGTGCATCAATTCTGTGTGATTTCCTCAGATTTGTTTTTACCAGTTCATTAATCCTCTTTTAAACTTTATCTGTTATTTATTTATTTATTTATTTATATTGAGTTGTGATCACTAGTTTAATGGCTTTAGCTCTATATTTTTAGTTATGCATGATTTCTTAATTCAAATGTTATGCTTCTAAAAAAAAAAAGTAGAGTTTTAGGTAGGACATTCAGTATGGCCATACTTTATCAAAGTCATATGTGATATTGGCTGATGAAAAACATTAGCACAATTCTCAGCAAATCAATAGCTACATTAGGACCCATAAAAATATCATTTCCAATATCTAACAAATACAAATGCCTCAGCTAGGTAATAATAACAATTGCTAAAATTTATGGAGTACATGTAATATGATAATTACTATTTTAATCTCTTTACATCTACTATATTTTTAAAATTTAAATTCAATTAATTAACATATAATGTATTATTAGTTTCAGAGGTAAAGGTCAGTGATTCATCAGTCTTATATAATACCTAGTGCTCATTACATCATGTGCCCTCCTTAATGTCTGCTATTTATTTTTACATTTTTAAGACCATAACTCTCTTTTGTGGAGTTTTCTTTGTTCTTTCTACATCTTTTTGTTCTTTCTTTTTTCTTTTTGAAGATTTTATTTATTTGAGAAAGAGAGCATGAGAGCATAAGCAGGGAGAGGGACAGAGAGAAGCAGACTCCCTTCTAAGTAGGGAGCCTGAAGTGGGGCTGGGTTCCAGGACCTTGAGATTATGACCCGAGCCAAAGGCAGACACTTAACCAACTGAGCCACCCAGGTACCCTTCTTTTGTTCTTATTTCTGAGCTCTCTCTGTGTGTACGCACTTTCTTTTGTAATTCCTTATTTATATCTTTGTTTAAAGCATTTTTAATATCCAACTAATTATTTTGCCATCTTAAGTACTTGATTTTCCAATCCTTTTGTTCGTTTTTTTCTGTTGACTCTATCATATAATTCTTTTCTTATGAATTTTGAAGTTTCCAATTGTGAATACATCTTTACTTGAATTTTTCAGTGGGAATTGTGTGTGACCTGAGCTAATGGTTTACATTTCTAAAGTGGTAATCACATTCTGCCAGGTTTCTCAGTGATATCATCAACCCAAGATTAATTTTTAAAATATTTTATTTTGTTTTATTTTTATTCAAGTATAATTAATGCACAGTGTTATGTCAGGTGTACAATATGATTCAACAATTCTACATATCCCTCAGTGCTCATTGTGTTAAGTATACTCTTAGTCCCCCTTACCTCTTTCATCCATCCCTCCACCAACCTCCCCTCTGGTAACAACCAGTTTGTTCTCTATATTTAAGAATTTTATTTGTTTGTTTTTTCTTTGTTTGCTTCTTAAATTCCATATATGAATGAAATCATATGGTATTTGTCTTACTCTGACTGACTTATTTCACTTAGCATTATGCCCTCTGATCTATCCATGTTACTGCAAATGGCAAGATTTCATTCTTTTTTATGGGTGAGTAATATTCTATCATCTGTATTTGTCATATTTTCTTTATCCATTCATCTATGGGTGGATACTTGGGTTGTTTCTGTATCTTGGCTATTATAAATAATGCTGTAATAAACATGTAAACATAGGGGTGCATATATCTTTTTGACTTAGTGTTTTCATTTTCTTTGGATAAAGACCCAGTAGTGGAATTATTGGATCATATGATATTTCTAGACTTACTTTTTTGAGGACGCTCCATACTGTTTTCCACAGTGGCTGCACCAGCTTGCATTCCCACCAACAGTGCATGAGGGTTCCTTTTTCTCCATATATTTGACAACACTTTTTATTTCTTATGTTTTCACCAAAGATGAATTTTTAAATTCATTTCTTGACTCAGGGCTTTCCAGAACATAAGGAGATTATAATTTCAAACTTTAAATTAACATGGGCCACAAGTGTGGAATTCTCATAGGAGCCCTCATCCCCTCCCCTTTTTGTTTTGTTTTGTTTTGTTTTGTTTTTTTGTCATCCAGAGCCCTGAAAGACACATTTCTTTAATACCTCCCTATGGTGGTGGGCAGAATTTCTCTTGTCCATCCTTATACCAAGGATGTATTCCCCTGAGGTTTCCAACTTTATGTTTTCTATTCACTCCCTCATGAGATCCAATGTTTATTTTCCTATCTTCATGTAGACTTTAAAACCAAGGCCTTTGGGTTAGAAAGCCCCCAAATTAGTCTACTTACCTTATATTCATCACCTTGTGTTAACAGAAGCCACAGCTTTAGTTAATTGCAGTTGAATTTTCAGTTCCCTCTTTTTTCTTTTCTCCTTAAAACTGCATTTCCCCCAATTTCTTGAAAACTCCAGCAATATAGTTATAATCCTCTTTATATTGCTGTTTTTCACATTTCTACATATTTTTAGAAGAATTTCAGGTGTAACTTCTGTATTGTCATAACTGGAGGTTAGGAATTTTTAAATTCATTGATCTACAATTGTTTGTATTTTTGTTATAGTGTCTCAAACTTTTTGACTTCGATTATTCTTTTTCTGTCATTTCTGGATCTTCCTCTCTCTGACTTCTGTCTTGTTGTTGTTGTTTTCTTTCTGTTTAAGAATGCTGTGTTGTCTCAAATAAGACAAAAATTAGAAAGATGCTTTCCAAATCTTTGTACTATCTTCAAATATACAGAGTTTTTTTTTAGTTTAAATGCATAAAGATATGGAATGTTTCACAAAATTGTGTGTCACTATACAGAGATTTTTTTTTAATTTAACACATGATTGTCTGGAAACTTATGTAGGAAGTAAAGCAATATATATCTGCAGTGCATAGAACTAGTATTTTGATTTCAATACTTTCATGACTCTGTAAGGAATTATAGACCCTTGGAATTCTTCCTGGAGATAATCTGTGGGAATCTATGGTGGCCAAATGGTTAAGTTGTTTGGCTTCTGCAGCTGGCCACTTGGTTTGTCAAGAATTCCTAGCAATACTAGATTTATTATCTTCTTGTTTTTGATATCCTTTATGAGAATTTTCAGGTATTTATGTATTTAAGGCATTTATCTTAGCTTCCTATGTTAGGAATCATCTCCCAAATTATACCATCAAAATCACAAAAACATGATTGTTTTGAAGATGTGAACAGGGATGTTAAAAACCAAATAAAACCCTCAAACGATCTCCTGTTTATTTAGGATACTCAGTGCTGCTGATCTGATTAGACCAGAAATAATATTCAGTACTTGGAATAACACATCAAAACCAAACTTTAAGAGTTCTTTAATTTTCAATTCAATAATGGGTAATCAATGATATAAAATTGAATATGAATGTGATTTTTAAAATGTAGTTCTCATTTCATAAAGGCACAAGGTAAAGCTGTTTGTACTGATAGAAACTGCAATACAATAATAAAAAATACATTTATTTCAAAGGTGGAAGAAAATGATATTTCTTTTGTCTTTAATGTCTATGTTTGACACAAGAAAATATGCAATAAGAATTTAAAACTCAATACAATAGGTATTCCAGAGCTTGTTTTAAAAAATGTAGTAACTAGTCCCATGTCCCTGGTAAAACACTCCTCGATGATTGCTGTTGAACTCAAGAGTTTTTCTGAGTGAAGGTGTTACTTCATCTCACATTTTCTTTTTACAGACAAAACTATAAGAACTTAGTACACTAAATACTGACTGTTAATTATATAATAGCACATTATTATAAGTATCTATGGCAAACTAAATTTGTGTGTGTATTACCATTTTTGGCCTATTTAAACCATAATATGGAAAAAAATTATGAGTTGACCAGAGGTGGTGAAACATGTTTATTATTCTGCTTCAGCAACAACAACGCAGGCCTTTGGTAGATGATATAAAAGTAGCTATTGTTTCATTTGGAAAATAAGATTCAATTTATACAGTTTGAATTTAAAAACACTTTATAAGGGATTTTACTGATTACATATGAGCATTATCTTTTCTTACTTAAGAAATTAATTTTAAGAGATTCAATTATTCAGATGGAGGTTTTAGAAAAATATTGAAAATTGAATTAAAAAATGTTTGACTTTAATAGGAATAAGCTTCAATTATGTAGAAAACTCACATAGATATAATACTTATTTCCCCAGGAATG
This sequence comes from Lontra canadensis, assembly GCF_010015895.1. NCBI lineage: Eukaryota > Metazoa > Chordata > Mammalia > Carnivora > Mustelidae > Lontra > Lontra canadensis. The sequence goes on from NW_022631017.1 coordinate 20,904,004, forward strand.
CTTAGATGAATGAAGAAATAGTTTAATTGTGGAGGAAAACAAACAAACCTGTTTCTTAAAATGAATTCCTATTTGCAAGGATGAAGGAAGAATGGGTCATAGAAAGTGTAGCCTCCGATGGTCCTATTCCTTAGTCATTATGCTGCCTGTGAGGCTGTCCAATGAGAAAGTATGTAAAACAAACAAACATATTTAATTTTTCTTCACCTTGAAAACCAGAATACTAAATGATTAAATCTCTGCAATAAGCCTAGCATACTGATCAAATTTTCCTAGCACTTTTTCAAGCTACTTTCCCAAACAATTTTTAAAAAGTAGAATAGTCAAGGAAAATTTCCTTGCCAGCTTGCCTTAAGCATATTGAAGCAGCAGTAATAGACATGATTGTCCCAGCCTTTTCACTGTGTAAATCCAGGCAGGAGTGCCGAGAACATCAAAGGGGTCAAAGGGATAGTTGAGGTTTTGTGTCCCAACTTGTCTCTATTCTCTCTGTGGTAGCTGATCCCATCTGTCTCCAAAGCTGAGTATAGCTTGTTCTATTGTAAGTATTGTTCACAAGTCACCTAAGTAAAGATTAAACTTGTGGCTCTTTTCCCACATGCTCAGTCTGGTGTTAAAATGTAGAAACGGGCATGTACTTGTATAAGCAAAGAGTCATAAATAATGTTACTTTGTAATCCGGAATAACAAATAAATTATTGAAAGATATCAATGTTTGAAGCATTTTATTATATTTTCTCTCCTTTTTAAATTTTTAGTGATTTAGGTAGCTGAATTAGGTTATAATAGCTACTGTGTGGGGTGATTTTGAGGCTAGAGATTTCATAAGCCTACAGAAAATACTTGATACAGTGACTGATGAGGGATAAGTAATAGTTATGAATCATCATTATCTTCTGACCATAATGAGATTCATTAGCTGAAGATAAGTGCTTTCCATGGAAGAGTACTTGTTTTTTGTCTTCCCAGATCTTCACTGATTTTCTAATTTCTTTTTAAGAATAAGGACGATGGCTTCCATATACTGAACAAGTACCCCATACCAAGCTTTGTTGTAATCATGTTACATTCATGATACTGTGGTGCCTTGTGATAAAATTTCCCATACCCAAAGAGCTAGATATTTAACAAGAACATAATAGTATTTAGAATTAAGAAACAATTTGTCATTTGTCCTTAGGCTAAGTTTTAGGGGAAACCAGAGTTAATGTACTTTAATAAGTCTTCCTGAAGTATATACTATTCTAAGAGAGCTCTAAATTATTGACTTAAAGTATGCAGGTGGAGTCTAATGTGAATTAAATTATGTCTGTGTACATCATTTTTTCTTCTGATTTATTTATAATTATCGAGTATTCCTTATTATTTTGGTCATAATCCAAGAATTGTTTGACATAGGCATTTAAAAGATTTTTCAAAATTAAAACAGGTAAGTTAAATTGCTTTTATGCTCTGTGAACACTCCAGCTTTGTTCATTATAGAAAATGGGGGAAGTACAAGTCATTTGATTGCTCTTTAACCTTTCATTATATCGACAATCTGTTATTGCCTAGCATCAATTCCATTCTTCTCAGAAGGTGGCTTGGCATTTTTGTGGTGTTTTCAATCTAAGGAGATAAATCTGCATCTCCATCTGGATTGACCAGATGAGGCTCCCTTCAGAGCCAATTAACACTTTACCGATGGGGTCACCTCAGCATGGTATGAGGTGCTTTGCACCTCCAGGGCTACCATAAACTGTCTCTACAATGCCTCCAGATGCTCCAGGACTAGAAACCAATCAATCTTTTACATAAGTGGTTAGCATGCCTACCCCAGGGTCCTAGGAAGACACACAGCAACAACACTGAAAGATGTATATGGCTTCCCAAGCCAGAGACTTTTGAATATTGTTTTGTTAGCCTCTTCACATACTTACACAGACCGAGAAGGTCATGTCTTCATGACCCACAAGAAGGCAAACTAGGCTTGGTGGGCAAGATGCAAGAAGCCCCACTCTTTTTCAATTTTATAGTCATGTACACATATTGTTAGAATTTCCTCAGTAGCTTGACTAGAAATTTCTCAACAACTTCAATCATGACAACTGAAAAGCCATAAATCAACATGAAAAGCCTTCCAGGGCCCAGTCCAGGGTAAGAGTTAGAGGTCACACTTGTTAAGATGCTAAAGGCATGGTCATGCCAACTCTGACACCACTGGATGCAGCTTAGGGCATCTCTCTGTGGTATCCTGGCTGTACCTGGGCTATCTGCAGTTATTTCTATAGGAATCCAGACTTGACTCACAGATTGCTGAGGCTTTTCTGCACAGGCATCTTATTTAATGAAGCAATTCTCTTTAATTCTGCTTTAGCTGGGAAAGAATGCAAATTAAATATTCTTTAGTAAGGAGGCTGGGAGGAGTGACAAGTGAAGGGGAAAAAAGAGGAAAAAAAGGCACAGGGGAGCGTGGTGGAGGCACGGCGTTCCCTCAGGTGGCTGGCTAACTAGCTCAGCCTTTGTATAGACACTGTCTGCCTGTGGGATGGAGCTAAGAGACAGAAGAATGACAGTCTGGAGGAAGAAAGAAAGACAGTAATTACGGGATGCGTGCGATTAGTGCGGTAGCCAGAGAAATTAAGCCACAAGTCCTAGGAATCTTCCCTTCTGTATGGTACCTGCAGAGGGAGAGAAAAGGCCTCACTACAGAGTGCAGTTGGAATCCACTCCCTGCCAGCTCAGCTTGATTGCTTTCTGGGTTACCTACTGTGGAGGTTCAGCAGCTCGACCTTCCTTTCAGTGGAGCTATATTGTCCTGCCCTGAAAAAAAAAGCAGATTAAGAATTTACAGGGATCCCTCCATCACTGGCCTCTGACAGGAACACTCAGGGAGCTGATTTTTCATGGTTCAATTTGCCTGGGGCCAAGATTCTTATCAAAATGTATTTTGTTAATGTAAAGTGCCATTGCAGATTTAAGAAATATCTATTTTCCCATTAAACTTTCTTTCTCATTTATTCCCCCGTCATCCTCTTGTTTTTGTGGGTGGTGTTCTTCCCGAGCTACTTTACTATTATTGTTATTCTTTGAAGAATACATACATTTGAGTTCCGGTTTATAGATGAGCAGTAAATCATGTCGGTTAAGAAGTTTGTAATTATTTTGCAGGGAGGTAAATTGTAATCTAACTGTCTTGAGTGTGAGATATTCCCAGCTATCATTCAGATCATATTTCAGTTGTTTAATTCAGTTAAAGGCTTTAATTAAAAGCTGTAAGTTTGCAGAACAATTGAAAAATGCTTTTTATTAACATGAAAACCATTTAAAATTTCATCAGACTGGGAGGAAACGAAGGCTACTCAAAGTCCCTCTTACTTTAAGGTGTTTTTGAGAGTTGTTTCAGATTGCAGAGGGGAGGGGTTAGTCAGATTTTGTGCTGGGGAAAATGTCCAGCCTCTGGGTGGACATTATCATGAATAGTTCCCATTAGGTCAGAGTATTCCCATCTTCTTTTTTGCCTCTTTTAGTCATAAGTAACTTGACATCAACCATTTTAGCATTCCCAATTTTATCAATGTTTTTGTTGAAATTTTGAGGTTGTACTAGTAAATGACATAATTGTACTTTACTTGCTCATGGGACACCCAAAACTGAAGGGATTATTTAAAGCTGTGTGTTTTGCTACCAAGGAAGTAAAAAACTAGAAATCATGTTCCCTGGAAATAAGAAAGCTTAGCAGATGGTTGTAATAATTTTCCAGGAGGAGGAAATGAAACGTCTTTGTCTCCTATTCGTATTGGTGCCACCTGGTGTATTTAGATCCAGAACAGACGAACTCATCAGCCGGCTCAGCAATAATGCCACTATTTATGATTTTTGATATATTGTATTGTATTACATTATTTACTGCTTTGAAACAAGTAGTTTGAGATTTAGTCATTGACACCCATTCTTTAAAAACATTCAATATAAAACACACCTATGCTCTTGTTTTTACCTCGTTCTGGAGGGATTTATATCTCGGTCTGTCCTATTATAATATCTTTAAACACAGATCTTGATCCCTATTATAATGAGATTCTAGTGAGGTTAGTTCTAGGAAATGTGCTTCAGAAATGCAGAATGATGGCCCCATTGACCTACTATCTCTGATAGCATCTCATCTAATTCATTCTTACTTTCCTTCTTGCAATGTATGGAACTAACAAAGGAGGAAGACTGATATACAGTTTAGTAGCTCAGAATGACTTACTTCACTTTTCAATCTGCTTATTAATGATTAGATGGTTTCAATGAAAGATGTACATTCTTGTTTTAGTTATTTTGCACTATCCATTGATAATTATATGAAAAATCCAGTCGGAGTTCTCATTAAGAAATGCTTATGATTTTTTTGCAGCAAAGATCTGTTGCTAGATCAGACAGTCCTCATTACGCTCTAGCAGGTTAAGCTTCTACGACATTACTCTTTGTGACTTGAAAATGTTCAGTTTTCCTTTCTTGATGTTATTAAGAAAAAATTTTACTTTAAAGCACTAAAATAATGCTATGGCATTCTTCTAAGTCATGAATGAATGCTTAAATGGGGGTGGGTGGGATGGGAAGTAAAAAAAAAATGAAGTCAGACATTTAAAACTCGAAGTCAGTTGGTTACTAATATATCTCATTGAGAAGACAAAATAAATAGGGTGATTAAAGACTAAAGTGACTCATTTATACATCTGATACTAATGAATTGTGTTGGAAAATTGTGCAAAAAAAAGTCACGCTGAAAAAAGTTATAAAACATGATCATTTAGCCAGAACAACAACAAAAAAATTACTGAAATGCTGCCCAGCCTAAAGGGTGTATTCATCTTCAGTTCCAAATTAGTTAGCTGGGACAGACAGCTATGTTGAGACACAGAACAGTGTCAAAGTGAGTACTGAGTATGTTGTGATGTTACCAGTGTACAGCAGAGAGTGCTAGCTAGCATTATTAAAACAAAACGAGCCAGCAAGTTCAAGTCTGTGTTAATTTACCAGTGAAGAAAGGAAAAAGAGCCAAGGGAGAAAAGAAAAAATAAGGAAACTGGCTGTTGATAGCTCGCATGCACTTTTAAGCCATAAAGGACTTTTTGAAGTTCTAACAGAAACAGTCCCCGTGGAACAATGATAACAGGAGAGACAGACATTGATGTGTAAATGACATCATCACCCAAAGCCACTTTCACTCAACCAGAGTCCTGGATCATTTGGGGTTCAAAGGGACTCTAATCTGACCCTGTTCATTTTTTTTTCCTCCTAAGTTCTTGCCAGAAATGAAGGAAGCACAGTGAGGCTTGTTCATGTCAGCTTTGTCTGTCTTGACCTGGAAACTGAGAGTCATGTAACTAGACAAGGGCTGCCCAGAGTTCAGAGATTTTAGGATCAAGTTTATGAAGACACTGGCCTAGATTTAGATAAGGACAGTAGTTGAAATTAGTGTTACATAAGCTTGAACAACTATCTATCTCAGGAGATGTCTAATACTTTGACAGAAACATGAAGTTGTATCAACAGTTTATAAATAAATGTGAATTTATCATAATGTTGCTGGAACTTTCTGTGAAAGGAAGAAAGCTGCTTATTTCTCCTGCCCTGAAAAGTCTCTCTTGTCTCCTTCCAAATAATTCAATGCTATATAATTTGGTGTTTTATGTATCATATGAATCATCATTCTACTTTTCAGTGGAAGAGAAACTTTTTAACAGAATGAAGAGGGTACCTCCAACTTCTGAGTCATTGGCTGGAATTCTTAGGAATCACTACCTTTTGAAAAAATGGATATTAATGACAGTTTCATCTAACTTTTCAAATGTAGCATGAATGACTTGGCTATTCACCTAGAGTGGTGCATAAATCGGGATTCATGAAACCCAGAATTGTAGAAATTATACTGGAAGGACAAATGAAACAATGCTGTTTGTCAAATGTTACCCCTTTAATAAGAACCATGGATCTGAAATGTCCCTAAATTCAAACGATAAAATCCCTTCTCAGTATAAAATGTTTATACAGCACAAGCTAATTAGTATTAGAAATATCTGCTTTATTTCCTTTTCTCTGCTGCTTAGACATCTATCTGAGAGGGAGCTGAGTACACCAAGTGTTCCTTTCAATGTAAGCAGTAAGTAGTTCACTTCCTGTACTTTTCGTGAACTTTGTAATGGTTAAATGGAGCTATATTCAACATGAACTTGTGAATATCTCCCTTTTAATTTTTTTGGCTAGGATTGAAATCCCCATATAAAATAGAAACTATTTGACTTTCTGTTCTAACACTGTAACAGGTTCTTTAATGGGAGGGTAATATTAATTAGATTTGGTGATTCATTATCTTTTTAAGTTAAATGAGAACTTTGTCACTGTACAATATTGCATTTGGTGTGTGTTATTACATATTCTTCAACCGTTAAAATATTATATGATACTTGTGGAAGTCTTTAGTAAGAGTTCTTACAGTAATTATTCAAATATCAAACTAGATTCAGTTTACCTAGTGAGAGTCACCGAGGTGCTGTTTGGTTATATTTTGAAGACGAGGTTGCCCTATAAGTGAATGTGTTTGTATATGCTAATTTTAAATGGGTATATTTTGGCCAGGACTCTAGCTGGCAATTTGACAGTAAATTAAATGCAAGGTTCCTATGTAACAGATGGTGAAAAAGAAATGAAAACAGGAACATAGAAGTTAGTGTGCAGTTTGTGGAGGAAGCTAGCTTTGATAAGTCACACAGCAGAGAAGCCTGTAAACGTGCTCTCTTCCTTCTACCACTGAAGTCCTTCCCCTGTGCCCCGTGTTCACCTAGCTGTTCTGTAATCTTTTTCATTCTTCTTCTTAATGAACCTGTCCCTGGTAGCTCTACTTCCTGGATATATTAGCATTCTCTCTTCCCACTGGCTCTCCTCTTCTTCATTCAAGTTCTGCCAAATTTAACCCCCAAAAGCATACTTGAATCTTGATACTCATCTCTGCCTCTTCTTTCATTGGCTCAATTCAGGCCTTAGTCGCATGTTTCTCTTCCGGTCTAGGCAAAGTAATGGAGCCTAATCACCCTGCTTTCAGTTAGTCTGTAATACAAATGACAGAATGTTCCGTCTCATCTGTCCTTATCACTTTGCTTCCTAAGGTGGCTCTGCAATGCCTAGAAGATAAAATCCAGCCACTCTTTAAATGCTTCTAGACCCTCAATCATCTGGCTCTCGCTCCTTATTCCAGCTTCATCTCCTCATCTCTGTCCATTTTCTATTTTAAAATATTGGGCTGGCAAACACGTGCTTTCAGAGCCTAGACAGTTAACTGAAAAAAGTGAAGATTGGGTAGAAGAAGTAGGAAGTTCTGGGACCATCTGAAGTATATCTTTGCCCTGCAAAGCACTCATATTTATTTGTGTTAGAAGGAGAAGTCTTCAGAGCAAATGTTTACCCAGCATTACCATTTTGTGACCCGTGCTAGTAACCACAAACTGCTCATAATTGCCTGCTTCTGACATGTAATTTTTTCCTTCCACGGTGTATTAGTTCATGCTATCTCCTTTGTGGATAATGCTCATATGTTACCCCTCACTCACCTCGTCCTCCTCAGGTTAACCATTAATCATTATTCAAGATTTAGATCAAGTAGTCATCTCCTCCAAAAATCCACGCATGATCCCTATTTGGTTCCTATAGGTTTCCATATAATTTTCTACAGCACTTACTGTATTTATTTTAATTAATTGCCTGACTCCCCTAATATACTATGAATTCCTTGAGGGAAAAAAAAAACATATATTGTATTAATTTCAGTATTCTCAGGGTATAGTGTGGAACTAGGTATTTAGTAAGTACTCAACAAATGCATGAAGATCGTGTTAAGTCACATACAACAATGGCTTAATGCCTGGGGTTAACCTTAGAGTCTGTGGCTATCCTGGAAATCTATGGAAATATCAAAGAGTCATTTGACACCAGTCACAGAAAGAAAACAGAAATCCTGTCTTGATAGTCTTTCTATCCCTGGAATCTAAAATTATATCCATCACATGGTGGAAGGAAGAAGAGAAGGATGAAAGGCAGAAGAAAAAGAAATAAAGAAGGAAAAGATTTATTTTCTCAATACAGAAGTGTTGTGGAAGAAAGTGGGGAGACAAGGGGATAACTGAGCTGAAATGAAGAATAGATATAAAAGCCATTCAGAAGAATGAGGACTTTTGAAATCGCCATACAAGAAGCCTAGACCAAGAATGGGTTGAACTCAGAAAGTACTGTACTGCTCTGTGTTACATTTAATTCCCCAACAGGATGTAGATGGATTCTGTTTCAATCCTTCAAAACAGTCTCTCCTAGAATAAATCATGTACCCAGATATATTTTCTTCACGTAACAACTCATTTGAATTTTTCCCCATTTTTACTTTTAAGGATGATGTACAAGAGATGAGAGGGATGTTCTCAAAACTTTAAGATGGGTTCTCCAGCTTTTGGTAAAAGGAGTCACAGTAAAGAGGTCACCTAAATGTGCCATTTCACCATAGGGGCACTACTTTGCCTGGGCATCCTCTGCCATCTACCAGGATCACACTTCAAATGTCCCTAAAGAGCTATGCCCTATAGATACCCGTGATAAATTCAAAGGTCTTAGCAACAAAACACTGATTAAGAATGTAATTTAAAAATTTGAAGGTCCTATGTCTATTTAATTCTATGTACATAGAAGTAAGAGCAGGAGGAGCCTTAATAATTTGATATGATATTTCTGGTTTGAGAAGAGTCATTGAAAAGGATTGTCTAAACAAATACCAAACATAATGTTTCTTCCCTCTTATGGTAAATGCTATGAGAATGATCAAGACAGCACCTAAAAGTCCTTGAAAGATAAATATAAAGAGTAAGTATTTGCCAGTTTCCTTGTAACTCATTTTCACAGGGTTACCAAATGCATCTACTGTTTGCCTCACACCAGGGGTGTGTCAATGATGTATTTTTACAAGTGCTTAAATACTGAGATAAAAAGTGTAGTGTGAATGTCAAAGGTGGACTAAAACACAAAGCCCTACTCCTTGCCAGTTCTCGCTGAAGATAAATAGTTTTGCTTTGTAATAACAAAGGATATCCACATCTTCAAGTCAGCTACCTTCCAGATCAGGAAGTTGTTCTCAAGGAGGCCGATATTAGAGCTGACATGGCCCCAGTGGTGGGTGAGGAGTGTCATTCTGGTTCAAAAGACAACATATTGTAGAATCCTGACATTTTAAATCAGCCTTTGTAGCATAACTACCTTTACCAATCTGGATTTGGAATATACTCTCAACTAACACTTTTCAATATATAGCCATCGTATTCTTTCTCCCCCTAACTACACCCTAGGCCTTGGATTTCAATAGTAAATAAGACCATGCACTAGCCAAATTCACTTTGATAGCTAGAATAGAGAAATCAGGTGGTCCTATTTTTATTTGAGCAAAAATTAAGCCATTTAAACTACATATGTGTTTATATATATACATATACAGATATATATGTGGTTATATATTAATATATAATATATATTATATGACCATAATATATAGTTACATAACACTATGTATCTATATATATAGAAATGTATATACATATATATATATATATATATATATATATATATATATATAAATTTTTAACAAGTTCAATAAGGGGATGGAAAATATAAAAAAATCTTGGAATTCAGAAGCATGCAAGAACAACTAATCCATTGACAGCAAATGTTATCTAAAGGGGTTAAAAGAAATCAGACTTCACTGTGGGTTGTGCATAGGGTATGCATTATGTGCTGTCATTAAAGTATTTTTTTTTCTGTGTTAAGCAAGCATCCCCTGCTGGGACAGCTCTCTAGTTTGGTGGGAGTCTGGAGTTGTACATGCAGTGTGTGTTATCAGCTAGAAATTACTCCACATAAAAATTTAATGGTATTGTCCTAGCTATTTTTCAATTAGTGCATGTGTTTTATTCACATGATTTTGATTATTGAAGACATGAATTATAACTCTGTGGTAAAGCATGATTGGAGGATCCCCCTCTCTGCTATAATCTTATGACTGATGAGAAACTCTGAACAACAAAAATGAGTATAAATAAAATAAATTGTCTTACTATTGGTAATAATTCTGAGATGCTAACTTATTTTATGCTGGCTATGTAAGGCTTTCACTCAGATTACCTTTAAACTGCATAATGTTCAACCACTACATCTTTCTTTTTGCTTTCAGCCCTTGTGCTTAAATCCATCAGTGTCATGGAGTGGGACGGTTTTAAAATATATTTGGAAGGGCACCAAGCCTGAATATTTTGAGAGCACTAAGCAAGCTACACATAGGACTGAATATGTTTTCATGGAGATTAAAACAGATTTTTTTTCTAAGAACGTTATTAAAGAAACCCTGGATACTTCCACAAGACAGTGGAACCAGTCAATGGATTGAGCTATTTTGCTTAATTAAATCCATATCTTTTTGCAAGGCTTTTGAAATAGAGTAATCATTGAAAGACCCTAGCCATCTCTTTTGTGGTATGAGATATTTGTTTTCTTCTTTTAAAAACAAATTAGAATTGTTTATTTTGTAAGATATGTGTTTTTAAAGGAAGAAAGCATGCGAATTTTGAAAATGTAAATGGATTATCTATTGGAAGTTATGCTGGACTCAGTCACAAAACAGTTATATTTGTGCCACTCTGTTCTAATTCATACTTTTGTTCAACATTTTTATATCAGATATCTCTAGATGTAATATAAATTTTATAGTAGATCATTTGTTTGTTTTATGTTCCTCTGATTACTTTGAGACTACTGAATTTTTACAACAACTTGAATTTAATCTAAGAACAACTTTAGGCAAATTTATTTTTCTTAATTTTCCACAAGTCAAATGAATAATGGTTGAACATATGAATTTTTTTCCTTCAAAATTACCTTTGTGAAGAGAGTGATTAATTAAGAGGGAATCCTCTGGAGGTGTATTATTCCAATATCTTTCAACACCCCATATATTGATATATTTAACATCTTTCTTGTATATAACTCAGAACAGCAGTTTTGAGTCTGATAATTAGCATCAATCTATGAACATTAGACAGTGTAAATCTGATATGGTTTATGGTGAAGTATTTTTAAAATTTATCAAATTAAATCTACTCTCTTTCAATCTGTGAGTAAACATATTCTCTTCTTGGATTGTTTTTAATGATCAAAAAATGTGTGTGTGTGTGTTTTGTATTAGATATATGCAAATATTGGGAGGGCAGTGTATTAGTTTCTTTTTGTCCCTTCCCTTCTATTTTCTTTGAGAAAGTAAAGAATTACAAAGATGTACAAAAATTAATCTAAGAAACATGTTATTCTTACTGCCCCAAATTATCAATTCTGTGTTGCTTTTTTGGTTCAGATAAAAAGCTTCAGGTTCCTAAAATGTGAATTTTATAAGCACTAATTAGTAATAAATGGATTCTTATATTTTAATCTGTCACTTCCTTGATCTCAGGTATTGAAATTTACTGAGAGAGTTAGAAGAATCTACAGTGGAAATCCTGCTAGTTTTCCACAAAGAGAGTTCAATAAAGTTGATAATGTTGATAGATTTGGGAGCACTCAGTTGGCAGGAATAGGAGAGGGCCTTTAATTTGGAAAGTTTAGCACACTGGCATGGAAGGAAATGTAAACCAGTTTGCATGCTGCCACATTTCTTCACCATGATTTTATTGCTCTTTCACTATTTTCTCGTACTTCTTGGAAGTAAAATTTCCCTATATTGTTTCATTTTACTTTTCCTGGGAAGTCCATGTTTTATCTTTTAAATATTATTCTTAAATAAAGATGCTGCATTTTAATTCTTAAAAGATGGATAATTCTGAGAGTGAGGTGGTGGGAACTAGTTTGAATAAATAAATAAATAAATAAATAACAATGTTGAGACTACTGGTCCAAGTCAAATTTCATTGTTCTCTGTTTGGAAGAGGAATGAAGTTATTTTGCCAACTTTCAAATACAGTTCACTCAAAAATTGTCGGCTCCAAGTTTGTGGAGCACATCTCAGAATTATTTTGGCTCAACTCAGCTATGTGACTTTTGGTTTGCTTTTACTTTCAATTCTCTTGGTAATTCTGGAGGAAAGAATGAATTTCACAAAGGAATCTTGTTTGCACATTACAAACCACCTTTTCTACCAAAAAAAAAAAAAAATTGTAATTGTATGATTTATGTTTTCCTGGAAAGAAGGGGCCTAAATTAAAGATAACTGAAATTAGAAAAATGCTATAAAATACATTCTTTCTTTAAAAGCTTTCATAAAGAAGTGTCTATTAATTTTTTTCACTGTACCAGTGATTTTATTTTATTTAGAATAATAAAGATGCCTCAAATTCTATTTAATCTCCACTAATTTAAGTGTTTAGATGGATATTGTCACTTACAGTCATATGTGGCTTTGTGGCTGCTGGTGCTGCTCCTCTTGCTGCAGCGGATGTTATTTTGTGTAATGTCAAATTTTGTGACTTACATTTGTTTAAGTGAAAGGGAGAGTGGAATGTTCTTTCCAGTTTGAATACGCACACATGAATCTGCCCTTTGGTACCTGCTCTTTTATTTTGTAGTCTGTCACAGGATTTCTTTGCATGATTAGATCTCCCCCATCCTTTTTTCAAAGCAGGTAGTTGCTTATTTTTCAAGAAAACTGAAGAAAAACATAATCCTGTTAACTGTTAGATCATTAAAATAATTTTTGATGATAGATCACCAAGTGGATTTTGGCATGAAGTGCGGACAAAGTTCAAACAATTTCGGGAGATTTCTATGGAAATAACTTTCCCATTTCCATCTCCTTATTTTATGAGCATCTTTTCCTATGTTACATTTATAAAGGTGAAAAACAGAATTGACTTGATGGTGAGCCATGTTTCATCCTAGTCAAGATGATATATGTTTATTAATAGTATATATTTTTGAACCAACTGAAAAAAAACATGCCTCACTTGTCATATTGCAAGAGTAGTTTCCCAAAAAATTCCTTTTATGCTTAATAATTAATTATCAAAATTTGAAATCTAGGTTGTGCTTTGACAAATTCTGCACTACTACTAGTATTAATAACTCACTATGGAACACTTACTATTAACTCTAGAGACTTTAAGGACAAGAGAAACAGATGGCATTTCTTTCTATTTATACACACACATTAATTTTTGTTTTTGTCAGAGAGGTGTTACAGCAATAAAAGACTTTCAAGCATACAAATATATGAGGTAAAATCATGTCATGGCAGTGGAATCAATATAAGTTCAAGAGAACGTATTAACAATGTAAAATTTAAAGGCGAGATTACCCATCTTTATTTAAATGGATGATAGTTGTGTATGTCAAAGTAACACTTAGGTTCTATTGGTTATATTTAAAAGATTGATGGAACAACATTATTTTAAAAGCCAATATATTAAAAAAAAAAACAAAAGCCAATATATTATTGTCCAGAAGTTGTATCCTTTGCAACTATTTAAATTTATAATGACTACTTGATTTAGATTTTAATCTGAAACTATTTGAGGGGGCATCTAACTTTCAAAATTCTTTTGGAGTTTGTGAACAAAAACATTTGAACACCAGTATCCTATGCCAAATCACAACTTATTTGCCTGAGGTTTTGCCATTTGCTTCACTCTCATCCAACCTTTTTATTTGACCACTATAGGTCATGACATAGGCCTGAGTCATTGTGAATTAGTCATCCCTCTTTGAGCACTTAAATTAGAGAGGTGTCACCTCTTCTTTCTGGTTCACACCTATGTCACAGCTATTATGATGTCTTCTGTTAAAAGTCTAGACCTCCTTTAAGGCTGAACTAAAAGTTTGCCTCTTCTTTGGTATTGCCCATAGTTATCACAGCTGAAAGTAATTACTCTTTGTATCTTTTAAGAATTAGCCTGTACCACTTTATGACACTTGTCTGACACCATCTTTTAGGTAGATTCTGAGAATTTTCTTTCCCACGTAAACTCTAATGTGGAGAGACAGTGTCTTCCCTGAGTTTATATGCCCCATAGTGTCAAATATAGAACCTAATACATAGAAGGATCATTTATTAAATGGATAAATGAATGAATTAGATATATTAAAAGGGAAATTATATCAAAGCTCCTTTGATGTGGCTCTCTTGTAACCTCTGTCTTGGAAATCAGAGGAGATATTGCGATCAGCAGGATGTGTATAGACCAATGAGGGGAACAGAGTCAATGTTGAAGAAACCATAACAGGAAAAAATATTTTAGATAGCTAAATTTATTGAGATTGGGAAGAAATGACATCAAGAGGAGTCAAGACTAGAAGGAAATAAACACATTTTCAATTTGTTATGCTACAAAATCGGGTAGGAGTGATTTTTGAAGGGGATGGGAGGGAAAATGAAGGACTCAAACAATAGGTAAATACATAGGAACAACATCAAAGGGGATGGAAGGAAGCTGGAGACTTGGTCAAGAGATTTTTTTTTTTTTTTTCTGATCCAGCTTGTAGGAATCTAATCTAAGAAGTGTATGGCCAGAACAGCTGTACCTTTAATGGTTTTATTACTTTTTTTCACAGCGTGAGTTCCAAAGTAATCAAATTACTTAGACAAATAAAAAGGGTTTTTTCCATTCCATTTTCTCATAAGATTTTTGTTTTGTTTAGTTTTTATTGGGGAATAAAAATATTTCTCAACTTTTCTGAATTTTAAAATAATGTTCCAGAGGACAGCTATCTATAATCTAGAACCTATGAGTTGTTTCATTCCTCAGATAGTACTTTTAATGGTCTCATAACACTTGAGCCAACATGACTCCCAGAACCAGAAGTCCAGTATTGTTGAAACAGTGTCTTCTGGGGATCTATTAATGTCAGGTTTTTTGGTGTGTGTGTGTGTGTGTGTGTGTGTGTAACATGCAAAGCCCAGGTTTCTGACATGGAGAGTGCATTTTGGGAGCTAATCTGTTATGCATTCTTACACTTTTCTGTTTTGGAAGAGGGCAGTAATTATCTAAACACTGCTTTTATTTGCTCACTGATTTTGAATTCTTAAAGAGGAACCATACTCTATTTGGTAACTGATAGCAAAAACCCAAGACTTTCAAAAGCAAATTTTATTACAAGAATAATGAGATTAGACAAAGTCTAGTGAAGAGTTTCCAGGTTAATTACCAAATTCTGAGCGGAAAACTTAACCTTTGAAAAATATATGTTAATGAAATGCAGCCTTTCCTGGAATATATAGGATTTATACTGTGATTTTTAAGGTTTTTGAGATTTGTATTTTAGCAGAGAAGCACATTTTCTTCTTCCCTACCATACCACTGCAGAAATAGAAATCCAAGAAGAGAGAGACAGAAAGGTATATAAATATATAAATCTCTATCATTTACAGATATAATAGAATTGCATGCACACATGTACAGTTCTATCTGTATTCATGGGCTTGTAGTTTAGATGAAAAAGCTAATAATGTAAATCAAGATGTCCTGTGCATTTGGATGTGCCTGAAAAATCATTTTTGTAATGGTCGCACATTAAGATATTCTTATTCTAATAATAACACATTAGCTACCATGATTATGAGAAACCTTCTTTACATTAGGGTTGATTCAGGAAAAATAAAATATAGGCCACATTTTTACTAATTTAAGATAAAAATATCTTTAATGAATTACTGGGAGGGGTATCATTATCATATAGTTTAGAATGCTTGCTTTATTAAGTAGAACAATATGAATAAAAATTGATATTCTCAAAGATCAGTTAGTTATTTAAAAGTCATTTATTGAGCACCTACTGTATGTTGGGTATTCTAATCACTGAACAAAACAGACAAAATCTTTTCTCTTTTGTAGCTTATATTGTTCATGACGGATAGGCAATAAACAAAAACGAGATATATATAATAGGTATCTACTATGAATAATAGAAACTAGGATAAAGGACATAGTGAATTACAGTTCTAAATAAGTGTTCTTTCCTATGGGTTTGGCCGGGGAAGTCTTCCCTCTGTCTCTGGACAGAGTGAGGAAAAAAAAAAATCCCTGACAATCTCCAGGGGCCAAGATTTCATAAGGAAGCAGCAGTGAGGGCACACCTGAGTTTGTGTTCTGGAAAACAAACAAACAAACAAAAAACCGAGAGTCCAAATTGGAATGGAGTAAGCAAAGGGGAATACTGAATAAGATAAGGTGGAGAGGAAGCCAGGGTTAAGATTATAGGTGCCTTGAAGGAGATGAGTAGGATCTTAGTTTATTTGGAGTGAGCTGGAATTATTGAAGGATTCTGAGCAGATGAGTGACATGGTCTAACTCCTTGCTATGTGGAGAATAGATGATAGAACAAAATGAAAGCAAGATACCTAAATAGGGGCATTATAATGATTTGTAGGAGAGATAAGAGGGCTCAGGCCAGGATGATAGCAGTGGAGATGGAGAAAAATGGTAGGATTCTGCATTGATTTTGAAGGTATAGCCAGTGAAGTTTTGAGGATGTGAAAGGATACAGAGAATATGCTATTTATGCATCACTTCAGAGGAAAATATGCCCCTTTTGAGAAACCTCATGAACTCTCACAAAGAGTAAATGAAATCTTTATGGCTGCTCTGAGGACAGTGACTATAAGAGTTGAGGCAAGAAGACTAGTTAGGAGATCAACAAAATTAACCTGGTGAGACTCTTGGAACAACTGTGTAAAGTAAGGGAGAAAATTTTATTGCTTCAGTTTTAGAGATGCAGATGAGTTCTGGGAAGGTTGCCTGTCTCAGTCAAGGGTAGAGTTCTAATGGGGAGAGTGTGGATAAGAATCCAGACTGGCTGACCCCAGTTGTAAAAACACTGCCACAAAAACTAACACTGTGTTTATAGTGGTCGTTCTATGTGCAGGTTATTGAACATCTTTCTGGGCATAAGCGTCACAAAAGCAGAAGTCTTTGTTTTGTTCAGTGGTGAGTTTCAAGAGCCTGGAATAGTGCCTGGTACATAGTAGCAGGCCACTTCATCAAATATTCCTAAAATGAAAAGAAAAATCTGCAACCTTGCCTGCTAGGCTGATATGCCTAGCTCAAGTGAAATCTGAGCATTAATCTAAACCAGAAGTGGCCTACCCTCACTTTAAATGTGACATTAATTTAGGATTTCAAAGATAAATTAGAAATATTTTGGTTTTGGTCCTGGATTAGAACTGTGAACTATACCCTACTACCATTAGAACATGGAACTATGCTCTAATATCTTATTTCCTGCTCTTTTATCATGCTCAATTATTCTATAAGATTAATGCTATTAATTAGTTATCTGTGAAGGAGAAAGCCAGCTGATCACCAAAAATTCATGCTCCCCTTTTCAAAGGATAGCCCAGCCAGAGACTGTAATTCGTGTGTGTTATTTACCCAGATATAGCCATGTGATTCATTCCGTCCACTGGAATATGTGAGCAAATGGTTCTAAGGAGTTCCTTGCTTGCTAGCAGAACCATTTGATTGATGCAACTTGGACACAGATTTATTATCTGACAGGAATTGGAATATTTTAAGTGAGAAATGAACATCTACTATCAATGAAAAAATTTTTTGTTATAGTGGCCAACGTTACTTAACCAAGTGGATATCAGAAGTTGTGTCACTGCTTAAAAAAAATAGGTAACTTTGACCTAAAGATTGGATGATGATAAAACAGATATTAGAGGTTGGGGCAGTGGAGATGCATGTTTTGCACTTTCAGGGCTTGTGATAAAACTGTTGCCTGTGATGACTTTGAAGGTTGTCCATATGCCCTCAAAGCCTGTGGCTCTAGGCCCAGAAATTGGAAAACAGAATATTACAGTTTGTGTTTATTGTTATTTTCTGCATTTTACAAGATATTACAAGAAAGAGACGCATTCAGGCAAAACGTGACTAGCTTTAAGAGCATAAATAAAGGGCAATAGATAAAATCCAGAAATCTCTGACCTCATAAGATTTGGAAAAACTTAAGGCTCTGGACCTCAATTTAGATGAGATAAGGTTGATAAAATCCATTATGATTTCAGCTAAACTGTTGAACTCAACATTGTCGTGAAGGTAAAAGAACTTTGTCAATATTGACATGGAATTCCCTAGAAGTAAACAAATCCCAAACCTACTAACTTTGAACCTACTAACTGTATTGGCAAGGGAGTTTTGAGCCAGAGTCTAATCAGAGAACTTCTATCATTCAGGGTAAGATCTTCACAATACCTGCCCCGACAGGACTTCATTATTACTATGGACCAAGAACACCATGTGTTTCCCATTCTTCCTTTTCCTCATTTGGAATTTTTATGGTGATTATCCTGTCTCTGCTTTAACACTGTATATTAAATGTCAGGGATGTGGAAGGAAGACAACTTGACTTTTAGTTCATCCATCTCCAGATTAAAAGTTGCTACATATGGATCTAATGGAAAGGACTATGTCACACTCAAAGCTCCTAGATTTTAAGCTGGTGACAGGACAGTCTAGGGTGGAGGTAAGTGTGTTCTGGTGGGGAAGAAGGGTGCACAGAGATGTTCACATAGAATCTGTGTTCTGTCTTTTATAGTGTGGAGTTATCACTAGAAGAAGGCTGTTCCACTAGAACTACATTATGCAAGCCCGTTAACATCTAGATGGATTGTTTGATTTGTTTTAACTGAGGGAATATGTATGAAAGTGATACTTGTCACCATAAGATTGGGCTTTTAAAAGAGTAGCTGAGGCTTTTCCAATCTATTTCTCCTTTTGCTGAATTGGAACAAAGGACTCATGAGCCCTAGAGAATAAGTGGACCACAAAATGGGAACAACCTATGTTCCTAAGTTACCATCATGAGAAAACTCACCCTCCAACTAACACTTGCATGGGATAACATAAGCTTCTATAAGTTAAGGCACTGAATTGAGGACTTATTAGTTACTACAGCCAGTATTTCCATAATTAATTCAATATATTATTGACAATATGAGTACTACTTTTTATTGAGTGCCTGCTATGTGCCAGTTGTACTAAGTGTGTCAGATATGCTAATTAATTCTTAAACAAATCTTCAGTAACTACAGTATTTGTATTTATTTACCAATTTTTTGGATCAAATACTAATATAGCATCATCAGTAAAATAGTTATGTCCTCACTTGTTAATCTTTGCTCAGAAATGAAGAGAGCCTCTCTCTGCAGCAACCCAATAGGAAGACTTCACAGAAGACATTCTTTGGCTGTATCACTCCAATATCTACCTCTCTGTTCTGACCTCTCTGTCTGTCTTCTCTGTTTGTATAGAATTGTCCTCTGCTCTATTTTATAAGCATACTCATGATGGCATTTAAGGCCCACCCAGATAAAAATAATCCAGGGCAATCATTTCATCTCATGGTCTTAATTATATATAAAAAACTATTTTCTTAAATAAGGTAAGCTTTACATGCACCAGGGATTAAGACTTGACATCTTTGAGTGGCTATTTTTCAATATATACTAATGAGTTTGATTACTTTCCTTTTATAGATGGCAAAACTGAGATTCAGAGAGATTAATTTCCATTTATTTATTAATAAGTTATATAGCCACAGTTCACACTACACTTACACTGAATTTCTTTCTTCTATAATATGTTATTTCCCTTCATAAGTAACATGGATTAAGCTTCTACTATGGATCTGGTATGTACTTTCATTTCAACACTTACAACATACTGTAAGATAAATTTTTTAAAAGATTTATTTATTTATTTGTGGAGGGGGAGGGGCAGAGGGAAAGGGAGAGAAAGTCTTCTTTGTTTTTTTCTTTTAAAGATTTTATTTATTTATTTGACAGAGAAAAAGAGAGAGAGAGCTCAAGCAGGGGGAGTGGAGGCAGAGGGAGAAGCAGGCTCCCTGCAGGGAGCCTGATGTGGGACTTGATTCCAGGACCCTGGAATCATGACCTGAGCTAAAGGCAGAAGTGTAACTGACTGACCTACCCAGATGCCCAAAAAGGAGAGAAAGTCTTAAGCAGACCTGAGTGTGAAACCCCTTATGGTCCTTAATCTCATGAGCCTGAGAGCATGACCCTGAGATCACAACACTGAACTGAAACCAAGAGTCAGACATTTAACCAACTGTGCCACTCAGGTGCCCCTCCTATAAGGTATTTTTAATTCCACTTTATTTTTAAACACTTAGAATGATTAATTGAATTGGAAATGTTATAATTTTCCTAGAGTCATAGTTCTGTAGAGCTGAGATTTGCAGATATGTCTATCTGTTATGCCTCTTAATGTTTCTCAATATCTTTACTCAACTTTAAAATAAGAATCTGGAATAAGCGATCTAAAGATTGCTCTACCTTTAAAAAACAAACAAACAAAAAAATCCTCTATTTCTTTGGTGAGTTAAAAAAATAGTTCCTCCTTATGTACAACAATTTTCATGAAATATGTCTATAAAGTTTTCATATATATATTCATATATATGGAGGTGATTGCTTTCCTTTTGTTTTTCCCTAGAGGAAAAGCATTCTTATGTCCCAGAGTAATGTGTAAATAAAATCACTGAAATTTGATCATCGTTATAAAATATTTATTATAAAAACCCAGATATATTTTTCAGCAGTCATTTACTTTTCATTGGAGTATTACATTTTTGCATTTTGTTACAGATGTTTGGGTGATGGGTACATTTTTTCCCCATTGATCCCTTTTATACTTACATTCTTACTCAATAACTTTTGAATCTATAGTAGATCATAAACACTGTGGATACAAGACAAATGAGATGCAGTTGTGCACTTTAAAAATCTCATAGTCTAGTTGAGCTGCCAGACAAATAATTAAGTAAATCATTACATAATCTGGTAAAGGCCATAATAGAGAAGTGCACTCTATGTTACAGGGATCAGATGGAGGGTTTAACCCAGCTAGAGGAAGAATCACCACCAATATTTTGTTTACTGATTAAAAGTGGCTTCATAATATTTTCTTAAATTCCTTTGTTGTGAATACTCAGTAAATATTTATAAATTAGATTATATTAGTTTTTTCATGTTAAATAATACTAAATGCCAAGCCAGATGTGATTTGATTTATAAGTCCTGATGAAGTATTCGAGTACAGTAGTGACCCATGGTAACAATTCAATGATTTTATGATGTTTACTGCTAGGAAATTCTTTCTCCTATCTAACCCAAATCTCTCATGTCAATTTCCAAGTCAATTTCCTTTCTTTCAGAACTATGCAGATGGGCTTTGCAGGATGAAAAACTCATCATATCTTCTTTCTTTCTAATCTTTCTCCTAGACAATTTAGTGTGACTCAGTGTTTTCAAAAAATACTCTTTTTATCTATGGAGGATAGTTTAGTAAGACATTTAATACTTGCTTCTCCACTAGGTCTTGAAGTCATTGTACATCAGATTAAGTCTGATACTTTTTGAGTAATATAAGTTAGCATAGAAATCAAATATCTGAAATGTGTCATAAGTAGTAAACCAAATGTATCATTGGTTTTATGGATGCTTTGATTGCTTCATTGATTTAGAGTGAGTCATTGATTTTCAAAAAACATAGAAAGGATTTATACCAAAAGATCATTCTACTAGAATTATGATGTTACTGTTCAAAACCTAACTTTGATTTTTTTCAGACTATTGTATATTGTCTCATGTGACAAATAACAGATTTACTCAGCTAAAATATAAAATGATATGGAATAAAGTAATTCTTTACAATGCTTTGAATATACTGTTTAAAAAAATTAGTTTCTGAAATAAAAGAAACCATCAACTAAAATTATTATACCATTTTCTTAAATTTCTTTGGAAATGGTCACCCTTCTAGCATTTCATTTAATTTTCCTGAGACTTTGATTTAAAGTTGAGGAAGTGCTCTAAAGTTAGCTATAGATTTTAACCTCAGTGACAGATCTAAGACTTATGTATACCTTTTCTTGTTTTCTTGTTTTCACATTCAAAATTATTTATTAAGCCTTGATGTTGTTTTATATGTTTGGAAGCTCTGGGACTGAAACAAATCATTTCATTAGACACAGAACCTTACAAAGTCAGATCAACAAGGTTAAAAATAAGTTACACGGTGACACAGTTACTGTAGACACATTACATGACTATGATTTGCTTTGTTGGAAGTAACAGTTGAGGTTCTCTGTGTTGCATGTGTTATCCAAAATTAGAAGGTCCTTGATTATTCTTTTAAAGCTAAAAGAAAAAAAGACACAATTTAAAGATATGTTATTTTACCCTGAATAATGTTGAGGGGAATAAAACCATCATTTATTGATTTCCTACTATGCTTTTAATAAAAAAATGGTAGGTTTTTAATTCTTTGCTTTTTTCTGCCAGGTAGAAAGATCCTCCCAACTTTCCCAGCACTTTCCTACTATGTGTAAGGTTCTCTATTCTTTTTTTTTTTTTTTTTTTTTTTAGGTTCTCTATTCTTGTACAGTGTTTGTGAGAAGAAAATTATTTCCATGAAAATTTTAGCAACTTTTCCCTGAAAGCCTATGTTCATTTTTTTTAACCATTTAAAGTTATTATTAATGTTTTAAAGTAGCCATTACAATGGGGCCATTAGCTGAGGGACTCACAAGGGTTTTCCCTGTTTCTCTCAGCTTTTATAGCAAGTGCCACTTCTCACAGATCAACACCACCTGTGTGTTCTGAGAATGTTATATTACTGATTTTTAAAATTGCCTATTCGTCTGGGACATGTACTATCCTTGTCCTCAGACACTTTCCTGATGCTCTGTTAAATATGGTTTAAAAAAAATGAGGGTGATCTGGGCCGAGTTTTGTTTAAGATCATGGATACCAAAGATACAATGTGTGGAAAACTTCCTGTCTTTGTCATTGATATATATTACACCACTGGAGTTATTGTGTTTATAGCAAACTTGTATTTTCTTTGGTGCAGGTTGGGAGAAAAGCAGGAGAAAAATATTTCTGAAATGAATGGTTTTTGGCAAGCACATGACCTGAATATTGTTACTTGAGAAGGAAAAACTTACTCTGATATTATGATGTTTTTTGTAAGTCTCCTTACTAATCATCTTTTGTATGTGTTGAAGGAGTTTTGTCTGAGACATTGAATGGAAACTTCGGGTCATAAAAAACAAAAATTCCTTCCTTCACTTGTTGGATATGTTTATGAAGTAAAATTATTGGTGGGATGCTAGTTTTCATTACATATAACATTTAACTTAGCTAAATTGAGACATGACCTTAAACAGCTCTTGGGTGATTGCCCAGGTGTGAGGAATCCTTTGGGATTAAGAGTGGATGATACTTAGTTCATAATAAATTTGTTAACTAAGCGGGACACTTAATTCCTTGGGATGCATTCCTAAGCCTGGTTAGTAACTAGTTTGCCCTACTAATAAACAAACTTCAACATATTCAGAGGTTAGCCTTAGAAAACAACTCTCAAATTTATCACTCTTTATCTTAACATGATCTAATCTGTTTTAGATTCGTCTAAAGCAATAATTTCTTTCTTCCTTTTAATACTTCCACAAAGTATTAAAGTTCCTTAAGACAGAACATATTGAGGCATAATTAGTTTTCTTGTCAATTCTGCCCTTGTTCAAAAATTGGTGAGATTTGAACGACAGTGGGGAGAGAATTCATCCATAAAGCAAGGCCCTACTGAATTTCTCAGCAAATATGGTTCTCCCTGATTTATATTTTTGTGTGCCTTATGTATCTTGATTCTTGAAGACAGAAATAATCTGGGCTCTTTTTAAAACAGCTAATCTTTTTTCATCTCATTTCTCTAGGCTATTTTTCTTTTCTTGGGGCTCAATTAAAATAAGAACATAGTAAAAAATTGTGTTTTGTCAAAGCCAACATTACTTTGTTTCTGCAACATCCATAAGGGGATAAGTCCGCTGGGACCATAGCTCCTTTTTGGTAAAACATCTGTATATATGAAAAAAAGTGTGTGGTGTTAGTCAGGAAAACCATAGGTCTAGGTGTAGGAGAGACCCAGAGTTCAGTCTTAGAGAAGACAGGACCTTCTCTGGTGGAACAGCAATGTTCTAGCAGATAGTAAAGTAGTTGGCATGGTGACGGTAGTACAGACTCAGCTAAGAAGGTAGCGGTGAAACAGAAGGAGTTGAGGCCAGGGTCAAAAAGAATAGAACATAGTAGGGTTTGAACAGAGAATAATAGGAATATTTGCTGAACAGAGAATAACAGGAATATTTGCTGATACTATAGGGGTAGCTAAAAAGCTTCAGATTATGACTTAAAGAACAGCAATGCTTCTACTATAAGCCCATTATTCTTTTGATATTTCTTTTAAAGAAATATCTCAATGACTTAGGTCACCACTGAAGTCTACTGAAGGACGCCAATCATAGAAATAATCTTAGGGAACTCAGAGTAATAGTTCCTACTTGCTCTCAAGAAAATCCTATTTATTATGCAGAGGTAAATCATCTTCTTCAGGGAGACTTGAGGAATGTTTGGTCCATAAAAAACCTTCCTTCTGTCTTTAATGGGCCAACTCTCTTTAAGATTAGATGAGACCATATGGGCTGAAATCAACAAGAGAAACCTTGAGCTGCTATGGAAAAATTAGGCCGAAAGGTCTGATACTCAGCTTTCTTCTCTGGGAAATATCCCTGATGATTCAATCCAAGCCTTGTGCTTTTGAGTGAGTGCCTGAGGACTGCTTTTCTTGCTTCTATTTTCATTAGTTCCCCAAAGTTGTGTTTTGTTTTCAACATTTGCACATCTGATCATTTTTTAGCTTAGCTCACCACTTTTGTCTACTTACTGCTGATACTCGTTTACCAAATCCATGTTCACTCAATGTAGGTAGACTGCAACATCCTTCACCTTGTAGAAAAGAGAAAAAAATTTTGTTGATTTGCTTATTGTACCAATGATTATAATTAAAGATTTCAAATTGGTTCTAAAAAAAAACAGTCAAGGCAAAAGCGAGATATGGTTTGAGTATTCAATTTTGATCATAGTATAGTCAACATAGTGATATAGATATGACTTGGGTACCAAAATAATTTGAGGATATTATTAACTTAATCATTAGATTCAGGGAATCTCAGAGATAGAAGCTAGTCATGGGGGTTTCAAGATAGCCCATTGCGGGGCACCTGGGTGGTGTAGTGGGTTGAAGCCTCTGCCTTCGGCTCAAGTCGTGGTCCCAGGGTCCTGGGATCAAGCCCCACATCAGGCTCTCTGCTCAGTGGGGAGCCTGCTTCCTCTTCTCTCTGTCTCTGCCTGCCTCTCTACCTACTTGTCTGTCAAATAAGTAAATTAAAAAAAAAAAATAGCCCATTGCATTTTGAAAAGCCTAAATATGTCTCTTTAAAACTTCATACATTTATTCTAATTCAGCCTTCTGGAATACACAGCACTTATTCATCACATGATTGTTGTTCAATATTTGAAATTTTCATGTTCCCCCGCATTATTTTTTTCTAACATAAACAATCTTGTTTACTTCAACCATTTATCCTATGACATGTTTTTCAGAAACTTTATCTGTAATCATACCTAGAATCACCCTAGTCTGTTATTTTCTCTAAATATATGTCAACAGAACTGAATGCCACACTTTAGTCAGTGTACTATCACATCCCTTGTTCTGGATATGCATTTCTGTTAATATATCCTAACATTACAATCATTTTGTTGGTTTGGTTTGGTTTTGGTTTCCAAGAGTGACATTACTACTTGGCTCATGTTGAACTCACACTGAATTTTGCCTTTTGAACAACATATTTGTCAGTTGGATTCTCTTCATCTTTAAAGAGATGTTATTGTGGTTTTTAAAATGTAAGTTCAGAACGGTGTTCTTAATAATTTATTCACTCACCATTCATTCATTCATTCATTGATTCTTTTAATATCATAGGATATAAAAAATTAAACCAGAAAGTGCATTCTTTACTTTATGAATAACTTCTATTAGTAAGTTTTATTTTGTTAGGCTCGCTTCATCAATCTAATCCAGAACTAGAATTCAGGGTGGTTTTGTTCCCAGGAAACATTTGGCAATGTCTAGAGACATTTTTGGTTGTCAAAATTGGAATGGAGAGGCAGAGAAAGTTATTAGCATCTAGTCTGTAGAGGCCAGAAATTTTGCTAAAGACCTATAATGGGCAGGACAGCTGTCCCCTTCCTCCTAAAGAATGAACTGGCCACAAATGTCAATAGTGCTAAGTGGTATACTCCTGAAGTGTATCCCAGATGTACTTTCTAGTGTTTTATCAGTAAATATAATGAAACTGTCTTTTATGTCCTTTTCTTAAGTAGCTATTAAAAATGCTCACCAGAAAACCCCAAGCATAAAACTAGTGGCACAACACCAGAAAATTTTTTCTCCTGAGTTTTCTCCATTAACCAGTACTCATAGGGCACAGACTGCAAACAGTCCCCCAATTTATTTAATAGTATTGTCATCATCATTTCTTCTTCTTGTCAATGATATCTTCAAGGACTTAGTCAAATACCTTCCTGAAATCAAAGTATACAAAGGCTTACCATTTTAAAGAATATTAAGAATAACACATAGTTGGTACTCACCATTCTCTTGTAAATATGTAGATTCCTAGTGACTATAGCATTCTTTAGAAGTACCCCAAAGGTATTTATGCTAGAATATATCATAGATTTATGTCTAATTTACCTTTCTAGGAAATGCCTTTATACCTTTTTGAAAATATTTCATGACTTTCCATAATTTGGAAATCTTTTCAAAGATTTCTCATTGGTTGCTTATAGTATTTTTCCAACATCAGTTCCTGAGCAAACCTCATATGTTTCTGGCTCTGTGCTTGGCTTCAGACAGAGGTGATTAATACAGGATCACTTTCTCACCATGTATTGTACAAGCTAACATTGTAATAGCTAACAAAAGAGAATAATGGCAAGTGCTATAATACACATATAGATTAACAATGGAAGTCCATAGCTAGAAACTAAATTTCCTGGGAAATACCAAGCTAAGTTTCCTAGGGAAGATAGCCGAGTAGGCCATTAAGTAAGAAGTAGATTTCATTAAGTGGAGCAGTCTTTTGGCATTTCAGGCATAGCAAATGCCAAAGACAAAATTAGAAAGGTATGCAATTGCAAAGTGTTTTGGGGAAGAAGATAGTCCAATATGGCTAGAGCACATGAATTTGTGGAGATGGTGGGAAATGCAGTTGTAGTTGTGACATATCCAAGAATGACCTTGACACCAAACCAGGGAGTTTGGGGTTCATCCTTCAGTGTGCCTTTTCGTGTTATGATCAGTAAAAGTAGAAGGCCATTAGATTTAATCAACATATTCGATTTCTCAAAGCAACACTTTTAAGTAATTATGAGTCTCAGTTTTATAGATAGTGTTATGGGCTGATTATTAGTGGCTCCCTTCTCCCCCCACCCCCAAATTCACATGTTGACACCTAATCACCATTGTGATTGTATTAGGAGGCCATTAGTTAATGAAAGTGGAGGCCTTATGAATTGGACATAGTGCCCTTAAAAAAGAGATCCCAGAAAACTTTCTCACTCCTTCCATCCACTGAGAACTCAGTGAGAAGACAACTATCTCTGAATGAGAAAGTAGGTTCTTACCAGACTCCACATCTTCCAGAATCTTGATATTGGACTTCCCAGCCTCCAGAACTGAGAAATAAATGTTTAAGCCACCCAGTCTATGGTATTTTTGTTACAGCAGCCTGTTATAATTGGCTTACTAAAACATGTAGATAAAATAGGATTCACTGAGATTAATGGGTTTTCTAAGTTCATCTAAGGTTTATAGATTTTAAAACTAGGTTTGTCTAATGAGATCCTGCCAATATGGTTAGATTTTCTTAAGGAAGATAAATTTGGTAGGGATTAGATAACTGTAAAACTTTTTAGAAGTTAGTGGGAAAAGACCATATTCTTATTTCTAATACAAAAACATACAACACTGAAAGAATGCTTGAATGTAGGTGCTCATTTCTTAAATATTTGAATAGCTTAGTTGGAGGAAACTGATCCAAAATATGTTCATTAAAAATAGTTTGGATTCTATTATGGAGAAAATACCAGATAAAGTTTAGCATAGAAGTAAAATTCATTGCTCCCCCTTTTCCCAACACCAGTACAAACCTCAGTTGGTAAAAATTCAAATATAACGCTTTTAAGATAAAATTATAAAGACTCCAACACCCAGAGGATTTACCTAATGGAAAGAAATTCGGCAAGGGAGTATTTCTTTTGTTTTGATATTAATTCCTATGTTGAAATGTTGGCATTTCTGATAAAGTAACTGAATTATTTAGTCAGGGTTCTCCAGAGAAACACACCCAATTTTCCTGTATATAAGTATATATGAGGAGATTTATTATAGGAATTGGCTCATGTGTTATGGAGGTCTAGAAATCCCGTAGCCTGCCATCCAGAAGTTGGAGAACCAGGTAGGCTAGTGGTATAAATTCAGTCCAGGTCTGAAGGCTGAGAATCAGAGGACCACTGATGTGAGTCCCAGAGTTTGGAGACCTGAGAACCTGGAGCTCTGAAGTCTGAGGTAAGAAATGATAGATATTCTTGATCAGAAGAGAGAGAATTTGTCCTTCCTCTACTTTTTTGTTCCATTTAAACCCTCATTGGGTTGGATGATGGTTCTTTCCCGCAGTCCCCCACCCCATACTGGTGAGGGCTGGTCTCTTTATTCAGTCTACTGAATCAAATGTTAATCTCTTTCAGAAACATTGTCACAAACCCACCTAGAAATAATGTTTTACCAGCTACCTGCCATCCCTTAACCCGGTCAAGCTGACACATAATATTAACCATCATGGGAACATTCTGTCCTAAATGATGTAATAATTCCTGAGTTTAGGAAAGAAGATTCTAAATGAACTAAAATTCAGAATAAGGGCCCCTGGAGAAAGAGAATTATATTATGGAATTTGCTTAGATACCTGTATAGCTAATGCATTGGAAGACATAACCAGATAAACAGTGCCTAGAACTGCTTCATGTGTATTTATTTATAAACAAATTTGAATGGTAATTTGACATGTAATAGACTAACATAAGCTTTAGTTTATTCCCATCACTACTACTTAAGGCATTCCTTCTTAGTTATGTCCACTGGTGTGGTAGCCAGGCTTCAAGTGGCCCTCAGTGATTCTGTTCTGATATTGACACCCTAGTGTTGTCTCTTCCCACATAAAATGTGTCTGACTTGTATAACCAAAAGGATATTAAATAAATGAGGCATTTATAATTTTTGAGGGTGCTCATCAAAGACATTATGGCTCTGCTCTCACCTTTTGGGTCACTTGCTTTGGGGAAAACCACTAACATGTCATGAGGACACTTAAGAAACCCTATGGAGAGGTTTATATGATGAGGAACTGAGGCCTCCCACCAATAACCAGCACTAACTTGCTTGAGTGAACCACCATGGAAATGGACCCCTTAGCCTCAGTCAAACCTTCAGATGACTGCAGCCACTGCAGACTTGTGGTCTCAGAATAAGAGATACTGGGACAGAAACACCCAGGTAAGTCATTCCCATATTTATGACACACAGAAACTGAGCTAATACGGGTTTCTTATTTTTAAGCTGCAAAGTTTTAGGGTAATTTTTTATGCAGCAATAATTAACAAATAAAAACTGGTCTAACTCTTCAGGTTAGGGTCTGGCACAGAAATATTCACTTTCCATTGAAAAGGTTTAATCATATTAAATTAACATTGATTGCTGCCTCCAAGTCTACATTTTACATAGAAAATGTCTCAGGTCAGCCAACAGTCTCCTAACTGCTTCAATCTGTTTCTCAATAACAATAATAATGCCACTTGCTAAGGTGTATTATTGCTTAAAATTTCATTATATTTTATGTGATGATAGATTTAAAGCAAAAATATTACTCTTATGTTTAGAAAAATGTGGTCACCATTTTCATGTTATTCTAACCGTTATATCATGGATATTTCAATATAGGTCTTATGAACAGACACTGAATGCCTTCTTCACTGTAATGGGTCCTTCATGACTTATAAATCATTTTACCTTTCTTTTTCTTGGGATAGACCCAGGCCACAGTATGTACTATATATTAGAAAAATGGGGATGATTTTCTTTGCATTATATCCAGTGGAACATATGTAATGCTTCTGAATGGCTCATTAGTTTAGAATTGTTCTGAAAACAAAACATATTCCCCTCCTCCAAAAGAACCATATAACTACAGCCTCCATTTTTAGTTTTAGAAATAATCAGCACTGGAGTCCATATTATTATTTCTAATAAGGTATATGTGAATTCCAGAAAATGTCAAGAAGCTCATTGAAACTATCACTCATAAGTAAGGTGGGTAGTATTCTGACAGTTCTTTAAAAGAATGTTTTAATAATCCACAATTAAGACATTAGTTCAAGTGAAAGAAAAGGTTTGGTGTGGTTTGAAATGAAAATTTCAATCTCTCTGCAGTTTTGATTGCCATTTTGGCTGAGGAGGATGTGGGAAGGAATGGATTGGGTAAGTCAGGTATTTTATCCAACAACCATGATTACTGGTACCAAAGCATCCACAATGTGTAATATGGGAAAGAGCTAAAAAGCTGCAAACGTTTATCTCTCTTGTTCCAGAAACTGTGTTGGGCTTGACTCCTGAAGTATTCTACTTACAGTGTTGCAGTGGCTTTGTCCCTGTCTGCACTGGAAGTAGATCCGTGGTGCAGCACGAGCACCAGTTCTTGATTTATTGCTGATAATATAAGACTAATAAAATAGAAAAAATAAGAAATGGCAGAACAGCTGTCTACTGAGATGAAGGTTAAGGACTGTTAAACTCTGCTAGATGTTAAATTATGATGCTTGCTCCAGTGGTCTCCTCATGAGAGGTTGATATGGTCTGTTATTCTTAGGCAATTTATGAAAACTAAGAGTGACCTGCACATCTGCTTTTCTGGGAAGTGAGCTGCTTGTAGCCCTGTCAATAGTAGTCCCATAGTAAACCATGATTAACATCAGTCAAAATTCCACTTTCCCCATTTGCTCCCCTGCATAGATGTCACAGTCTTTTTCTTTCAACTCAGCCATGACTTGTCATATTGTTGGTTGACAAGTCCCTAAGATAACATTGACTCTTGTGCAGATACAGAAACAGATTTCTCCCATAACGTTCTTGCTTCTTCACCATGGACCTAAGTGGGGTGGATGTTGGGGGGGAAGCTAGGCATGTCTTTATTTTTTCCCTTCTCATGAGCAGGAGGATGAGAGGAACACTTATCATTCCCATGAGCTGCCTAGTGCCAAGTAAGATGGAGATTATTCTATCATTCAATGAATGTGTATTGAAACTTCATGATATGTCGGGAGCTAAAGATATAATGGTAAAAAAGATACATATGGCTCTCACTTTTTTTTAGTTTCAAGATGGTGGAAGAGACATATTACAAGTATAGTAAGTGTTATATATATGGAAAAATTTAGGATGCTATGAGAGTAGATGTCAAGGAACAAAACCTAGGCCAGGAGATTCTGGTTTATCAATATTATTAAGTGAAGTGCTATCTCCTTTTTGATGTTGTTTGATATATTTTTGGCTTCACATATGCATGGGAATCACAATGGGGTAATGTGATGTGATGAGCAGGAATATGCTAATTGAGATGGTTTTTATAGGACTGTCATGACAAAATTTATTGTCATCTATTTGGAGATGTTTACCCAAAGCCAGAGGTAGTGTGGCATGCTTCCAGTAACAGTTTTAGTAGGGATTCTCAATCTTGGCTGCACATTAGAATTACCTGGGGAGCTTTTAAAAATTATGATTCATAGGCCACCCACAAAAGCAATTAAATCAAAATCTCTGGTGGTGAGACCCAGACACCACTACTCTTTAAAACTCCCCATGTCATTTCAATGTGTATCCAATTTAAGAACCACTGAGTTTCAGGCTTCCTAC
Organism: Lontra canadensis; assembly: GCF_010015895.1. Classification (NCBI taxonomy): domain Eukaryota; kingdom Metazoa; phylum Chordata; class Mammalia; order Carnivora; family Mustelidae; genus Lontra; species Lontra canadensis. The sequence continues at coordinate 20,935,926 of NW_022631017.1, forward strand.
ACTTTCCAAAATTCTCCATGAGGACCCACAGCTGCCAATTTTACCACTTTCGGAGAAGAAAATCACCAGGTGCAAGAAACTCCTTTTGCCATCCTAAAGTTTTAACTAGATTTTAAAAAACAAGGTACTGGGGCACATCAGTGGCTTAGTTGGCTGAGCATCTGCCTTTGGCTAGGGGTCATGATGCCAGGGTCATTGGATTGAGCCCCATGTTGGGTTCCCTGCTCAGCGGGGAGTCTGGTTCTCCCTCACCCTCAATGAGTGCTCTCACTCTCTAATAAATAGATAAATCTTTAAAAAAAAATAAGGTACAATTACACAGTAACATTCATAGATCTTATATAGTGTTCAGTGAATTTTGACAAAGTGTATGCTCATGTAACCAACAAACCAATTGAAATATAGAGCATTGCCCTCATCTTAGAATATTCCTAGTGTCCCTTTTCATTATTTGCCTCCACCCACTAGAAACAAAAATTATTCTAATTCCTACTAGAGTAGTATAAAAAACTAGTTTTTCAGAATAATAAACTAACCTGTAGATTAGTTTTGGCCATTGTTAGACTTCCTAAAAATGGAATAATACAGTACGTACTCTTTTGTTCTGGTTTCTTTTCCTTAGCATAATGTTTTCAAGATTCATCCATTATCAGTATTTTTCCCTCTTTATTGCTGAGTAGTATTCCATTGTACAGATATACCACGATTTGTTTATCCGTTCTCCTATTGATCAACATTTGGTTTGTATCTAATTTTTATTAATATAAATAAACCTCAATGAACATTCTATTAAATGTTTATGTGGACTTATGTGTTTTATTTCATTTTCACTTTTCATAACCAAGAGTGAAATTGTTAGGTCATGGAGTAGTTGTATATTTAACTTTAGGAAAATACCAATTTTTCCACAGTGGTCATAGCATTTTTTTTTTTTTTAAATTTTCAGCATAACAGTATTCATTGTTTTTGTACCACACCCAGTGCTCCATGCAATCCGTGCCCTCTCTAATACCCACAACCTGGTTCCCCCAACCTCCCAACCCCCCACCTCTTCAAACCCTTCAGATTGTTTTTCAGAGTCCATAGTCTCTCATTGTTCACCTCCCCTTCTAATTTCCCCCAACTCCCCCATTTTTAATGTTCCTGTGAGCAATGAATGAGATATCCAGCTGCTGCTCTATATCTTCTCCAATTTTTGGTGTTGCAAATTTATTTTAACTACTGATTTAATTTTAGTCATGTTCTTGAACATGTCATAGTAACTAATTGTGGTTTTATTTGTACTTCCCTACATACAAACAATGTTGGGCATCTTAAATTTGTGTTTCTTGGTCATTTGTATATCCTTTTTTTTTTTTTTTTTTTGTTAAGTTTCTCTCCAAAACTTTTCCCCATCTTAGTATTTGGTTGCTTGTCTTTTTATTATTAATTTGTATGAGTTCTTTATATACTCCAAATATGAGTCATTTCTCAGACTATACATCATGAGGTTTTTGTTTGTTTCTTTCTTTGTTTTGGTAGTCTTATACTGGCTTTTCCCCCTTCTTCATGGTGTCTTTTGCACTTCTTAATGTTGATAAAGTTTAGTTTATAGTTTTTCTTTTGTGGTCATTGATATTTGTGTTTGTCTGGGAAATCTTTGCCTATCTCTAGGATATAAAGATTAAAGATATTTTCATGTTTTCTTTTAGAAACTCAAAATTTTTTAGCTTTCAGAGTAACATCTGTAAGCCATCTAGAATTTTGTTTATGACATTAGGTATGAACCAATTTTCCATTTTTCAAGTGCCACTCATTTAAAAGATTCTTCTTTCTCTACTGAATGACATAGGAAGTTTTGTTTAAAAAAATCCTTTGACTATATATGTGTGCTTTAATTCATCTCTATGCTGGTCCACTCACCCATTTATTTGTCTATTATCTATCCTTATTCCGCATTGTATTGATTAGTATAAATTTATAGTTAGTCTTGAAATCAGGTAGATAAGTTCTTCAGGTTTTTTTCAAGATTGTTTTGACTACCTGAGGTCGTTAGATTTTTATGTAAATTTTAGATCAACTTCTCAGTATCTACAAATAAGTCTGTTGGGAAGTTTGAACTGACTTGCATTTTGAATTGTTTAGGGAGACTTGATGTCTTTATAATATTGAATATTTGTATTTATTACATGTAAAATATAATAATATATTTGTTTTATTTGCATAAACATTTTATTTATTAAATATTTATATTCAATGTTTAATGTATTAAATCTTCTAGTAATGTTGAATCTTTTCAACATGCTTTGTACTTTTATAACTTTTGCTAAATTTGTCCTCAGATGTTTTATTTATCTTTAATGTTTTAAATAGAATTAATTTTTAATTACATATTTCATTTGTTTAATATTTGCATATAGAAATACTATAGAGTTTTGTATTTGACCGTATCCTGAAACCTTGATGAATTCACTTATGGACTTAGTGGAAAGTTTGTTTGTTGTGCAGATTCCTTCGGATTTTGTATACATGTAATTATATCATCAATAAACAGTTTTATTTCTTTTTTTCTGATATCTATTTCTTTTTTCCTTCTTTTTTTTCCTTTTTCTAGCCTTATTTCCTTGAGTGGACCCTCATATGCAATGTTAAATTGAAATGGTGTGAGTGCTTTTCTTGCATTGTTGCCAATTTTAAAGTACTTCAAAATTTCACCATTAGATGTAATGTTAATTGCAGGTTTTTGAGATTATGTTTCATTTATTCCTAGTTTGGTTAGAGTATTTTTTTAAATCATGAATAAATGTGGGATAAAAACAAACACTAGGGGTGCCTAGGTGGCTCAGTGGTTTAAGACTCTGCCTTTGGTTCAGGTCATGATCTCAGGATCCTGGGATTGAGCCCAGCATCTAGGCCCTCTGCTCAGCAGGGAGCCTGCTTCCCCCTCTCTCTCTGCCTGCCTCTCTGACTATTTGTGATCTCTCTCTGTCAAATAAATAAATAAAATCTTAAAAAAAAATACTAGTTTATATCTACTGAGATAGTCATAATTTTTCCTTTTTAATCTTATAAAGGTTTATTTTAGTGATTTTATATTTTATAACTTCAATCTCCCTATTTTTCACTAACAATTATATTTGTTTTCTTTCCAGAAGAAATTAAATAGTTAGAAATAAAACAAAACCCGTGGGACTGAATAAATTGAACTTCATTTTCCCAGATAGTCTAAGGCCTCTTCTTTTAAAAGAATGTGTGAGGCTTAAGTATGAAACAAATATTTTATGGAGAAGTTTTTATCCAGACAAACTATGATTATACTAAGAAATAAATCTGTGAAGAAAGTCATACTTAATGTAAAAATATTCATAAATAAAACATCAAAGATAGTTGAGTGAATTACTTGTCTCCCTTCTATTTTCAGTTGTTTTCAACCCATGGTTTGTGCATCAAGCTCTTGGGAATCTAGAAAAACCACTGAAGTGTCTAATTACTAATTTTGAGGGCATTTGCATTTAAGAGCTATAGATATCATGAGATTATCAAAGAGATCTATGATCCTAAATAGGCATAGAGCACCTCCTGAAAGATGCAAATCTCATCTAGGAAAAGTTGATTGTGATTAATGTGGATCAGGATTTATTTGATCTGAAGCATCTCATATCTGTAAATGTCCTAGATTATCATTCTTTGAAAAGCAAGCTTGAATTAAGACTTAAAGTTGTCTTAGTTCTGGAGTACCTCGGGGCTCAGTGGGTTGAGCATCCAGCTCTTGATTTTGGCTCAGGGCATGATCTCAGGGTTGTGAGATTGAGCCCCATGTTGGGCACTGTGCTCAGCACAGTCGGCTTGTCCCTCTCCCTCTGCTTCTCCTCTAGCTCTCTGTGTGTCTGTCTAAAATAAATAAATAAAACCTTTAAAAAAATTTTGTTAGTTCTCTGCTATTCATTCCAACTATAGACAGAAAGAAATGTATATTATTGGATATAAAGTTCCCAAGAGGTTTACCTTGGCCAAAAGGTAGTAAGAAGTACAAACCTTCAAATTGATTATGAAACTCAATGTCCATCAGCTTGTGCTTGATCTGATATGCTGCTTTTAATCATTTAACTTATCAAAACCTCCTCGTTATTGGTTCCTATTTGTTGTTAAACTGTGTTTGATAGAATGCTTAAAGACATTTTCTTGAAGCACTGAATGAATCACTGGTAAAAATATTTTGATAATATATGGTATTTATGTTCTCATCTCAAATACTATAATAATTTTATTCATTATATTTTAGATACAATTTCTATTGCAATCCTAGAAATATTGTAAGATATTATCCAAAAACTTTACCAGGTGCTTAGGAAGATCGATTTACTAATATGAGGCCAGTTTTTATTTTTTGTTTTTTTCTTTGACTTTGTTTTAGAATCTAAGCTATACTCCACCTCTGAAAGGTCTCTTGTACTTTTTGTTTTATATCAAAAGAGCTAAAGACATTAGATGTTTCTGCTATGTTCTTAATCTGATTGTGAATCCAAAGAATAGAGAATAGAGTATAAAACAGAGTTTAAAAATAGACTAATTAAGGAAAAATTTATCCTGAAGAGCAAATTGATGACAAGTCAGAAAACAGGACCTAATAAACTATTTTGTATCTCAAGTTCTTCTAAGTAGTAACATTAAAAAGTAGCAACTGCCATTGAAGTGTCTTCTGATCAGAAACTAAGTTTCCCATTTAAACAACAACAGCCAGAGACAGTGGTAACAATGGTGGGGTCACTGCCTACCTGGGGTCTTAGGCAGTTTTTAAATTTTTTTCTGCTCTTACTAATTATTATTTTGTTTACTATTGGTCTATGACAGTGATTCTCCTTTGAAGAAATGAAAAGAGATATCAGTGTTCATAATGTGCAAATAGATCAGTAATAACTGACCTCATTTTAACCTTCGGTTCTTGTCTTTAATGTGTAAACAAAACTAGGGAGAAACAGGATCTTTAGTATTTGGTAACAGAGGATTCCTTTTTCAAACTGAGTTGCATGATTTTTCACTAATGGGTGGGTGAAATGCCTTTAAGTGAAAGAGGAAAATAATACAAACTTACTAGCTTTTTAAGCCTACAGTAGACGTCTGTAGGTTGAGTAACATAATGGAAGAAAAACTGCTTTGGGAAAGTGTAAACACAATATAAATATAAGGTATAATTTCAAGGCTTAAATCATGAATTTTAATTATAGAGATAACCTGAAGTAATAAAATATATTCTTCCAAAGCAAATACTGTAGTCTCTTCGTAGCCTATTTTGTCACATCCAGAAGAAGACAATGTTAATCTGGAAACAAAAATAAAAAAAATAAGGCTCCCACAAAAAAATTAATAGAGTGGAAACTTAAATGTTACTAGAGAGGTTCAGGGTAGTCTTTCTTTATTGCTTAACTTGCAGTTATAAAAGACATTCAATTCTATGAACTTTTATCAAGTCACACTTAGGGTCCATACAATATCCATTTCTACCAACTGCTTTTGTTGTCTGTTTCTGCTAAAAAATAAACACTACATCATTTACTGACATGTGAGAGAATTTATGTTCTGATGGCCACTGTAGAAAGTTTTGTTAGTGTCAGAGGTCAAATACTTATGTCAGAAGGACTTTATTCAGTAGCAATAAAAAAATGACTAGGCATCAGTAAAGCCCAATGGAGCCATCTTAAGAACTGTGGGTTTTGAGTTGATGTATATATAGAATAAGCGTTTATTTTTCATATAGGCGTTGAGATAGTACAGTCAGCAGTTTTCTTTCCCAGTATCTTTCTCAAGCTATCTTCTCTAAGGAAAAAAAAAAAAATATTGGCCTCTGTTTAATTATTTACATACAATCCAGAAAGTATGAAAAACATAGAGGGTTTTTTTTTTTTCTTAAAAAGAAAATAAATTCTGAGCAAATAGGAATGTATTTATAACATCAAGTTACATTGGGCTGGGGAATACCATTATGTAGCTAGCTAGGGACACTCTTATTAAAAGATTGTAGTAATTCAACTAGAGTGGTGTGTAAGTTATGTAAAGTCTTTTTAAAATTTTAGGTGAGATATTTTTACTTAATTAAAATCAATAAACATTAATCAACAACTACCATATTGGTAGTCAAAGTCTGAAAAATCCTTACATGAAGTTAGTCATGATTATCCAAGGTAGAATCCGGAGACCAACATCATCAGCATCATCTGGGAGCTTGTTAGAAATGCAAAAAAGGGAGAAAGGAAAGAAGGAAGGAAGGAAAGAAGGAAGGAAGAAAGAAAGAAAGAATGGAAGAAAGGAAGAAAGATACTATCTCAGATCTATTAAATCAAAATTTGCATTTTAGGAAGATCCTTAGGTCATTTTTATAAACTAAAATTTGAGAAACAAGGTTTTCAACTTTATTTGCATTGGAGGAGATATTCAAACTTTCAAACCTTCTTTATCAACTGAGTTTGTGGCAAAATTTAGAATTTGTACAATTTATTTACTTTTTTTTTTCTCTTAGCTTGCCCTATTTCAAAAGGGAAATGAGATATTAGGGAGTAATGAGTTTTTATTTTGGAGAAAAACAAGGGTTCATCAGCGGAGCAGAAGAAGTAAGGACCCCAAAGTCAGAAAAATTTGTGCTCACTTTCCAGCCCAATTCTCAGCTACGTGATTCATCATTTGGATCCAGAGCATATTTCTGCCCACTCTGGTAATGCAGGCAATCCCCAGTTCAAGAACTGATTGTGGTCCAAATGATCGTTTGTCAACTGGTGATTTGTGACTTTAAATGTATCTTCCTATAGAAACAGTGTTATAATCAGTGAGTAGATTTCTAGGCATCCTGCAAAAACCTACTTAACTTACAATGTACTGAGAAATAAAATGTTGGGAGGCACTAGGGAAAGGCAAGCATATTAGAATAACACATAGCCAGGTTCTTTGGCTCTACCATTCTCCAACTTCTTACCTTCAGGACATTATTTAACCTATTCATCATCCGTAAAATATACATAGTAGTCATTCCTCCCCAAAATCTTTGGAAAAGCTGGAATATGTGTTGACTCACTTGTTGCTGAACTGATAACTTACATGATTGGCTGCATAGTAAGAGACCAAAAGACATTTTTCCATACAATACTGGTGAGTATGGATTAGGACACCTGATCCATGAAGAAAGATGAAGATCTCAGGGAAGACTTGGTTACAGAAAATTATACCTTGAAAAGTAAGGGAGTCTATGGTGGGCTTAGGTAGAAATTAAGGAGAATATGCTGGGCAGAAGATAAAATGGCTTTATAAGATGTTTCTGTAAGAGATGCAGTAAGGGTGCAGAATAAGAAGAGGGTGTTCAATGGGTTTGGGATAGAGACTATGAAAAGAACTATCTGGTGTGTGCCTTTCTTTTTCTTTCTCCCTTGCCTCTACCTATATTGATAATGCTAATCTACACCAAGCACATTGTAAGATCAATAAGAAGCAAAGGCCAAAGTTGTCTGGGAAGCATCAAAGCCTTCTTTATGGTGCCCAGCAACAAGGAGGAAAGTGGGGAGAGGGAAAATAACTGTCAAGGGTAGAACAGGTTGGGGAGACCAATGTTTGTGGTCTTTCTAATATAATGGACATCTTTGTGTTTAATATAGTACCTTAAATGATAAACCCTTAAGATTGACAGCAGTAATGTATGTGCTACCTTCCTGGAAAGCAGCTGTGCTCACCACTATACCACCAGCACTGGGCTACCATCACATCAGATACCATTTTATACTGAAGAGTTAATTTAACATTCCACTTCCATTTGAATCATAGGCAACTGTGGGTCAGGGGTTATTTTTGGTTTTATGTTGATTTTTGATAGTCAAATTTAATTTTCTTTTGGCATCTTTGCAGGTGTTTGTGTTGATGATGCCATTTTAGCAAACCCAAATTGTACCTTCGCTGACAAAACGAAGTGGAGGATTGAGTCAATTATCTTAATATTGATAGGGTTGCAGTCAGGACTTTTGCCAAAACAGAGTGTTTTACTCTGATTTTAACTGGATATTTTCCTTTGTTATTTTCTCAGATGTTGTCAGCTCATAGTTTTGTTTGTTTGTTTGTTTGTTTTAACCTGAAGTTATTTATCAAGAAATGTCTTCTCATAAAAAAACCTGAAAGGAAGTATGTTACATTATTTTGTGACACCAAAATGTATTAATGATAATAATTAGAGTTTATATTCAGGTAGCGCGTTGATAATGATGAAACACTTCAACATACATTTTATTATGTCATATGCTATCACCCTGTGAGCTAGGCTGGACAGGTAGTATTGTCCTTTTTTTATCTACAAGGAGAATCAGAAAGGTTTAGTGATTCGCCTGAAGTCACACACCTGCCCAGAGGTGGGCTGACAACCCAGATTTCCTGTTTCCCGATATAGTACTCTTCTATACTTCTTTCAGTGTTCCTGTCTTGTTTTCTGTGGACCCCCATGATGTGATCCACTGATACCTCGCTACCTGCAGTCTCAGCCTTACCCCAATTTCCTGACCTATTTGATCAAGACCGAACATTGATATATTGCCTCAGTTCCACCTGCTAAGGAACTTAGTTATGACTTGTAGACATGCTTGTGGCTCCCATCATCTCTTTGCTGCCCCTCCTGTGTCCTTAGTATGCAACTTGAGTACTTTTATTTCTCTATTCCTGCAGGATGGCCCTTTGGGAATAGGATGCCATCTTGATGGCATCTATTTCTGGGTTTTGACTAGGTATCTGTATTTCCTGCCTGGACCAAAGCATTTTGGGAGCTCAAAACTATTGCTTTTAACCAGTCCTTTTTCCTGGAGGAACTGGAGTACAAATAACAAAGGTGAATTCTAGAAAAACAAACATAAGCTTTTGGGAAATGTGAATGAATTTACGTTTTTTAAAAAATATTTTATTTATTTATTTGACAGAGAGAGAGAGAACACAAGTAGGGGGAATAGCAGCAAAGGGAGAGAGAGAAGCAGGCTCCTGAAGAACAGGGAGCATGATGTGGGGCTCCATCCCAGGACCCTGGGGTCATGACCTGAGTTGAAGGCCTGGGATCATGACCTGAGCTAAAGGCAGATGCTTAACCAACTGAGCCATCCATGTGCCCCTGAATGAAATCACTTTTTAACTAAGTCAAGTGTATGAAAGAAACTGGGTATATCTAAAGCCCACCTTTTCTGGCATAATATTTGCATAAAAGGTACAGAAATAACAGAAAGTCATACTTGAGTGGTTAGACCATATATCAGCTCCTAATCCTAACAATTGACAATTTCTTATTTCCATTTTATTTTATCCTGCCCAAACTGATCCCATTTTCAATATTTGTAGTCTCCTGCCTCCTTTCAGAAATATTCAGCATCTTTTAATTACTACCAACTGACTTTGTAAGACTTAACAGGGTTAAACTAAAAGATCTACGTGATGTACTGCATGGTATATTCTTCTTTCTAATTTCTAAAATAATTAGGGGGGGAATCTTAATTCTATTTTCAAAAACTTGTTTAAAATAAAAAAAATTTAATGATGTAATAGTCATTACTTTTAACTGCAAAATTGTGGGTCCACTGAATTAATCACATTTAGTGACTAAGCATTCTTCCATATCCTGCATGTAGGACTTGAGGGTAGGGAGTTGTCAGATCCAAAGTCAACTGAAACAGCTCTTAATTGGTCATTACTCTTAATAAAAATGATTAAGAAAGAATTTAAGCCCAAAGATCTGTGAGTTTAAGGAAAGAAACCATTAAGTCATTATATTATTACACATTTACCCTTGTTTTTTGCTAGGCAATAGACTAATGTATTTTAGAAATAAAAAGGTTAATTGGAGGGGAAAAATAACTTCCTTCAAGGACATTAAGATATAAAAAGAGTAATTAGATAATGCACTTAAATGATTATAATTATAAATACAAGGCTAACAAAAGAACTATAATACAAAGTAAAATGCTAAATTAGCTGAAGATGTGCTCCAACCTCATTTTTGGTCACAACTTATTACTTGGTTCTGCTAAACAGTTTTAACATCATATTTGCCATCACTGATATTGTATATTATTAATATAGTGGTTTGCCATGATATCTAATAAGCATAGTAATGGAGTAATATTGCAGTAATATGAATAAACATTATCATTCAAACCGATTTTTTATTATTGAATAATGATTTTTACATATAAGTAGAGATTCTATACCTGACTTGGAATATACATTTTTTGTGTGTGTGGTAAGAATATTTAACATGAAATTTACCCTCTCAAGATTTCTAGATATAGTATTGTTAATTATAGTCACAATGTCTTATAGCAGATCTCTAGAATTTATTCATCTTGCATAACTAAAACTTCATATTCATTTAATGGCAAGTCTCCATATCCCTCTCTCCATAGTCCCTATCATTTCTTCTAGCTTATACATTTTGTTTGTGTTCTATTGTTTTTAGTAGTTTCTTATGATTTTTTTTAAAACTTTTTAAATTTATTTACATATAATGTATTATTAGCCCCAGGGGTACAGGTCTGTGAATCTCCAGGTTTACACACTTCACAGCACTCACCATAGCACATACCCTCCCATATGTGTCCATAACCCCACTACCCTCCCTCCAGCAACCTTCAGTTTGTTCTTATGATTTTTTTTTATTTCTTTGGCATCAGTTGTAATGTCTTTTCTCTAATTTCTGATTTTATTTGTCTTTTTTCTTCGTCTAGTTAAAGTTTGTCAATTTGTTGACTTTTCAAAAGATTGTTTTATTGATGATTTTTATTTTTCTTTTCTCTATTTTGTTTATTTCTGCTCTAATCTTTATTATATCCTTTCCCCCCCTGAATTTAGGCTTAGTTGTTCTTCTTTTTCTAGTTGAGTGAGTTGTAAATTTAGACTGCTTATTTGAGAAGCTTTTCTTAAATTAAATATTTTATTACTATGAATGTCTTTCTTATATTACTTTTGCTGTAGCTCATAAGTTTTGATATGTGGTGTTTTCATTTTAATCTGTCTCAAGATATTTTTTGAAATTTCTTTTGATTTCTTAATTGGCTCATCAGTAGCTTAGGAGTCAGCTATTTAATTTACACACATTTGTGAATTTTCCAGTTTTCCTTCTGCTATGAATTTCAGTTTTGTTCCATTATGGTTGGAAAAGATATTTCAGTCTTCCTAAAAGGTTAGTTTATTTGAGACCTAACTTGTGTTGTATCCTGGAGAATGTCTTGTGTGAGCTTGAGAAGAACGGTTGTTCTCTTGTTGTTCAGTGAAATGCTCTGTATGTGTCTCTTAGGTCCATTGTGTCCGTAGTGTTGTTCAGTTCCACTGTTTCCTTACCAGTTTTCTGTCTGGATGTTCTATCCATTATTTAAAATGAGGCATTGAAGTCTCTTACTGTTCCTTTATTGTCTATTATTTCTCCTTTCAGTTCCATTTAACCAACTGAGCTACTTAGGCGCTCACTCAAGGTATTCTTGAACAAAAGTTGGGCTCATTTGTATCTCAATTATCACGCTCAACATTTCACATTAACATCTACATACATAATATAATTTAAAGATTGAGGGCAGCTGCTTTCTCCTAACTCCCTAGCTGTGCGTGGGATAATGATGTCATCCTTGCTGCTGACAAGTACGCAGTGGGTAGCCTCAGGACCAACTGCATTTTTGTCATAATACTTGATGATCTCAAATTGTTCTGAATTTCCTTCATTAGCATGTTTGTTTTTTCTTATTTTAAGCTTATGCTTCAGGCTTTTTGTTTTTAACCACAAACCCATGTTCCTTGGTTTTAAATGTTATATAAATATAAATATATATTTAATCTTTGTATATACACATATATAAATACATATAAATATGTACACACACACACACACACACACACATATATATATGTAAAGTCTTTAGACAACTGGAAAGTGTAAGATCATGAAAAAACCTGAATTCTTATTTGGGGTTATTCTGAAGCTTACTGTGGTGGGAAATAGAATAGAGCACACTATCATAGTTGTAAATAAAACATCTTATGGAGAGCAGGAAGTTGAAGTAATTTGTGGGAGACATTTTTCTCCTAATTTTTATTTCTCCTACTTTTATTTCTTTTTTCATTTTTCCTCCTTTCCTTTCTTCCCTCTTCTTTCCCCCTTCCTCCTTCTGAGAGAAACTATAAGGTATATTTTTCTAATTGAGGGAGATTGCTAGTAATCCTGCAGCATAGGGAGGTGCTAGTCTAATCTGATCTTGCTTAAGGAGCAAATGCTATTCCTATTCATGGGGTTGTAACTCTAAGAACACTAGGTTAAATTATAACTCAGTGTATCAAGTACACGAATTACACTATGCCCAGGAAGTTTGTTCTTCAGTCTTCCATATGGAAACACAAAATTGAACATCATAGAATATAAGAACCTATTATCTTTGCCTTGACATTTCTGTGGCCAAAAGTATGGAGCTTAAAAATTGAATTCTTCCAATTTTTTATTAAAATTGAAAGTCTATGAAGATAGACAATATTTATAGCTGATTTTGATTTATATGCAGTTCCTGACACATTTCTGTAGTTCTCTAGTGTTAAGCACATACACACTAAGGAAGCAGGACTCTCTTAATTAATAATGTTGGCTTTCAAAAAGTATTTTAAAGATATTTATTTCAAGCTTAAACTGACACAGAGTGGCAAAACAATTAAAACATGGACCTCAGAATCAAAAGCTTTAGGTACTTTGAGTTTAAATCCTGAATGTGTCTTTTTCACCATGGATACTTCAAAGTTACTTATTCTGTCTGTTTTTAATTTATTTGTAAAATAAGAAGTATATGACAAATTTCGTAAAGTTATGGTGTTGATTAACTAAAACTTTATTGCCTACTTCAGTATTTACCAGGTATTGCAGATGCTTAATAAATGATGTTTCAGATTTGTCCAGACTGTCTTCTTGACTTGAATTCCTTTTTTCTTTTTTTCATACATTGGCTCTTTCAATCGATCTACAGTTTTATTATTTTATTCCCTTATGATTTGTAGTCACAGATGCTTGAAAAACTTATTTTTTTCTTCCTTGAAAGCATGTTTTGTGTTTTGCCCCCTTAGCTTTGTAATGAAGCCTAAATATCTTAACTCTTTGGAAATTGCCCCAATTACTCAAGCTACTGGTAACACCAATAGATAAAAATCACATAAAGCATGTACATGCTAGAAAAAGGAGAGAACACGCTATTTCTGTGCTTAACTGGGAAAAAAAACCAGTTAGCTGGTAAATTGCTTTTTATTTACCTTAGAATAATATCTAGAAGAGGAAAACTATAGTTTTCACTTATAAGTTTTCTATTTTAAACTCATTACTTTTAAATATAGTGTTTTAGAATTTCAATCAATTCATTTTTTGGTGAATTTTAATCATTTCCCAAGTGTGTGGTTAAGGACACTTATTGGCTTTCAGTGCTTTTTGCTGATTCCTCTTCTCTCTCATCTTTCCTTTTGTAATGCCCTAGTCTCAGTCTTTTTACTCCTCTTTCTTCTGTCTTCATCATTATCTTTGTAGATTTGTCCAGTCCCTTGGTTTTAAATACCATTTACATGCTGACAAATCCTGATATTTTATCTCCATCATAGTCTCTGTCCCAAATTTCGGATTTCAGATTCAACTGCCCATTTATAATCTTTACTGGATTTTAATACACATTTTGGACCCAATACTGAGCTTTTGAACTTCCTCAAAATCCTGCTCCTCTCAGTGGGCTTTCCTTTCTTAGTAAGTGGTAACTCAATCCCTCCGTTATGGACCAAATTCCTTAGGATTTATTCTTGATTCCTCTCTCTCAGACTTCACATACTATCCTCCAACAAATATCCTTAGCTCTACATTCTAAATATAACCCAGTGACTTCTTACCACTTTCACTATTTCCATCCAGGTCCAGGTCACTTTTTACCTGGATTACTGTCATAACCTCTAAGTACGTTTTCCTGCTTACACGCTTGCCCTTCAATTATATATGATCAACACAGGAATTTAAAAAGAGTGAGACTTTTTTTTTGTTTAAGATTTCCTTTATTTATTTGACAGAGAGAGAGTGAGTGAGTGAGACCACAAGCAGGGGGAGCAGCAGAGGGAGAGGGAGAAGCAGACTCTCTGCTGAGCAGGGAGCCCGATGTGGGGCTCAATCCCAGGACCCTGGGATCACGATCTGAGCTAAAGGCAAATGCTTAAGTGACTGGGCCACCCAGGTGCCCCCAAAGAGTGAGTCTTTTAAAGCTAAAATCATATAATATCATTCTTCATCACAAAATTGTCAAATGGCTCCTCCTTTCAATAAAGTTCTTAAAATGGCCTACTAAAACCTTGACCATATCAATGCGTCTCTTAACCTTCCTGCTCACTCTGCTTCATCTCCACTAACCTTCCTTTAATGTGTTAGTCCTTCTCCTGCATCAGGACCTTTGCTCTGGCTGTTTCTTCAGCCCAGAATTCTCTTTCCTCCAGACACCTTTTTCACTTACTCTATTACCTCTTTCAGATCATACCTGCATAGTAAGGCTGACCTTCCCCACACTTCTGCATGGTGTTACCTGCCTCCTCCCACTTGCCACACTCCTGACTCTCACGCCTGACTTTAGCACCTTCCAACATACTATATAATTTACTTGGTTTTCTAGTTATATTATTTATTGTCAGACTCCTTCTACTAGAATGTTAAAGTTCTATGCTAAGTTATGTTAACGTTAAGTTTTCTTAAGTTATTTTCTTAAGTTATTTTTCTTAAGTTATTCTAATGTTAAGTTCTATGAGTGCAGGGGTATGTTTATTTCTTTCTCTCCTTATATATCAAGATCCTTAAATATTGACTGACATCTAATAGTAGGCAATCAATGAAAACTTGGTGGCTGAATGAACTATTGCAAATGTTCTTACTTTTTTACAGAAAAATTCTGACATTGCATATGTCATTGGTATCAATGAGAAAATGGACCTGTGTTTCAGCAGTACAAATATGAACCAATATTTTTATTTTTGCAATAAAATTTTTTACAAAATAGTATTTATGTAATCATTCCTTTTATGTTCTTAGAAACCATTTCTCATATATAGGCTCATACTATGACTTCAATTAAAATGGCAATGGTGTTTGGGTGCCTGGGTGGCTCAGTGGGTTAAAAGCCTCTGCCTTCGGCTTAGGTCATGATCTCAGGGTCCTGGGATCAAGCTCTGGGCTCAGAAGGGAGCCTTCTTTCCCCCCCACCCTCCTGCCTGCCTCTCTGCCTACTTGTGATCTCTTTCTCTCTGTCAAATAAATAAATAAAATCTTTAAGAAAAATGGCAATGGTGTTTCAAAAACACCTGATATTTACAAATTTGATCAGTTCATCTATCATAAATAATAATAAATATATTTGGAGGCAAACTTACCTTTAAATGGACATATTCCATTGATCATTGGTGGAAATCACCTATACTTATATCTATTATCTCTATCAATCATGTATCTCATATAATATATATATTTGTATCCCTATCTCTATTTGTTATGTGTCTGTATATCTATATATCTTTCTACCTTGCCTATCTACCTCTTTATCTGAGAGTAGATCTAGTCTAGTGAATTTAGTAGAAAAGCAAAGAATGATTCTTTTTCTCACTGTTACCTAAAAATTTCAATCAGAATCATGCTACTCTAAGTAAAACTAGTGTCCAGGGACACCTGGGTGGCTCAATCATTAAGTGTCTGCCTTTGGCTCAGGTCATGATCCCAGTGTCCTGGGATCAAGCCCCGCATCTGGCTCCCTGCTTGATGGGAAGTCTGCTTCTCCCTCTCCCATTCCCCCTGCTTGTGTTCTCTCTCTTACTGTGCCTCTCTCTGTCAAATAAATAAAATCTTTAAAAAAAAAATACACATTTTAAAAGCAGTGTCCAGAATTGTTTCTGAGATATTCTTATCTCACTTTTTTTGAGTCTTTGTGTTATATGGCTTTGCTCTGCAACATTATTTTTAAGATGTTTTCCATGCTGAATGATCGTAATAGCAAATTAGAAGTTTTTGTAACAGCTGACTATAGTTTAAAATAATAGATTGAATTTTATATAGTTAATAAAAGCTCCTAAATCTGTCAAAATCTAGTTGAAAATCACATGAGGTGGAATTTAAGATAACTTAATACTTACAGGATAAACTAAGAGAGATAAGGTATTGAAATGTGTGTGGCTGAGGGCATATGTGTCCAAATATCCTTCAACATTATGTATAGGTGGGCAAGATAGAGAAGTCTAATTTTTTAAATATAAAAACCTGATTAAAATTTTATGCAAAAAAGTATATGTTAGTTTTATTACTCAGTTTTTTAATTCTAAATTCTGTGCTGTTTTATGGCTATTTAAAATAAGGAGTGTATTTTTTTCCCTCAGGCTTTGTCTCTATTTGTATAATTTAACCTGATAAACTATCCCTAGTCCTGCTTCCTTTTGTCTAAATTATCTAGATAATTAGAAGAATGACTAATGTATTTTCTAAATTAGACAGATTATGTAGAAGATTTTAAATTCACTGAATTCTCAACTTCATTTTTGCTGCCATACCTTCTCTCTTTGTAATATCATTAGATAAGACAATATGGATCATTAAGAGCTTCCTTTAAAAAAAATAGTTTATTTATTTATTTATTTACTTATTTATTTAATTTATTTAGAGTGTGAGACAGGGGAAGTTCAGAGGAAGAGGGAGGGAATCTTAAGCAAACTCCATGCTAAGTGCAGAATCCAGTTGGGGCTTGATCCCAGAACCCTGAGATCACAACCTGACCTGAAACCCAGAGTCCAACACTTAACTGACTGAGTCACTTGTGAACCCCCATTAAGAGCCTCTTAAAAGTCTTATAATAATTCTGTAATGCAAGGATCCTTTTCCTTTTTAATATTTTCTAAGTAAAAAGGAATTCCCTTAGAAATAGTAGTAACTCCTAGTTTTCTCTTATCTTAAATAGTACTTGAAATCCTTAAATTAATGTGCTAAAAATTGGTTGATTTTCTTTTCAAACTACCCTAGCTATCCTTAACCTTCAACTCTGGTTTTCTGATATGGCAAGCCATCCTGCTGTCTGTTCCCTGTGCATAAAACAATTCCCCTTGCATTTAAATTTATGTAAATTTAGAGTAAAATCTAAGGCCATTTAGAGTAAACTCTGCATTTAGAGTAAAATCCAAGCCTATGCTTTTCATTGCACAGCTCCACTGAGACAAGTGCCTGCCTACTGCTGCCCTCGACTTGTACCCTCCTCCCTTCTGGCCATTCAGGACTTTCCATTCCCCAAATCTGCCAAACTCATGATCTTTGCTCTCTTTGTCTGGAACATCAATCTCTGACAATAATAAGGTCTAATAGCTAATATTTATTTGACCTTATATTACAGGTACTCATAAAGTTTGTATATGTGTCAATTTATTTAAACTTCTAACAGCCTGGATAGCTGGATTTTATTCTGACTTTACAAATGAAAAGAAAATAAACTGAACCATACATAGGTAAGTATCTTTCCAGAGTTGATACATTTGGTACAGAGTTGAGAATGGAAGTCTAAGATATGTGCCCAGCTTGAGAGTTTAACCAATACACTATGTGATATTCACGTATCTAGAAACAATTATTTACATCTCAGCTTAAAAATGATTTATCCCAGGACTTCCATCAGCATCTAGTCATTTTCTATCTTATCAAATTTTAGTTTCTACATAACAATTATTATTATCTAGTAATGTTTTTGTTTTGTTTATTTGTACCAATTTCACTAACATGTCAAAACTATAGGCACCACAAAAATAATGTCTTACCTTACCTCCAGAATCATACCTAGCATATAATTGGAACCCAATAAGCATTTGTTGGATAAATGAATTAATAAACCTTCCCGGTTCATGTCTTTCTCACCAAATAATGATATACATTAAAGAAATGGGGTTGATTTTGTTTTGGGGATTGAGGTGAGATGATAGGGAAATTTTTTCTAAAGCATCATGTGTTTTTACACATTCTTGATTGTCATAAAATATAACATCTATAGTAGTACATTTCCACTCCACCATTTTGACTCTGAGGATCACAGAGAACTTTTTTCATATTAAGGATTATAAATTTAAATGTCAATTAAAATTGTATTAATAAATTTTGCTGCAATAGTTCTTTCTGGGACTAATTTTATCATGCTTACAAATTTCTTGATTAATTTTCTTCATAGAGTAAACAGTTTTACTTTTTTATCATTTGTAGTTCACTACTATTTTTAATAGGATCAACAATTTAAAAATATTTCTATGTTGTTGTTGATGTCAATTTTTGTAATTCTAGTTTCTGATGCTGGGAACATTTTAAAAAGTTGTATCTATGAAATTCATTTTTCCTTGGATTGAATTTTACAGATCTAAATTTTACCAAAAGCTTTATTATACTTTATATTTGGTCAATAATAATGCTAATTTTTTAAACATTTTAGTCACTGTCAACTTTATTTTTGTATTAAATTTTATTTTGTAGTGAGTTATTCTTCCAGTAATATGTACTTAGGATTTAATATAAATTCTAACGATGAGCAAAGTGTCTTGGTAAAGCATCCCTAGAAAAGCTGAAGGGATGATAAAGTCAGCATCTGGCCAATTTGTCAAGACTAAAGATGCACTTTCACCAAATATCAACTAAATTTTTAAAGTAACATGGAAAGTTGTGAAGTTTTTAGTAATTACTCATTAATTCAATTTTATATTAAATCATGCCTTGAACTTTAGTCAAGTGTTTTCTTTCCGAAATAGTATTATTTCATTTATGAATCCTCAAAAATATACTTAACAATGTAAAGTTTTTTTTCCCCTCAAATTATTTGGATGTATTATATTTGTTCCTATTTTATGTAAGTATAGTTTGATATACTTACATATGTAGTATTTTACATATATTTTATATATATAGAATTTTGATATACTTACATATATAGAAGTTATATAGAATCACTTCTATATTATAATAGAAACATTAATAAGAACAATAACAAATTCCATGAGGTTTAGAAAAGCCTTAATTGAATATATGTGATCAATTATTGAAAAGTCAGTATGAGGAACTCAATGATTAAGAATCAATTTCATGCGAAATAATATGAAATACAAATAGAATCAGGACTTGGACTTTTCATTTTAATGTTTTTATTATTAAGCCTTCTTTTATTAAAAGTTTTAAGGAAAGCAAACAACCTTAGTAAAAAATCCATGATGTAAACTTGAATTTCGAAGATCAAAGTTTTGGGGCACCTGGGTGGCACAGCTGGTTGGGCATTGGACTTTTGGTTTCAGCTCAGGTCATGATTTCAGGTTTGGAGATCAGTCCCAGTTAGGCTGAGATTGTCTCTCCCTCCCCTTTCCTCCCCTCCCCACTCATTCTCTCTCTCTCTCTCTCTCTCAAATAAATGAATAAATATTAAAAAAAAAAAGAACAAAATTTTTTGGAATGTAATTTAATTTGACTACTTGAGTGAAGTAACCATTTTATTGAACAGCCTAAACTTGAGGGTGCAAACATGAAGCAGTGTTCTTTCCTCTCCAATCTTCACCATTGAGTGTGGCAGGACAAATCTTTTCCCATCTCTCAGTGACATCTCGAGTGGACCCAATGGCTTTCTGTTCATTTTAAAGTATAAAAAAAAAATCCAGTCCAATTCCAATTTAGTCCAGTTTAAAACTTTAAATTCTTATTTTTCCCCCTTAAATTCAAATGTGACCTTGGACCAAGGGCCATTGAGGGTAGCAGTGAGAGCTATTCTTCCCTTTATCCTTCTCTTCCTCCTCTGGGCCCACTTTTATCCAGGCATAGAGAAAAAAATACACTATCCTCACTGTTGATTTTCCTGCCCCCTCTTCCAAACCCTCTTTATTGCAGGTATATAAATGATGGTCTCTTAAGTATCTGAGTTGGTCCTTTGGAGGCACCTTTGGGAAGTTCTTCATCTCATTATTCACAAATAAGGGAAATTATCTTCTGACTTGATCTTTTCTAAACAATTTCTTAGATGGTCTCACTTTTTATTCCTAAACTCTTGTCAGGAATACCAAATGGATAGACAAATCCTAGTTACTTTCCATATTGCTCACTTGACCATCATGAGGCGAAGCTTATAATTATTGCCTCCCAAAGAAATAGAGTGCTTCATTGCATTTCTTTCTATATATTGCCCTTTTTCTCTGCTCTGCCATATACTTAAATTCTCTACTCTTCCTATACTCCTCCCCCACTTCAAATGGATGGACGCAGACTAGCCCCTCTGTTGCATAAACAGGTGTAATTGGGAAATTAGATGATTGTTTCTATTGTAGCTCAATTATGTATGTATGTGGATCTAAGAAATCTCAAATATCTCTAGTCTTTTGTTTATGTGAAGTGGTGAGGAGCAGGGATTTCTGCCAATATTTAGTAGATCTTGTGCAAAGTATCTGGTGACTTTTATTAATCTGACACAAATCCATAGTTTCTTTTGTCCTTATATTTTTGTCTCTTTCCTAAAAGAGAGACATGTCAACTAACTTTGAACTTTTTTTACCTGAACAATGAGATAAGAATTCCATTCAATTATTCATTTAATTTTTATTTTTTTATTAGGATCAGGATGGATCTTGGAATTTTGGTTTTGGTTTTGGGTTCTTTTCCCCCTGTCGATAAAGAGCTTTTTCATTTTTTTAAATTTGCAATCCCCACCCCCAGTGCACAGGCAACAACTCTCTTTCAAGATTCACTGCTTTTTCTATTTAACACCTCTTACTCTGTCTAAACAACTTATTTCAAAACAAACTTGGAGCATTCTTTGTTTTCCCTCCTCAGATGACAGTCTGTGATGACTGGCAGATATTACTTATGATCAATAGTTCAGAAAAAAAAAGAAGTTTGAAGTGAGATCTAGCCAATTAACAGAGAAGGAAACATGTCTATTGCTTCTAAAATCATTAAAAATCTTTTGAAAAAGTTGACACAAAAAATCTAGTATAAGAAAAAACAAGATTTTTGATTGTTTTTTCATTCTTACAATGATATGTTCTTTATTTGCTCACTATGATGACCAATAAAAGTGATTTTTGTAAAAGTTATGATTCATATTGTGTAAAATGTTACCTAATATTTAAATATTAGCATATATGTCATTTATATCATATTTGGTACAAGCTTTCAGTTAAGTATCTGATGGAGAATGAAAGTGGAAATGATTTCCCAATCACTTACTTACATATTTTGTCTAAGTTAGTGAAAAGTCTTACATTTTGTGCAAAGGTAGGAAGCCAGGAAATTTTCAGACATTGAAACTGCAACATCTAATTGGATTCAAAGTTTGAGGAACAATTAATCTAAACATGATTATGCAAAATATATTGAATGCAAAATAATAATCTATTACACTTTTGAATGAGAAATGCAACTGGTTTACCTGAAAAGTATAAAAGGAACTGGGAAATATGAATAAAGGCAATTTTGGCAAAAAATATGAGTACATTTTTGACAGCAAGATGGAGTTGACCTTCAGTTTTTGCAACAAAACAGGAATATATTTCTTATAAGAAATACTTTGAGATTTCTTGTTAAGAAATTTGATATAATTTTTTTTTAGTTCTAAGTAGAGAAATGGCTTACATTTTGGTGGAATACGTCATAAAATGGGCTTTCAAATATTGCCATGATCTAATGATGCAAAGTAAAAACAGTAAGGAAAATCAGGCAAGTACTGGGTGTTTCCCATATACTATCTCATTTAATTCATTAATCATCTGCCTAAATCTACACAGAAAATTTAAGCAAGTTGTCCAATGTCATAGAACCATTATGTAATGAGGCCAGTATTAAATCCCAATCTGTCTGTCTTCCAAGACAGTACTTTTCCCAAGAAGCCACATGACTTCTCAGCTAGAGAAAGAACACAGCTTATAGAGTGGCACAGAAGCAAACCCTGAAAGAAGACTTGTCCTGGGCCTCATGCAGTCATTCCTCAGAACTTCCCAGAATGGGTTTTTAGGAAGCCAAGGCCAGGGAAAGATCACTGGAAAAATATTTCAGGATTGAATGTGTTTGATATCTGTACCAGTTACTTCCATTTGAGTTTTTAATGAAGCCTAAAAAATGATCGAAAATGAAGCATTTTAAAGGAACCCAGAACAAAATCTTCAGGAAGATAAATCAGAAACAGCAGCATAGGTTCAACATAGTGTTAGCCTCATTTGTACTATAGACTTAATTGAGTGATATATCATTTACTGTAATTTCTGTAAATCTTCACCTAATATGCATAAAGAGTTTCTAGCCTCATGTATTTGATTTTACAGATTTAAGGAAAGAACAAATAGTTATGTGAGTATCTATACTGTTATGCCTGAGTTTTCACATCCCAGAGACCACCAAGGAGCCAAGCACTGATGCAATCACACGAGGGTTTATCTGACAAGCTTAAGCTTAGGCTCAAGTATACCCGGCACAGAGGAGTAGGAACTTGGACCCCGAGGTGACATGCTTAAGCTTGGGCCCAAGTATACCCGATGCAGCGGAGTAGGGACTTGGACCCCGAGGCTAGTTAAGGCAGGGGTTTTTATGGGTCATTACAAGAGGCTTTGGGGTGGGGGGAGGAGGAGAAGTTACAGGCTTTTCTGCAGTAAGCTGATTAGCTGTTGCCAGGGTGTTGCAAGGTGGGGTACTTTCTTGGAACTAAAGCAGGGTGGGGGTCCCTGGAACTAAAGTAAAGTAGGGGAAAGTTCAGCCATTGGTCACAGGGGCCTGAGATGGCTGCTGAAGCTAAGACGGCTGTACTTATGCTAAGGCTAAACCTGAGGTGGGATGGCCTTAATTTTTCTCGGCCTCCACATATACATCATTTATGTGTAAATGTTGAAGTCATAAAAGAGTATTTCTTTTCAAGTATTTTACCATGTGGAGCATCTTTCTCCATTCTTATTACTGTCTCATGACCTAGGAGGATGGTACATCTCATTTAATAATTACTACTAAATGGACTATATCTTAAGACATACAAATACATTATATCTTAAAAAATACAAAACATGACTTGTATCACTTCCTACATAGAAATTTCTTTCTTAACACTGGAAGATTTGTGAGTTGATATTTTAAAATTTCTTGCTAGTCTGTAGGATGTCTACCCACACACTCATTTGACAAAATAGAAATCATATGGATATTGGCTCTGATGGCTGTGTTAACATAGTCATATAGTGAGTAATAAGGAGAGTAACCCAAATATCTCTATTTAAAAGTAGGAAGATGGGATGCCTGGGTGGCTCAATCGGTTAACTGTCTGCCTTCCGCTCAGTGTCTTGAGGTTGAGCAGCACATCGGGCTCATTGCTCAGAGGGGAGCCTGCTTCTCCCTCTGCCTGCTACCCACCCTTCTGCCCCTCTGCTTGCGCTCTCTCTCTCTCTGAAAGATAAATAAAATCTTAAAAAAAAAAAAAAAGTAAGGGGGTGCCTGGATGGCTCAGTGGGTTAAGGCCTCTGCCTTCGCTCGGGTCATGATCTCAGGGTTCTGGGATCAAGCCCTGAGTCGGGCTCTCTGCTGGCCGGGGAGCCTGCTTCCTCCTCTCTCTGCCTGCCTCTCTGCCTACGTGTGATCTCTGTCTCTGTCAAAGAAATAAATTAAAAAAAAATCTTTAAAAAAAAAGTAAGAAGAGTGGAGAAAGGAACACCATTGTAATAGTAAATTGAATTATGACTTAATGAGGATAATTTATTATTTAGTGATATACTCATAATAAATGTAGTAAGATTCAATATGAGAGACAATAATCTAGGCCTTTAAAATCTGTAAATTTTATCTTTTTAGTCTTAAAGTATTTTCATTGTATGACAGTCTTCTATAATCCTGGGAAATATGTTAACGTTTTTTATATTTCAAATTAAAATTTATGCAACTGAATTAATAGCCCCTCCAGATCTGTTCTCTTTTCAATTTTCAAACCCTTTAGTCTAATCACCTACCACTTAGAAGTCCCAGGGATTTTTTTTTTTTTTCTTTTCCAAATACATCCTTTATTTTTTTTCTCTGCCTCTTTCATTGTCAACATGCTTCCAAAACAACCACTTCATTCAGTCAATTCAGTGAAAAAAAGAATCCGTCAAGTCAGTTGCTGGGTTCCCTGTAGACAAAACAAACAGCTGATTGACTAGATGTTTCACTTATCAACTGTTTGTTTTGGCATTATTTAGACATAGCCTTTGTCTCTCTTTTCTCCCTTTATTGAGTCTGTTCTAATTGCTTTTGTATTATCTTTTTTGGCATTCTTCTAGCTTCTTCCTTCCACTTTTGATTGTTTAAACAGTTCTGTTTACAAATGCATTCTTCGATTGATCTGTATGATATGTGTTCTAAGTGGTTTAGCACAAAGTATATGGGCTATTTATCTTGATATTCAAAGTCTACGCTCAAATAACTTGCGTCCAAGTTTGATTTGGAATAAGATTCAAGACCATATGCACGAACTTTTTTTTTTTTAATATATCTGAGCCAGCTTTCTAGTATTTTTAGAAAATACATTGTGTGATAGCAGAGAGAAAATAAAGTCAATTATCAAATAATCAAGGACTGATACTTTGCTTCTTTAATTTCACTTTTATCCTACTTCTCTTAGATTCCATGGTCCAGACATCATATCTGTCTGACCAAAACCTGGTACCAATGAAACCTTTTTTTCTGTTTACTTTCTAAGTGCACCTAACTGACAAAACCTGGCCAAAGAAAAGCACACAAGTGATTTTTGTAAAAGTGCTCAAACTGGATTTAATTTAAATCTTGAAACACTTCAACACTCCAAAATATCATTACACTTTTCTTACAAATTCCCCTTCCAATTTTTTCTCCTCAGATCCTTAATAAAATCTTCCCTTTTAACATTCACATGATGACATCTCAAAACATTCACAGGGAAAACAAATGTAATCTGATAAAAACAGTATCACATTTCCACCACCAGTTGTGAAAACTTGCCTTGGTCTGCACCTACTTGGCCCTCTACCCTGTTATGAAAAAGAAAGTGTCTCTGTTCCTCAGGCCAGCTCCTCCCTTTGGCCCCGGACCTCATTGCTTCTCCTCAAGGGCTTTGCTGCTGTAATCATATTACCCACTCCCCTTTCACCTGCATCACCAATTTCTCCCTCACTACAGAATTAGCCCACATATATCCCGACACTGCTCATCTTTAAAAAACAGAAACAAAAACTTATTTCTGACCCCACGTTCTCCTCCAGCTACTGCTCTGGTATTCTCTAAGAGCAAAACTCCTTAAAAAGTAACCCTGTTATTGCCCTCTGCACTTTCTTACTTTCCATTATCTTTTTAGCCCATTCCAATGAGACTTTTCTTTCTGGTTAGCATTTTTTGGTTCGTTTTCCCAAGGATCTATTGAAGCAAAAACTAGATGGCCAGACATTTGATGGAAAACAACAGCAACAACAACAAAAAGTCTCAATGGTATTCAAAATATTTTTTAAAGGACATAGTGTAGGACAGACTTCATTAATTAGATTGTGCTGTAAACTGTTTTTCTTAATCTTTAGGAGAATTGGTTCTTTAGCACCATAGCTTATTTTTCTTCTAAGTCTATCTTGTGCTACTGAAAAATTGCACAAAAGCATTAGAAAGCTGTTTTTTGTTTTGTTTTGTTTTGAAGATATGGATTTCTTTTCTAGCTGTGCTGGAAATATATTGCTGCACTAAGTTGTGTGTACGTTTCATTGATATCATGATGCTGCAAAGTTTCATTGAAAAACCTGTCCCTAGTTTTTATCTTCTCAATCCAAAGTATCCATTTTGAGTGTCTGTCAACCAGAAGGAGTGAATCCAGATGGTTTCCCTCAGGTTCAGGGAGAGAAGTTTGGAAAAGGCAGGGACACCCTGTTTTTCTTGTCTTCCAGCAGCTTCTTGTTGGGTGGGAATCTGAAGATCAAGGCTATGTTAATATTCTACAAGAAGGCGGCAGTCCATTTCTTCCTTCCTGTTCTGAATCTCACTCTGCAGGGGGCCAATAGTGTTTTTTATTTTATTCATCAGAACCTCCCTAGACTTAGTTCTTTTAAGCCAGCCACTTTGCAAGTGTGGGACTAAATCTGTCTTGAGTACTCTTTTGACTACTGATTAACTGGTGCAGGGCATCATTGCGCTGGTGTGGTTAGCAACCACGTTTCATTCTGCAGCCCCGTATCAGGGACAGCAGCTGTGAGGTCAGGCTTGGAAATATCCACACCACTTTGTCCACACTACATCTGAATCTGGACCTGTATAGCTCATGGGTTTCATCATTGTGCTGTTCCTTCAAATTTAATCTCTTCTAGAAGGAGTCTACTTTATGTTCAAGGTCAAGGATTACCAAAGACACATTGTCAACATCCTGTCTAAAAGGGTGCTCTGAGCTTCTTCTCTCTGAAGCATCTCCTTCTGCAGCTTCTTCTGGAGCTGCATGATGTCCTTGGCCACGTTGTGGCATTGCACCTCCACGTGGACTTTTTCCTTGATAGACAGGTCCACTTAATGGCACAGTTCCTGCATCTCCTTCTTGCAGGCACGACTTACCTGGCCCTTGCACTTGGACAGCAGGATCTTGTTCTGTTGCTCTAGGGAGTGCACCTTGGAGCTGTAGTTTAGGTGATATGGTCATTCAGCTCCTGCAGCTCCATTTTCTCATTGGTGTGGGTATTTTGCATTGTTGATGGCACATGCGCACTGAGGGTGTGGTGTACTGCAGCCTCCACAGAATAAAATATAACCATTGAGCTCTGGCTAGAGCTGAATCTTCTCGCAGTGCAGAGAAGTAGGAGGTAGGTGGTCCTGAGCTCCTGAAGTAGGAGGACAAGGAATCTGATCTGGCTGCAGAGAGGGGAGTTTCCCATTATTTTCCCTAACTCTAAGATAAAGAATCAATTAATGGAGTCGTATATAATATATTAAAATGTTTGACACTGTCATTAAAAAAGTACACCTATTCGAACATGAGGTTTCTTTTAGATCTAAATCTGATTTGATTTCCTGGGTTATCAGTGTTTTTCTTGTTGGGAAAATTTTACTTTCCTGATTTTAAAACAGGTTTTAATGAGAGCGTCAAGCAATTGGAAAATAAGTACTTGTTTGAGTATCCTCCTTATTGGGTTTTCTTTAACAAAGACTTTTCTCTTTAATTGTGAAAAATTCTTTAAAATGCCCATGCCTGGATTTAAATGTGGTTGTCAGAGTGATGAGTTCTTAAAGATATTAGTCAACTTTTTTCAGTTAATAGTCGCATATTATAAATAAAATCTGTATATGATACTTCTTATATTGGCTGCTTACTAAAGATTCCCTGATTGTGCTAGAGGGTTGCTATCTTCTTCACTATCACGTTCATTGTGGGGAGTTTCAATAACAAGTTTTTTCTGTTGCAAACATCAAGTATTTTAGATTTTCAAAAATTTTTCTGTCTTTTGTGTATTTTGTGCTTATATCAAGCTATGCCTCAAGCTTTTAGTTTTTATCTAACACACACACATTCTATTCTAAATATGGTTTTTAAATTATAATGCCATAAATGTGTTGTTACAACAGCAAACAGTTTTATGTATGTATTATCCGGGAACTTGCTTTTGTAAGAAGGGGAAGTTATCAAATTTATAACTGGATCAGGAAATTAAGTTGACTAGTAAGAGTTGTATTTTTAAATAATACTTAAAATAACAAGTTTAGACATATTCATAAGGTGGCACAGCAGTTTAAAAATATAGTAGTATAGGTCTATTCTGACTCATAGATAAAGTAGGTGAGTTAGCAATGGCCATGTGGGCAGAAGATTGGGCATAATCTGATCTTATTACAATCTGTGCTATTGATGTGACAATAGCCATAATAAAAACAGGCTTCACTGTAAGAAAAAACATTAAGTATTCTTTCATAATATGCTATGCACTTTTCTTTTTTTTAAAAAAATGGATAGCCCTTAAGAAAAAAAGTTGCTATTTAAAGCAAAACTAACCTCAAAGTTATACTGCATCTTCATAAATAAGAACAGGAATGGAAATACATATTAGTATCAAAAATTCTCCCAAGATGGTTCTGTTGAACATCACTTTCTTATTTCAACTTTATGAATACCACTAATGATGTTAACTACATATCTTAATTAGTGGCAACTTGTAAAATCATAAGGCATATAGCAAAATAGCTACCAGAACAAAATATTTTAGATGTGCCATATCAAATACAGCTTTTTTTTTGCTGCTGGTATTTATGTGACTTGCATAATATTTATAAGTGCTGTGCCCATGTAAGGAATCTATTTTTGGAAAATTAAAAATAGCCATGTATGACATAATCTTCTATGCAAAACCGCTATTTCTCTTGGATATTATTTGGCCCGATGTGATTACAAGCGATATGATGGTAACCAGAAAGGTCAAAATAGAATATTTCTGTATGAACTTCCCAATCAGAAAGTCACTCTTCCAACAAAGGAAGAGGAATGCAACCCTCCCATTTCCGCATCCTGGCAGAGAACAGAAAAGCAGGGCTGATGTCCCTGGTCATAGAGAGAAAAATTAGTAATTTTTAGTGCCTAAAAGCGGAAGTTAGATTACATGAAAATCAAGTGATAATGCTGTACTTAAAATGAACTTTGAACAAGTTCATAAACCAGCACTGAACTGAAGGCTTGATGTAAAGCAGTGACTATCCCACTACAATATAATGTGGTACATAGCAGCAGATTAGCTATACCCTGGAAAACAGAAACACAATGTAGACCAGAATAGAGATTATTTACATGTCCACATCACATAAAAATCGTTCACCAGGTTTGTAGTGGAACTGAACTGTATAAATGTCAGGGATTATTTTATATAGTTGTCTTTAACTATTACAGTAAATTATGTATTTTTCAAACTTTGTAATTTAGATTTGGTTATTCTCAATGATTCCTTTGATTTTATTTATAGGGTCTCAAGGTAAGAGTCAACATCGTTTCTAGAATTCTGGACCAAGTGCATTCTACCTGACCATTTCAGTCAAGGTTTTAGTATACAAAGTGGGCTAACCCACATGAGAATTGGTCCTTAAGCACTATTTATTTCTGACCTCATGTGTATATTAAAACATGTGTCTGCATAGGCGCGTGCGCGCGCGCGCACACACACACACACACACACACACACACACCCCTTGACTGAAGAGGGTAGTTTACCATTAACTTCAGTCAGGGTAATCTTAGTTCATAATAGAGATCCCATCAATATCACCACCTTTAGCGTTATTTTACGTTTTGGGACCGTATCTAATGCTAAAGACAAGGCACTTGAAGTCACCACGAGTACCAATTCCTAATTACCAAGTTTCAGGTTATATTATCTAAAGTTTCTGATATCCTGAATCCTTTAATAAAGACTTAGGGTTATATTAACTGAAATTCTTAAAGCAACCCAACCTCTAGGATGCCTGTGGCACCTACAACACTGATTTCTGGGAACCCCGTTCGTGGCACTACTTTTTTTTAAACCCCGTTCGTAATTACAGACCGCCCCAAGCCAGTAGCTCCCTTGGCAAGTGGTGGATCTGTGAGGAACGGAGAATTCTTTCTAACAGAGTAGAGGTCAATTATAGTGCAGTACACACCATTAACAATAAATAAACGTGACTCCACTTTGGGATAAATTCTGCTACCATGTACGAACGGTATGAAAATATCTTCTTATAAACTTTGTGTCATGGTTGTTTTAAAGAAAGCAGCTTTCCTGCTGTATACAGTTCAACTTTCAAGAAGGTGAGAACTTTACTTCATTTCTCAAACAAATAAACAGTGAAGTGTTATGTGAGAGTTTGTAGCTAAGAATGTCTGTCAGTTGACAGTGAAATTGCTTTAATGAAATGATTCATTTAATTTCAAAATGTTTTTACTTTGCTGCCTTCTGAGAGTCCTTGTAACCTACACCTGAGATAGGAAGGAATAGAACAAATTTCAATCCATCTTCCCCTACAGGGTACATTTACAGGAGCATGCAAATAATATCTGGGAGATAAACAAACAAAAACAATGCAAAACAAAAACCAATAAACAAAACAACTCTGCAATGTTTAGTAATGGGATTTTCATTTTGTCCTAGAAAGCTTACTAAAGAAAAGGTCAAGGCTATTTAAACAAAAGATTATCTAATTTTTAGACACAGAATTTCTGAATATAGAATAGTTGCCTTTTAATTTCGAAAGTCTAACACCAGCATGGCTCTTAACTAGAAGAATGTGAAGAGTAGTGAAGCCACATCTAAAACATTTCCAAAGTTTTATTCAATGTAAGTGTAATGGGGCTTCAGATATTTGCAATATTAATTGATCTGTAAATGTCTGACACACATGCGGTTATGAATATATGTCGAGATTATTTTTAGTATTTAAGTTAAATCTGTGCTCGGGTATGTATATTGGAAGGTGAACAAGGAGTGCTTCAAGTTCTAAGTT
Source organism: Lontra canadensis (assembly GCF_010015895.1). NCBI lineage: Eukaryota > Metazoa > Chordata > Mammalia > Carnivora > Mustelidae > Lontra > Lontra canadensis. Next base: position 20,966,392 of record NW_022631017.1, read on the forward strand.
ACACTTACAGATGGTTATATTTTTTGAACTAGCCATAATTAATAATGAGTTGGAAACCAGGAATATTGGTGTTTATTTTACTGTCTTAGATTAGAGAAGTTTAAGCTAGTAACTCTGTTGTAATTATAAAATGTCTGAGAGTATAACTGAGCCAAATTTATGCACCACATTTGACAGTCATAATCTTCCCATGAGGTTCTCCAGGTCGCTTGTTCAGCAATAACCCTTTTAGCTTAATCCACTTCCCACCACTAGTACTTCCACTCACAGCTTCTTCATTGCCCCACAACCATCATCAAGAAACTCTTAGAAATACATGCTGTAAAATGCAGCTTGCTAGCATTGCTAACTAGCTTTGGTATTAGTCTTGGAAATCATGTTTAATGTCTTGAAAAACTACATAAAGAAATGGGTAGAATGAACATTCAATCTGAAAGTCCTAAAATAGCTGCCAAAATGTTCATTTCTTACAGGTTGCATGCAATGCATATACATAAAATTCATTGGCGCTGGCAAGAAAACCAACTGAACTGGCATGTGAGAAGTATGGAGGGTGGTGGTCATCATCCTAGAAGCTCGAAAGTTAGTATTCTTAGTTACAGTCAATATTGACCAATATCCACTCCTAAGGGCTGTATTAACCATCTGACAATTACTGACAGACTTTCTGATTATAATGGTTCTTCTATCAAAACACCACTTGAATCCCTAGACTCTGTACTCTTTTTTCTTCTTCCTCTGAAAAGATTTCTCAGTGTGCCTTCATTTTGGGGAGAGGATGGTGACAGGTCAGGAGGAGTGATGTGAGCTCTTTGAGAAGTTTAAGCATCGGTTCATACTCTGCCTGTGGCAGTTCTTCCTACCGCCCCGTCCTCATCCCTGCTTTGCTCTGTCCTCAGTGCTACCCCATTCTCACTTCATTTGAGTTTGTATGTTGCGCATTAAATTTCATCTACCTTTGGTTTCTTTTAACATCACACAAATGAGATCCCTTAGGTTACTTGTTTAGCAATATGTCTTTCAGCCTAATAACTTTTATGACACTACAAAAATTAAGAGTTTTGCAAGTGGCTATGTTATATAGTCATATATCCTGCAACACTGAAGATGACTTTCCGTTGGATACTCTAAATCAGGGCATTATATTAGCCTTTATTTGTTTTAGCTAGTCCTATCCTCATGCAAGTAACAGAATTTTAAAAATAATGTGACATAATTTAGAGCAATGTACAAACAGATACTAAAACATTTGTGATAGATCAAATGTTACAACCCATGGACCATAACAACACTGCCACAATACAGTGACTTGAACTGGTTTGGTTTCTTTTAAGGTCACATTTAAAAATTCCGTTGTTAAATATATATTGTGTGATACATACATACTATATTCAAGAACCAACTTATGTATTATATGCTAACAGAAATCAGAAGAGTTGTTTACAAGGAGCTGAGATTGACTGTAAGGGAACAGGAAGGGACTTCCTGGGATGATAAGAATACTCAGTATCTTGATTTGTTACATGAATGAATTATATACCTAAGGTGTATGCATTTCACTGTAAATTTTATACTATTAAATTGGGAAAAACTGCTTATTTAACTGTAATATTAATTCATCAATGTATCAGTTGAATATCTTTTTTCACCATGCTATGTCTTTGTAATTGCTTTAGCCATTTGCACAACATCGGAAAATTTTCTTGAGTTTTCTGTTCTTTATATGGATTTGAAACAATTTAATTGGATATAGTATTTTCTCACCTGTCCTTAATTTTATTTAAAATAACAAGTTAATATAACTGTTATATATTACTTAATAGATATTCCAAGTATCACACTTTATTTTCCAATAGTACTTTTTTCCACCTCACACTTTTTGGACAAGCAGATTCATATTTGCTGTCTTGGCAGAGCTTCTTGAAATTCACTTTTATTCCTTCAACCTTCCTCCCACATAGAAAATGTGCTCTGTGAGTTAGACAACCAAATACTTAGTCCTGAATACTAATAGTGCAGTCCCAGGCAGACATTAGACCTCAGAATAAGTGACTTGACATTTTTTTCTAAGCTATATGACATCTAACTATATGACATCTTACATTCTGAATTCATTCTTAGAAAACATTATTGTATAAGAGGCATGTAAGAGATGATAGCTGTAGGACACTTTTTAAAATAGATTTATCTTTAACATTTTTAAGTTTCTTATTGTGTTGTGTTAGTCACCATACAATGCATCATTAGTTTTTGCTGTAGTGTTCCAAGATTCATTGTTTATGTATAACACCCAGTGCTCCATGCAATATGTACCCTTCTTAATACCCAGCACCAGGCTCACCCATCCCCCGAACCCCCTCCCTTGTAAAACCCTCAATTTGTTTCTCGGAGTCCACAGTCTCCCATGGTTCATCTCCCCTTCTTATTTCACCCCCTTCACTTTTCCTTTCCTTCTCCTAATGTAAGACACATCATTTAAAAAAGAATTTCGTGGTAAAGACAGAGCAGAGCAGTGGATACCTTATGATTTTGTGATGCTGATTAATATTGATGATGGTGATGGTGGTGATTAATGCTAACTCTGGGTTATTCACTGTGCTAAACTCTTTTAAATATGTTGTTGTATTAATCTTCCCAGCAGCTAAGGAAGCTAAGCATTATTAGATAGGAAAGTGAATCTCAGAGAAGTTAATCAGTGTGGCTTGTTCTTACATAGCTATTTTAGTAGTGCTGCAGTTAGAGTGAAAACTCCTAAGGGATCTCCCGAAAAATAGACCCACGTTCATAGAAAGTAACCTGCAGACATCTGAGAGATACCACCCACCTCATCCTGATGACTACTTCTTACAGTCTTTCTGTTTGATCAAATAAAAGCAAACAACAAAGCACCTGCAAAGAATAAGGTTGGGGTCAACTGTTGCAGGGAAGGGAAAGGCCTTGAGATTCCAGAAAGAGACAAGAAAATTATGTTTGAAAAACCTGGAGTGGTGTTGGGAGGCTGTGCATCATTCTTTCCTAATGATTCAAATAGACATTTCTTAGCAGAATTTGGATGCTTAGCAGTGTGTGTGATGCACTGTGAGAAACAGTGAAGAAACCAATAGGGTCTTACTTATAAGACCTTATAATTAAGTTGAAGAAGAAAATCAGACTGATATTAAAAACAACTAATACTCATAATAGAAATGAATTTTGGCTTAGTATCGTTAAAACCATAGTTTTCCAGGAATACACAGGAAAGTAATAACTTTTGGATGGGCAGTCCTCAGAAGGCTGGATTTTAAAGGAGAATATAAGATACAGATATGAGGACAAGATTATGGTTATAAAGTGGTTAGGAATAAGGAGAAAGAATATACAAAGAGTAGAGAGGAAGATATGAGATTAAAGTACCTGTTTTCCTAGAAACTTTATGAGTCACCACTGGGCGCTGTAACAGAAAACATTCCCTTTCCTAAGATCTGGGAATGTGATTGTTGCTTTAATTCTGCTCGGGGGAATTAGCATGTGTTTGTAAAGTTTATTAGAGGTGCATGTGTGTGGGGAAAACAAAATGAAACACTGTGTTGACAAGAGCTGTCTGTAAATGTCTAGGTTTGGATCAGCTCCATTGCTCTTGGCTTCATACTTCTGGCATATACAACACAGGTCAGAAAGTGTTACTGAAAGGTTTCAAGTAATAGTTTTTAATTGAAAACATACAGATATATTTCATTAGGTAAAATTCGGAAAGTTTTACTTTAAAACATGTGGGTAGCTTCTTACTGCTTGCATAGTATTTTTTAAAGACCTGCTGTATTTTCATATTAAAAATGTTCAGGTTTTCATTTGAAATGTACTGTGGAACAGTAGTAAACTAGGAAAAAAAAACAATCACCCACAGCATTGCTCTTCAAACATGACTTCTTGAATTTCTCTCTGGTCTTTTTTTCTCATGAAGAGAAATGGAGTAGCAAGACAAGGAAACATTTATTTTTGGGATCCATATGTTTGTCAGAATAGAGTAACTTGGACAGAAGCAAAGCATAGACATTTTTTGAAATTTTTTGTAATTCTTTTACATGGGAACTATATAAGTAATTACATCATTGTGCATAGAAAATTCTTTGGAAAGGTTCATACTAAACTATGAACAAAGATTTTCCACACAAAGAAAGAATTTGGAGTAGGGAGAAAGGAAATATGCACAGTGTGCATGCTTAGACACATGCACACACCAGTTGTTGGAAGCAGCACATACTACTTCTGAAGTTAAGGAAAAAAAAAAAATCAAAAGCCAGCCTAGCACCTGAGGTGTTGACTATGGATTCCTTTTTTCCCCCTAAATTATCAGTTTAATGTGTGAATAAAATTAATACCTAAATATTTTTATAGTTTCCAAATATGTCAGAAATCATGTCTACCCAAATATGATAACTAAAAGCTAGTTAGCATACGTGGAAAATACTCTTTAGTATGGCTAAATTTGTCTTCACATTATTGCCTCTGCATTGCAAGATTAGCTTCTATGAATACAGGCAAGGTCATTAATTCAAACAAACTGGGGACAAGATCATTTTGGATTAGTAAGAATATGCGAAATGACTAAAATGTTAAAGCTTTTTAATAATAGCAAATAGATGTATAACCCTACTAATTATATTCTTTCAAATAAATGTGTTATGAACTGTAAGGTTTTTAGATAGAGAGATGATAAGGATAAAATTATTCTTAATCAGGGATGATTTTGCCCTCCAGGAGACATGGGTAATGTCAGGAGACATTTTTTGGTTGTCACAACTCAGGGAGGGTGCTACTGGCATCTAGTGGGTAGACGTTAGAGATGCTGCTAAATGTCATATAATGCATAGGACAGCCCCCCTCAATAAAGAATTATCTATTCATAAGCATTATCTCCCCATATCCTAGTCTCCAATTTAATTGTACTTCATTATTCTGATTTATACATGTTTGTTGTACTTTCCTTTAAATTTTAATTTAGTTTCAGTTTGTAGTTATTTTTAAAATTTCAGGCTTTTAAGTGTGTATTTTAAATTCATAATACCCAGAATATGGGCATGGCTGTGATTAATGGGAACTGATCTACACTATAAATTAGGCTATAAGTTGGCACAACTGTAGAAATGTGTTTAGGAAGCTTTAAAATATACATGCCTCTGACTCAGGTTTCATCCATTTTTAAATGTTAAGACCTCATTATATCATATAATCTATTAAGTACCTTTTATTCCAAGACCCCTCTTTCCAGATGTCTCTGTTGACTTGCTGTAATCTGGATCAGTGACTGTTAAGGACTGATACAATCGTCATCCTGAGATTTCTCTTGATGGATTTTCTTGAATTGATTGTTCTCTGAATCCTATATCATTCTCTTTTTTTAGTTAACCCTTTTTTCCAGATGGTATGTTTCTTCAAGAAACCTCTTAAGAAATGGTAGCAAATTTCTGATTCCCTATTTGTCCGAAAAAGTCTCTGCAGTAACTTATTGGTCAATGCCATTTTTTCCATTCCTCATAACCACTTCCGCCCATCATATTATAATATCTATATCACTTCTTTCTATGGATGTAATATTATCCCAATTTAAGAAATTTTGTATTCCATGATCATTTTTATGCTTTTTATTCAAGATTTTCTCAAGATTTTTATTATGTTTTTTTGTTTTCATTTTTTTTTTGAGTGAGATTTTAAAAGCTGTTTATGAGCTCCATGTATGTTAGTAGACATTTTAGTTGGTGAGCTCTTTTTTGATTGAGGGGGTGCTGGCTATGTGGGTAATTCCTCTATGACATAAGAGATCTCTTCTCTCAGGTCATTAGCCAGAAGTAAATATGTAATGGTTGTGGTCTTCATGAAAAAGAGTGGACAAAGAGTATATTTCTTATTTTCCTTTCCTATTTTGGGAGAAAAACCAAGACAGCCACGCTATAGTTAGCTCAAAAAACCCATTACTACCCAAAGCAATGGCTTTAGCTTTCTTTTCCAACTCTCTTCAGTTCACTGGCATAGTTAAGTGAAAGGTCCAAATTTCTAGGGATGCTCTTAGTCTCCTGAGCTACCCCATATTTGCAATACTCTTACATCTGTTTCAACCTATGAGTTCACTGTACTTGATGCTCTCCCCCTATCCAGTTTTTAGAAGAGGGCTAATCTTTAAGAAGGAGAATTTTAAAATGTTGTTATAATATAATGAGTGTTTCTTAAAAGAGCCAAAGGAGGCAAGCTTGAAGGCAGTAAAGAAATGTGTTGGATTTTTTTTTTTTAAGGAACATAATATGAATGGTTAAGTTCATAGGGAAATGATTTATTAGTAATGAAATAGAAAAAAGTGAAGACCCATACGGCAATGGGAGTTTTTCTGATCTTTGTAAACTTGCTCAGACTTCTCAAGTTTTCCTGGTAAGTATGTGTGAACAATTAATAGGTGACTATTTCCATTGAGAATGGCAACCACTACTAAGGTGTTTGTATTAGGTACTCACCTAGGAAATCAGTCTATTTGGGGACATATATGAAAGGTTATAGGGGCAAGTAGCAGGCAAGTTAGCAAAAAGGATTGGGCAAAACTTCCTTAAACATAGTTGAGAAAATTAGTTGGTTGGCCTTTTAACTTAATTGTGTATAGAATAGCTATGAGTATGAAAATGCTAATTGGAATTTGGGTTGCTGAGGTGGAACTACAACAGAGGTTACATTCTTAGAGACCCAGGGCTCTGGTCCTTTGGGCCAAACACAGCCTCAATCCAGTACCCTGGATAGCTCCTAGGGATGGCAGGAGCCCTAAAGTATCCTCTCTTATTGAAGTCACCATTGCTTCCTCCTACTTGGAATTCTCTACACATGCCCTACTCAGTCACCAAGAAGTAAATTATCATTCCTGTTTCATTTGTTTTCCTTTCTTATCAAATTTGTTTTCTCATCAAATTTGGAGAGCCAGATCTTCAGAACTGACCTTGGGCTTGACAGTGTCTTGCCTCCAAAGAATTTAGCAGACTTGTTTGGGGGGAGAGAGTATTTTCTCCAAATAAGGGGTGGTTTATCTTCTGGGACCTATTATTTTAGATTTTTTTTTAAATTGGAAAACATGCTTAACCTTACTTCAAATTAAAGACATGTGAATTAAAGCTAGATTGTTGTTGTTGTTCTCTCTTTGGGAGACATGAAGATATCTAGTGATTGAGAAAATCTGGGGAAACAGACTTTTATATGCAAAAAAAAAGCATTAATTTCATTTGCTAGAAGGTAATTTGGAAATTCATATCCTAAGCCCATTTAAACCAGCAACTATATATAGTACTCCATGTTAATGAAATGATCAGAGATGTATAAAAAGAAATATAGATCTGAGTATTAATTATAGACTTGTTGATTATATCCCCAAAAAGATTATTGGTAAAAAAAAATCATGGTACATTCAAAAGACATTAAATTGGTAATATAAATGTATGAATATGCATATATTTATATACATTTAGACATAGAAAGATACAACATGTTAAACTGCTTATACAGATGCATAGTACATTTTAAAACATAATGTTTTGTGTAAAAATTACAAAATCCATACATGTACCCATACTATCTATTTGTAAGTAAGAAAGTATTATCAGATTTAGGTAATTTACAGGCCTGCATTTTGTTTGTATTCCACCTCATTCACTCTTAAAATAACCCAAAACTGATCATCTAGTTAAAATGTTACATGGATACAAAGGCACAAAATGAATGGCTGTCACTACCAAGATGAGCTCTTCTCCCAAGCCACTCAAAAGAACAGTAATTATAATAGCCAAAGAAAAAAATTAAGTTTATTTGGTTATTTTGTTTATTTACAGTATCCATGAAAGAAGTCATCAATTATTGTCAGCAGCAGCAACATTGAAAGAGACCCAAGTATTGAATCAAAACAACTTGCTGCACATTTCTCTCTTCCTTTCTCTCACTTTCTCTCTTTCCCTCTCTCCCTCACTATGTTCCTCTCTCCCCCTGCCCTCTGCCAGATGTCAATAATCAGTCTGTTCAGGTATTGATCTTTTAACTTCTTAGATTCTTCACAGGTTTAGAATGTAGTGTTCTTGAAGATTTAGGTAAAGTTTCTTTACCTTGCTTTGCGTCAGAAGACACAATTCTCATAGAATTGACATCAGTTTCTCTTCTGTACTCATGAAATCTTCCAGTGTTCTACTATCCATATTTGTGCCAAGATTAGCTTTAGGGTAGTTTGGGAAGCAGATCTTCCATGAGGTATTATGCTTTGATGTTCCCACTCATAACTGTTTCACCAACACTTTTCAAAAAGTGACAGGGAATTCTGGAGACATGGTACATGTTCATGCCCAATCTCCCGAATTCTCATCTCTGAAGTGATTAATTTCACTACCAAGAAAGAAAGGAGAGTTATTGGTAACTACTCTTCTTGGCACCTAAGCAACTCCAGGCTAACGCATGAGATTCTTAGTGCCACCATCTTGTTCCTTAGTTGGTGGTTATATCCAAAAAGCTAATTCTCAACATTTGAAGAATTTATGAAACTTAGATGAATATTACAAAATGCCTACAAAGGAAATTTTTTGGTTCTTTGTTTGAAGCTTCTTTCCTCTCTATCTTCCATCATTATAGACTTACCTTTTGCTCTCTGTGGGAACTAGAGTCACTCTGTGTACTGGGAAGCAAATGGGGTGGTTGATTCAGGAGAGCATTCTATCTGATGCTCTGGATAGTAATGCAGGATAAGTTCACTGTATTTTGCTATGTGATGGACTGACAGTGATTATAACATTCATCAGAGAAAGCATGGTCCATAGAAGTCCTGTGGTATTGTTTTCTAACGGACAGGATTTAAATTACGTCTGGGATGTAGGGCCTCTGCACTCTCCTGTGGAGCTTGTTCTCTATCCAAGGTCCCTGGGCTGAGGATGACAATGAGGACAGAATACAGCCTGTATTCCTTCAGCCATGGCTCTGAGGAGGGTCTGCATCTGCCTGGAGTCAGTGGGTGGTCTTGCAGGCCAGAAGATATCTTGGACATCTCCCAGCTTGTTGGCAGAAGTATTCAATTAGGGATCCCAAATGAAGATTGATGAAAATTTTGAGCACTTGGTACAGCTGCCTTGCTGGAGACTATTCCAGAGGAGGGGAACATAAGTATCCCAGAAGAAAACACCAATATTTAGTGAAGTGAAGAGAAAAAGATATGAAACATAGTGCAGAACCTGCTGTAGTACTGGCTTACTAGAAACACAGTAAGGCTTCCATGGCTCAGGCAAGGGGTCTGGAGGCTTGTGTAGTTTCATAGGAGGCCCATGGAGGGCCTCACCATTACTTTTACTCCTCTTCACTCATCTAAAAAATTCTTTAAGTTTAGGGGTGCCCAGGTGACTCAGTAGGTTAAGCGTCTGCCTCAGGTCATGATCCTGGGGTCCTGGGATCAAGCCTCATGTCAGGCTCCCTGGTTGGTGGGGAGCCTGCTTCTCCCTCTGCTGATCCCTGCTTTTGTGTACGCTCACTCTCTCTCTGTGTCAAATAAACAAACAAACAAACAAACAAATAAATCTTTAAAAAAATTCTTCAAGTTTAAAACCGCAAAGAAGGTGGAGGTGAGAACCCTTTACTGTCTCACCTATTGTTAATTTAGAAGCCCAACTTTTTTCCCCATTCTCTAGTTCCACATTCCTTAACTAAGTGCAAGGAACATTTCTCTCAGGTATCTCATACCTACAGAAAGAGATGAATGGTACCACTCACTACTTTTTAAAATGTTCTACTGCTAATGTGAATTTTATTATAATGGAAAATCTACAAAATTGTCTAGACATGGACTTGATGGGGATCTTGGTAGATTAGCAAGTGAAAAAGAAGACAATATACTGATTATTCATAATATTATTTGTGTCTGACTCAGGTGATTAGTTATTACCCCCATCAAAGTACTGAGGGAGCCCTTTCGAGGTAGGGTGGTAAATTTGAGAAAATTCAGATAAAATTTTACTTAATGATTTTAATTCCTACGTAACTCAATTACTTCCTTCTTTTCTCCTCAGCTATTCTTTAGCTTTTGAGCTATGATGGCAATAGAATACAGAATTCACATACAATGCTGCAGCATGAAATGAGAAAATCATAGGAGGACCCCAAATCAGAATGCTCTGAGACACTAACTAGATTGGAATTGGAAACAGGCCTTGGTCTTATTCTTCATTTTGTGCCAAACTTAAATGGGGTAAACTATGTTATAAACATAAATCATACATGAATGATTAGTATTCAGATGGTTAAAACCAGGGTTTGTATGATTCAAAACTATACTATAAATAAAAGAAATTTCATGTTATACACAAGAACATTGTGATTGCTGGACCTTCATTTGTAGAGGTAATAAGGTCACAAGATATGTATGTTACCTCTAGTTTTCTTGCTGTCATTTGATATGTTTGTGTGTTGGGGGTGGGGAAGAGTGCTTTAAAAGAAGGCATGAAAGTTCAATGTAAGTAATTTTAACTTGAGCTTTCTGGAAGTTGCTGAAAAAAATTCAACTTGAATAAAAAATGTAAACCTCTGAAATTTAAGTTTGTTCATTGTTATTGCTTGAGGGTGCCCTTATTATATCTGGCTAAGCTTAAAATAACTAAGAGAGGAAAGGAAGTAGGAGTATACTTTTGATCTTAATATAAGGAGAGAAAAAAAGAAGAAAAAAATTTGTGTTCTTAAACTGCCCATAATAGGCAAAATATCATTAGACTTTTCTGGAAGAAAATCTTACTAAGCTTATTTGTCTGATTTTTTTTTTCCTCATTGGTTTTTAGCTGCTATTTCTTATTTTATTTCTTTTTTTAAAAAATATTTTATTTATTTATTTGACAGACAGAGATCACAAGTGGGCAGAGAGAGAGAGGAGGAAGCAGGCTCCCTGCTGAGCAGAAAGCCCGATGTGGGGCTCAATCCCAGGACCCTGGGATCATGTCCTGAGCCGAAGGCAGAGGTTTTAACTCACTGAGCCACCCAGGTGCCCCTTTTATTTTATTTCTTATGTGATATTTCTGTTTTGATTATAAATGACCTCAGAGCAGATTCCTCAAACTATGTAGATATGAGTATGGCATGGCTATGTTACATAAGAATAGTTGATTTAGGGGCGCCTGGGTGGCTCAGTCATTAAGTGGCTGTCTTCTGCTCAGATCATGATTCCAGGGTCCTGAGATCAAGCCATTCATCAGGCTCCCTGCTCCACGGGAAGCCTGCTTCTCTTTCTTCCACTCCCCCTGCTTGTACTCCCTCTCTCGCTGTCTCTTTCTCTGTCAAATAAATAAAATCTTAAAAAAAAAAATTGTTGAGTTAAAAAAAATAGTTGATTTAATCATGTCATGATATAGCTTTAATGGCTGATCATTTGCTTAATGTGCTCTTATAGGAGTGCGTGGGTGGCTCAGTCTGTTAAGCGCCCAACTCTTGATTTCAGCTCAGGTCATCATCTCAGGATCATGAGATTGAGACTGGTGTCAGTCTCTGTGCTCAGTGTGAAGTCTCCTTAATATTCTTTCTTCCTATCAAAACCACAATGAGATGGCTGAAATTAACAACCCAGGAAATGACAGATGTTGGTGGGGATGCAGAGAAAGGAAAACCTTTTTACACTATTGGTGGGAATGCAAGCTGGTGCAGCCACTCTGGAAAACAGCATGGAGGTTCCTCAAAAATTTGAAAATAGAGCTACCCTATGACCCAGCAATAGCACTACAGGGTATTTACCCTAAAGATATAAATGTAGTGATCTGAAGGGGCACATGCACCCTAATGTTTATAGCAGCAATGTCCACAATAGCCAAACTATGGAAAGAACCCAGATGTCCATAAACAGATGAATGGATAAGAAAAAGATGTGAAATACACACACACACACACACACACACACACACACACACACACACACAATGAAATACTATGCAGCCATTAAAAGGAATGAAATCTTGCCATTTGCAATGACGTGGATGAAATTAGAGGGTATTATGCTGGCTGAAATAAGTCAATCAGAGAAAGACAATTATCATATGATCTCTCTCATATGAGGAATTTGAGAGGCAGGGCAGCAGGTAGTGGGGGTTAGGGAGGGAAAAAATGAAACAAGAGGGATCCAGAGGGAGAAACCATAAGAGACTCTTAATCTCACAAAACAAACTGAGGGTTGCTAGAGGGTGGGAGGATAGGGATAGGGTGGTTGGGTTATGGACACTGGAGAGGGTATGTGCTATGGTGAGTGCTGTGAAATGTGTAAGCCTAATGATTCATAGACCTCTACCACTGGGACAAATAATACATCAATACATTATATGTTAATAAAAATAATTAAAAAAAAAAAGATTCTTTCTCCCTGAAGGGGAACACTCTTACACTGTTGGTGGGAATGCAAGCTGGTGCAGCCACTCTGGGAAACAGTATGGAGGTTCCTCAAAAAGTTAAAAATAGAGCTATCCTACAACCCAGCAATTGCACTACTGAGTATTTATCCTAAAGATACAAACGTAGTGATCCAAAGGGGCACGTGCACCCAAATGTTTATAGCAGCAGCATCCACAATAGCCACACTATGGAAAGAGCCTAGATGTACGTCAACAGATGAATGGATAAAGAAGACATGGTATATATATACAATGAAATACTATGCAGCAAATAAAAGAAACAAAATCTTGCCATTTGCAGTGAAGTGGATGGAACTAGAGGGTATTATGCTGAGCTAAATAAGTCAATCAGAGAAAGACAATTATCATATGATCTCTCTGATATGAGGAATTTGAGAGACAGGGCAGGGAACTGTGGGGGGTAGGGAAGGAAAAAATGAAACAAGATGGGATCAGGAGGGAGATAAACCATAAAAGACTATTAATCTCACGAAAAAAAACTGAGGGTTTCTGGAGGGTGGGGGTAGGGATAGGGTGGCTGGTTATGGACATTGGGGAGGGTATGTGCTATGGTGAGTGCTGTGAAATGTGTAAGCCTGATGATGCACAGACCTAACCCCTGGGGCAAATAATACATTATATGTTAATTAAAAAACAAAACAAAACAAACAAAAAAAGAACGAGCTACAGAATCTAGCACATTGTAGGGGCTCAAAAAAACAATGTTAAGTCATGGAACTGAACCTTTAGCAACAGATCCTAAAGTGTTCTGAATCAAATTTTCTTCATTTAGGGGAAGAGAGCATTAGAAGGTTTTATTTAGGAGTTTTTCACCTGCAGATGAAATAAAACTAAAACTCAACAGATTAAAATTTAAAATATAGGGATACATTGCTTCCATGACTGAGAATTCCAAGTATGAGGCAACCTTCATGAGTAATTTGATCAGAAAGTTGGTTCCTTCTCATATGATCTCTCTGATATGAAGAATTTGAGAGGCAGGGCAGGGGGATGTGGGGGTAGGGAAGCTAAAAATGAAACAAGATGGGATTGTTGGGGATATAAACCATAAGAAACTCTTAATCGCAAAAAACAAACTGAGGAGTTGGGGGGTAGGGATGGGGTGGCTGGGTTATGGACATTGGGGAGGGTATGTGCTATGGTGAGTGCTGTGAAATGTGTAAGCCTGATGAGTCACAGGCATGAACCCCTGAAGCAAGTAAATAATAAATAAAGCAAATAAAAATGAATAAGTAATATATATATTATAAAATATAATAAATATATATAATAAATAAATAAAATAATACATAAAATTTAAAAAATAAAAAGATTCTTTCTCTCTCTCTCATTCTACACCTCCCCCCATTCACATACTCTCTTTCTATATATAAATAAATTTTAACATTTTTTAAAAAATAAAACAAAAATGTGTTTATATGTATCCATGATATATGTAAAAATTACTCTATGTTATAGCATAATAATTTATATTCTGAGCACTGTGGATTTTAAAAGGAACTTCTCAGTTCTGTAGCATGGAAAATTCTCCAACTGCATATTAGGGATGATATTTGATGTTGATTTTTGGAACATTTTCATCCAGCAGAACAACACAAATGATCTATGGTTTGCCTAAATAATGCTTTCAGCCATTAAACATTAAATGTGTTATGAAGGGTGTACAAGTAAATAAGACACTTTCTCTACAGCCAAGGAATTCACAGTAAAAATTGGTGATGATGATGGAGGAGGAGGAAGAAAGGATAAAGATAGAAGAAGATATAACGGGCACTAATAATATGTCAGTCACTGAACTAGATATTCCACACACATTATATGATATTTTCTATTTAATACTGATAATAGGGAGACTCTTTTGTTATTTTCCTTTTACAGGTGAGGAAACTGAGGTCCCAAATGTTAAATAAATTTCTTAAGTTTACAAAATTGGCAGTGTGACAAAATTGGCAACTTAGATTTAAAGTTATGCTATATAATGCTCCTATCTTTCAAAGAGACCATAGAATTAGAACCCTAGGCATTTTGCTTAATATTCCAAAGGATTGGGGAGGTCTAGTTTCTATTTTTAATTTCTATCACTGTCTCACAATGTGCTTGTTATTTTATTCAAAATCTTTCCATACCATTTAAATAATAATGATTTTTATATTTCACTCACTATCCATAAAACATAAGTGCAAATTGAGTTAAAATAAGAAAAGAAAAAAAAAACCTGATGTATATTTTTGGCAGTTGTCCTAGTCTTGCTTCAGTTTAATAAGGTAGATGTTGTTACTTGTGCACTGGCCCTTTACTAGAAGACTTTATTTAGTCACTGTGCTCTCTAAATTTTCATAAGAGCTGTAGTTTTGACCCACCATGTGCTAAAATTTATTAAGCAAAAAACATGGCTCTTGGTGTTGAAAGCTATATTGGAACAGCCAAGCAGGTCTTTGTATGTCCTAGTCATGCCAATAAATCCAGCCAGAAAACTCTGTTTAATACTTGCATGAGTAGCTGGTATTTTAAGAAGACACCCACGCAGAGGGGAGAGGTACAGGGAAAAATCAGATTTTCAAGGGCTCAATAGGGGAGTTTGCTTATTCTGTTAAACTCCACCTGCAGTCTAAGCAAGAGTTTGGTGCCGAGTATGCGATAGCATTATGTGCTTCCTTTATGTCTTGTGTGGGATCTGATAATTTTTCAGGATCCAGTCCAGCTGTGCTCTCATCACATTGATTTAATGGCCCTTAAGAGAAACCATAAAAGTGCTTTCTGGTTAGTGGGGCCCAGCTGTTTCTCATAGTATTGCATAAGACAGCAAGCTGAGTTAGCTATAGATTAATGATATTAACAATTCAACTTTTTCCATATTGTTTTCTTTTCTTTTTTTTTTAATTTTATTTTTTATAAACATATATTTTTTTCCCCAGGGGTACAGGTCTGTGAATCGCCAGGTTTACATACTTCACTGCACTCACCATAGCACATACCCTCCCCAATGTCCATAATAACCCCACCCCCCTCCCAACCCACCTTCCCCCAGCAACCCTCAGTTTGTTTTGTGAGATTGAGTCACTTATGGTTTATCTCCCTCCCAATCCCATCTTGCTTCATTTACTCTTCTCCTACCCCCTTAACCCCCATGTTGCATCTCCTCTCCCTCATATCAGGGAGATCATATGATAGTTGTCTTTCTCCGATTGACTTATTTCGCTAAGCATGATACCCTCTAGTTCCATCCACATCGTCACAAACGGCAAGATTTCATTTCTTTTGATGGCTGCATATATTCCATTGTGTATACATACCACATCTTCTTTATCCATTCGTCTGTTGATGGACATCTAGGTTCTTTCCATAGTTTGGCTATTGTAGACATTGCTGCTATAAACATTCGGGTGCATGTGCCGCTTCGGATCACTACGTTTGTATCTTTAGGGTAAATACCCAGCAGTGCAATTGCTGGGTCATAGGGTAGTTCTATTTTCAACATTTTGAGGAACCTCCATGCTGTTTTCCAGAGTGGTTGCACCAGCTTGCATTCCCACCAACAGTGTAGGAGGGTTCCCCTTTCTCTGCATCCTCGCCAGCATCTGTCATTTCCTGACTTGTTAATTTTAGCCATTCTGACTGGTGTGAGGTGGTATCTCATTGTGGTTTTGATTTGTATTTCCTTTCATACCAAAAAAGACTTAAAGCAAATATGTGATTTGTTAAGTTAGGTTATAAAGCCCAAAGTGAAAGGACCCAAAGAGATTATCTGATTTGATTTGATCCAAATAAGCTAATTGAAGCCCTCAAATAAACACTGAGTCATATTAAAATATCTAGTATGTATATGAATGTGTGTGTGTGTGTGTGTGTGTGTGTGTGTGTGTGTGTGAGTGTTCCCCAAGGGTGATGTGAAGGCTGAGGGATGGAAGGAGGGTTCTGTTTTCATTACCAGGCAATCGTGTAAGAAGCCAACAAAATTATTTGAGGATTATCAGACTCTCTGATGAGGTTAAGAACACTGAGAGTCAATATGAAATGAATAGCAGTGTAGATTTATAGTGTCATTCATGTCATTTGAGACCTTTGGTTTTCTGCAAGCAAAAGGGTGATTGCACTACCAGGCAATCTGTTAACTATTAAGTCTGGGTATGAAACAGACTGTATTGAAAATGTTTCTACTTAGAACCAGACATGAAGCATTTAGACCTTTTCTACTGCAGGTACTTTGAGGTAACAAAGTACTCAGTAGTAGAGTAAAATGTTTTCTCACTCCTGTTTAAACAAGGAGAGGTATGGGGATGGGGAGAGTTAGAAAAGAAAAATACTAGTTCTAAAACCATGATTTTTTAGTATTTTACCAAATTACAGTTCCTAAATTCAGGGAGTACCGCATGTACTCACTGAAATTAGAAGTAATAGAAATAAATGGCTGGAGAATTATATGACTAATTTTTGGTGATCAACACTCTGATTGTATTAGCCTCTTTGACTATGACCACATAGAAGTGACTGATCCTTTGTGATTGTGGGATCACAGAAGGTGAAAGATTGTGCATATCAGACTGTTGTGATTTTTAAATACTTGTAGTTTAGATAGGAAATAATTAACCTTCTGTTGTCAGTGAAAAAAGATTTTGCTAAATGGGCACCTGCATGACTTAGTAGGTTAAGCATCTGATTCTTGACTTTGGCTCGGGTGATAATCTCTGGTCCTGAGATCTAGCCCCTTTCCGGGCTCTGCACTGGATGTGGAGCCTGTTTAAGATTCTCTTTCTCTATTTCCTTCCCTTCACCTCCATACTTGTGTGTGTGTCCTCTCTCACTTAAAAAAAAAAAAATTGCTAAGCAAAAATATTTTTAGAAGGAGCTCAATTTAGGGGAGTCAAGATGGCGGAGAAGTAGCAGGCTGAGACTACTTCAGGTAGCAGGAGATCAGCTAGATAGCTTATCTAAAGATGGCAAACACCCACAAATCCAATGGCAGATCAAAGAGAAGAAAAACAGCAATTCTAGAAACAGAAAATCAACCACTTTCTGAAAGGTAGGACTGGTTGAGAAGTGAATCCAAAGCGATGGAGAGATAAACCGTGGGGGGAGGGGCGGCTCCCGGCAAGCTGTGGAGCAATGGAGCACAAAATACATTGACAATAATATAAAAATAGTAGGGGACTTTAACACTCCCCTCACTGAAATGGATAGATCATCCAAGCAAAAGATCAACAAGGAAATAAAGGCCTTAAATGACACACTGGACCAGACGGACATCACAGATATATTCAGAACATTTCATCCCAAAGCAACAGAATACCCATTCTTCTCTAGTGCACATGGAACATTCTCCAGAATAGATCACATCCTCGGTCCTAAATCAGGTCTCAATCGGTATCAAAAGATTGGGATCATTCCCTGCATATTTTCAGACCACAATGCTCTTGAAGCTATAACTCAATCACAAGAGGAAATCTGGAAAGAACCCGAATTCATGGAGACTAAACAGCATCCTTCTAAAGAATGAAATGGGTGAACCAGGAAATTAAAGAAGAATTGAAAAAATTCATGGAAGCAAATGATAATGAATACACAATGGTTCAAAATCTGTGGGGCACAACAAAGGCAGTCCTGAGAGGAAATTATATAGCGGTACAAGCCTTTCTCAAGAAACAAGAAAGGTCTCAAGTACAAAACCTACCCCTACACCTAAAGGAGCTGGAGAAAGAACAGGAAAGAAACCCTAAACCCAGCAGGAGAAGAGAAATCATAAAGATCAGAGCAGAAATCAATGAAATAGAAACCAAAAAAACAATAGAACAAATCAACGAAACTAGGAGCTGGTTCTTTGAAAGAATTAATAAGGTTGACAAACCCCTGGCCAGACTTATCAAAAAGAAAAGAGAAAGGACCCAAATAAATAAAATCATGAATGAAAGAGGAGAGGTCACAATCAACACCAAAGAAATAAAAACAATTATAAGAACATACTATGAGCAACTCTTCGCCAACAAATTTGACAATCTGGAAGAAATGGATGCATTCCTAGAGACATATAAACTACCACAACTGAACCAGGAAGAAAGAGAAAGCCTGAACAGACCCATAACCAGTAAGGAGATTGAAACAGTCATCAAAAATCTCCAAACAAACAAAAGCCCAGGGCCAGATGGCTTCCCGGGGGAATTCTACCAAACATTTAAAGAAGAATTAATTCCTACTCTCCTGAAACTGTTCCAAAAAATAGAAACGGAAGGAAAACATCCAAACTAATTTTATGAGGCCAGCATCACGTTGATCCCAAAACCAGACAAGGATCCCATCAAAAAAGAGAACTACAGACCAATATCCTTGATGAACACAGATGCAAAAATTCTCACCAAAATACTAGCCAATAGGATTCAACAGTACATTAAAAGGATTATTCACCACGACCAAGTGGGATTTATTCCAGGGCTGCAAGGTTGGTTCAACATCCGCAAATCAATC
>NW_022631017.1:20995260-21063558 GCF_010015895.1 Lontra canadensis
GATTGATTTGCGGATGTTGAACCAACCTTGCAGCCCTGGAATAAATCTCACTTGGTCGTGGTGAATAATCCTTTTAAGGTACTGTTGAATCCCTTTGGCTAGTATTTTGGTGAGAATTTTCGCATCTGTGATCATCAAGGATATTGGTCTGTAATTTTTTGATGGGATCCTTGTCTGGTTTTGGGATCAAGGTGATGCTGGCCTCATAAAATGAGTTTGGAAGTTTTCCTTCCGTTTCTATTCTTTGGAACAGTTTCAGGAGAATAGGAATTAATTCTTCTTTAAATGTTTGGTAGAATTCCCCTGTGAAGCCATCTTGCCCTGGGCTCTTGTTTGTTGGGAGGTTTTTGATGACTGCTTCAATCTTCTTACTGATTAAGGGTCTCTTCAGGTTTTCTATTTCTTCCTGGTTCAGTTGTGGTAGTTTATAGGTCTCTAGAAATGTGTTCATTTCTTCCAGATTGTCAAATATGCTAGCGTAGAGTTGCTCATAGTATGTTCTTATAATTGTTTTTATTTCTTTGGTGTTGATTGTGACCTCTCCTCTTTCATTCATGATTTTATTTATTTGGGTCCTTTCTCTTTTCTTTTTGATAAGTCTGGCCAGGGGTTTGTCAATCTTATTAATTCTTTCAAAGAACCAGCTCCTAGTTTCGTTGATTTGTTCTATTGTTTTTTTTGTTTCTATTTCATTGATTTCTGCTCTGATCCTTATGATGTCTCTTCTCCTGCTGGGTTTAGGCTTTCTTTGTTGTTCTTTCTCTAGCTCCTTTAAGAGTAGGGTTAGGTTGTATACCTGAGACCTTTCTTGTTTCTTGAGAAAGGCTTGTACCACTATATATTTTCCTCTCAGGACTGCCTTTGTTGTGTCCCACAGATTTTGAACCATTGTGTTTTCATTATCATTTGTTTCCATGAATTTTTTCAATTCTTCTTTAATTTCCTGGTTGACCCATTCATTCTTTAGAAGGATGCTGTTTAGTCTGCATGTATTTGGGTCTTTCCAAATTTCCTCTTGTGATTGAGTTCTAGCTTCAGAGCATTGTGGTCTGAAAATACACAGGGAATGATCCCAATTTTTTGATACCAGTTGAGACCTGATTTATGACCCAGGATGTGGTCTATTTTGGAGAATGTGTTCCATGTGCACTAGAGAAGAATGTGTATTCTGTTATTTTGGGATGGAATGTTCTGAATATATCTATGATGTCCATCTGGTCCAGGGTGTCATTTAAGGCCTTTATTTCCTTGTTGACCTTTTGCTTCGATGATCTGTCCATTTCAGTGAGGGGAGTGTTAAAGTCCCCTACTATTTTTATATTATTGTCAATGTATTTCTTTCATTTTGTTATTAATTGATTTATTTATTTGGTTGCTCCCATGTTGGGGGCATAGATATTTAAAATTGTTAGATCTTCTTGTTGGACAGACCCTTTGAGTATGATATAGTGTCCTTCCTCATCTCTTATTATATCTTTGGCTTAAAATCTAATTGATCTGATATAAGGATTGTCACCCCAGCTTTCTTTTGATGTCCATTAGCATGGTAAATTCTTTTCCACCACCTCACTTTAAATCTGGAGGTGTCTTTTGGTCTAAAATGAGTTTCTTGTAGGCAGCATATTGATGTGGTTTTTTTTTTTTTAATCCATTCTGATACACTGTGTCTTTTGATTGGGGCATTTAGCCCATTAACATTCAGGGTAACTATTGAGAGATATGAATTTAGTGCCATTGTATTGCCTGTAAGGTGACTGTTACTGTATATTGTCTCTGTTCCTTTTTGATCTACTACTTTTAGGCTCTCTCTTTGCTTAGAGGACCCCTTTCAATATTTCCTGTAGAGCTGGCTTGTTGTTTGCAAATTCTTTCAGTTTTTGTTTGTCCTGGAAGCTTTTAATCTCTCCTTCTATTTTCAATGATAGCCTAGCTGGATATAGTATTCTTGGCTGCATGTTTTTCTCGTTTAATGCTCTGAATATATCATGCCAGCTCTTTCTGGCCTGCCAGGTCTCTGTGGCTAAGTCTGCTGCCAATCTATTATTTTTACCATTGTATGTTACAGACTTCTTTTCCCGGGCTGCTTTCAGGATTTTCTCTTTGTCACTAAGACTTATAAATTTTACTATTAGATGATGGGGTATGGACCTATTTTTATTGATTCTGAGGGACATTCTTTGCATCTCCTGGATTTTGATGTTTGTTCCCTTTGCCTTTAGGCAAATACTCTATAATAATTCTCTCCAATATACCTTCTGCTCCCCCTCTCTCTTTCTTCTTCTTCTGGAATCCCAATTATTCTAATGTTGTGTCATCTTATGGTGTCACTCATCTCTTGAATTCTCTCCTTATGGTCCAGTATTTGTTTGTCTCTCTTTTGCTCAGCTTCTTTATTCTCTGTCATTTGGTCTTCTATATTGTTAATTCTTTCTTCTGCCTCATTTATCCTAGCAGTAAGAGCTTCCATTTTTTATTGCACCTCATTAATAGCTTTTTTGATTTCAACTTGGTTAGATTTTAGTTCTTTTATTTCTCCAGAAAGAGTTTTTATATCTCCCAAGAGGGTTTCTCTAATATCTTCCATGCCTTTTTTGGGCCCAGCTAGAACCTTGAGAATCGTCATTCTGAACTCTAGATCTGTCATATTACCAATGTCAGTATTGATTAGGTCTCCAGCCTTCAGTACTGCCTCTTGTTCTTTTTTTTGTGGTGAGTGTTTCCACGTTGTCATTTTGTCCAGATAAGATTTGCTTTCTCCTCCTCTGGAATTCCGCTGTTCTCCTTGGTGAGTGAAGTTGGTCTTGGCTGGGTTTCTTGTTGATCTTCTGGGGCAGGGGCCTGTTGTAGTGATTCTCAAGTGTCTTTGCCCCAGGCAGAACTGCCCTGCCCTTACCAGGGGCCGGGCTAAGTAATCCACTCAGGTTTGTTTTTGCGAGCTTTTGTTCCCTGAGCACTTTCTGTAGAGTTCTAGAGGACGGGAGTGAAAATGGCGGCCTCCCAATCTCCAGCGCAGAGGAGCCGAGGGCTCAGGGTCCCACTCCTCAGTGCACACTCAGAGAAAAGCACCCAACCGCTCCCGTCTCCCTGGCCTCTGGTCGTGCTTGGAGAAAAGCGCTCAATCACTCGCACTTGGAGTAAAGCTCTTGGTTGCTTCCATTTCCCTGGCCTCCAGCCATGTGCTTGGAGAAAAGTGTTCAGTCACTCCATCTCCCTGGTCTCTGGCCATGCTCCAAACTCACCTAGCCTGTGAATGGTTCAAGGTAACCCCGAGCTGGGAGCTCACTCCTCGGCTTTGTCACTGTAGCTGGCTTCCCCTCTCTAATATCTGCGAGCTCTGCAACACTCAGACACCCCCGGTCCTTCTGTGACCCTGCGGGACCTGGGGTTATGCTGACCCCGTGTGGGCTTCCCCCCGGCTTAGCCTCTGGAGCGATGTCCCTCAGTGGAGCAAACTTTTAAAAGTCCTGATTTTGTGCTCCGTTGCTCTGCTGCTTTCCGGGAGTCTGTCCCTCCCCCAGCGGTCTATCTTCCCATCACTTTGGATTCACTTCTCTGCAGGTCCTACCTTTCAGAAAGTGATCGATTTTCTGTTTCTAGAATTGTTGCTCTTCTTCTCTTCGATTTCCTCTTGGATTTGTAGGTGTTCACAATGGTTAGATAAGCTATCTAGCTGATCTCCTGCTACCTGATGTAGTCTCAGCCTGCTACTTCTCTGCCATCTTGACTCCTAAATTTCTACCTTTTCTTATCTTTATTACTTACTTCCTCCTACTACTTTTTATTCATTATTTTTCTATTTTAAACTTCTCTATTTGAATGCTTAATTTTCAGTCCTCATCCTTTTCTGTTATATACAAGGCTATATGTATATTTGTCCTAAGCACTTCTTTAGCAGCATCCAGATATTTTTAATTTGTAGTGTTTTTAATATTCTACTTATTAATAAAATACCTTCAGATATTTTCAAATTTCCATGAAAATTTATAATTTCTTCTGTCCTTATGCTTATTTAGAAATGTTTTGCTCAATTTCCAAATTTAAGATTTTCTAGTGATCACTTTATTATTTTCTATCTTAATTACACAGTATAATATATAGTAGTAGTGTGTATTATATGGTATATAGTATAAGAATACATTATATTACATATGATATTCTATATTTTACAGTATGCATTGTACCTATCCTTTGAAAGTAATTGAAAGTGGACTTGTGGCCTGTTTTGTGCCCAACTTTTAAAAGTGTATTCATATGTGCTTGAAAAAACTATGAAATCTACAGTGGTTGAGTATAACATTTTAAATATAATCCCAGTGGATCAAGTTTACTAATCATGTTACTTAAATCTGATGTTTCTTTAATGAGTTTTTGTCTGTTTTTCCAGTTATTTACTAAAAAATGTATATTAAAATCTTCAATATGATCATGAACTTATGTATTTTCTTTATTCTGAAAAATCAATTTTTCTTAAGACTATTATTTAAGCATATAAAGGTATAGAATTGTCATAAATTCTTCAACTTATAATTGAAACCTTTATCATTATGTGCTAACCCTATTTATCTCTAGTAATGATTTTTTTAAAAGATTTTATTTTATTTATATGACAGAGATACAGTGAGAGAGGGAATACAAGCAGGGGGAGTGGGAGATGGAGAAGCAGGCCCCCTGCCCAGTAGGAAGCCCAATGAGGTGCTCTATCCCAAGACCCTGGGATCATCACCTGGGCCAAAGGCAGATGTTTGACAACTGAGCCACCCAGGCACTCCTCTATTAATGATTTTTATTTCTAGTTAAAAAAAAAATGCTAACAAAGCTCCATTAGTTTTGTTTGGTTAGTATTTACTTGATATGTCTTCTTCCTTTATTATTCTCTATCTTTTTGTATTCTTAGTTCAGAAATGTTACTTGCACACAGAGCACAGGTAGATTTTTTTTTTTCCCCCCACAGGTAGATTTTTAAAAGTTGAGATTGACTATCTTGTAATTTATTCTGTTTGATATTCATCAGTTTTTCTTGAATTTTTGGATTCATTATGAATTCTAACTAGAGATATGTTGGATCTTCTCATTCTAATGTCATATCTCTTCATCTCCCTATCATATCTTCCATATTTGTTTCTCTAAACTGTTTCTGATATTTTCTTCAGATCGATGTACTAGTTCAAGAATCCTTTTAGGTTATATCTAACTTCTGTTTAATACATAAAATATGTTCTTAATTTCAGTTATATAATTTATATTTTTATTTCTAAGTTTCTTAGTCCTAAAAGCATTCTACCACAAGTTGTTCTAACTGACCTCCAGAGGGTCCTACTGCTTTGGTTTTATAAACTAACAATCTTTGCTTATAGATGACTCATAAATCTCTCAAGAAGAGATCCCATAAAAAGTAAAAAAGAGATTGGGAAATGTGGCCTATTGCTGGATTTTCGCAGCACTCATTACTCATAAATGAATTCTAAAATCACTGGTGTTCTCAGTAGTCTCTTTTGACTTTTTTTCCCCCAAAATATGTTTTAAATTAAAATAAAATGAAAGATTATTGAATGTGATTACTTATGTATGCTATGACTACATTCACTCTTACACTTAGATATGCTGTGACTCAATTGGTTTTCCTTGCACTTGACATGCTATTTAATTTATATAGATCTTTGACTAAGACTTTTTTAAACTTTAAATTACTAAGTTTGGCCTCTGGAACCAAGACTTAGAACTTCATCTGTTTGTTGCCAACAGCATATATGAGAGAAACAAATCTTAACCTCTTTTAATGAACCTAGAACATATCCTAATATGAATAATATTAAAAGGCAATATGTAATTGAAAGCAAAGGTGAAGTACAGTCAATATATACTGTAGTTCAGAAAGAGGGAAAATCTTGAGGGCAAAAGTGGTGAGGAAATTTTTTATGAAAGAAGATAAACATAGGAGAAATAAGTAGGATTATAAAGGAGATAAGTAAGATTATAAAAGAGTAGAAAACTGACAAGAGAGGTAAAATTATTTGCTCAAGGACAAATAATAAGCCTCAACTTTAGGAACTGAGAACCTCTATTTCTAACTACACTGGGAACAGTAATCATTAAGATTGGGTTACATAATTCTAGGTAATACTAAGACTTGGTTTCTCTCTGCAGAGAAGGAGTTGCCAGCTCTTTTCCTGAGAATTGAAAGAAGAATGGGTATGGAAACATTTTGAAGTCAGAATAAAAAGACGAGGCAGAAAGTTCCTTTGGGTAAGTAAAATAGGGAGAGAGTAGGCATTTGTCAATAGGTGATAGGACAGGTGAAGAAAAATGACAATGGAATTTAGATGAGCAAGAGATAATTTAATTAAATGGGTCCTTCCTATGAATGCTGGATTTACCAAGGATAGTAAGTAGCAGCAATCATGGTAGAAAGAAAACTTGCATATGGGATGCTAGAATCCTCAAGGAATATGATAGTGAATATTAAATCAGAATGTGAAGTTTCTGTAAATTTTCATTTCATGCAAATACTTTATTTTTTATATTTAGGGGAAAGTTAGAGGAACAGGGAAATATTTTCAATGTTACATTTATTTTTGTATTCCTTTAAAATCTATAGTTACCATTTTAATATTTTAAAAAAGATAATTACATACAATTTTTCTCACAAATATATGTATAATGAAAGGTTAGGAGGTCAAATTTGCACATACAAACTTAATACTGATTACATTTTGATGGTTATCTGTTTAATGCAGATAGAAAAATAGGCTGTTGAAATTTACTAATTATACCATCTCTTAGTTTTTGTAATTTTTATGAGAATCTGGAAAAAATGTGAGAAGAGATGATGTCCCCATAACCACTGCTACCGCTTCTACAACTCTCGCTAATTCCACTAATAGCACTATTCCAACAGTAGCTTCTGCTGGGTTTTTCTACTGAGTCTGTCTGATGAGCAAATGTTATACTCAGCAATTTACCTCTCAATTCTTTTCAGCTTTGGAAAAGTCTTCTGAGATAGGTGGCATTACTGTCTTCACTGCCCAGATGAAAAAAGTGAGACTTCAGGAACTTAAATACTTTTCCCAAACTTGTGATTTGTATATTGTTTACTAATGTTTTATCTGATTTTTTATTACTTTCTAAGATGTGTGTTAACATTTTCCACTGTCATTGTAGATTTTAAATTTTTTCCTTGTAATTTTAGCAAGTTTAATTTTCTTCATTTGGGGATAATTTTGAAAGTTTATGGGAGCTTTATCATTAATTGGATTGGTTACTTTTGTAAATATTCATTAACTCTATCTCATGACTATTTTTACTTTGAGGTCTTTTGTATTTGATATTAATGGGGCTTTGCTAGTTAGTATGTTACTTTGTATTAAGGAAAATTTAGCTGGATATTTTTAAAACTTTAATCTAACTGCTGAATTTAATCCATTTATATTTATTGCGATTACTGATAGCTTGATTTATTTCTACATTGTGACACAGTTCTGTTTATAAGTGAGATTGCTTTACAATTTCCTTTTTTAATCTCTTCTGTCATTTGCTGGGTTTGATTTTGTTTTGGTATCATTAAAAAATGTGGTATCACTTTTTAAAAAAGAAAGGAAAAACACTTAAAATAAGTTCTATGGAAAATTTCTAAAGACATGTGACACAGTTTGGCTAAAGATACATAAAGGGAAGACTGCTGTGGAACTTTTGGTTCTCTGCCATGGTGTCATACCTTTTCCTTTCTCTTTTTCCCTTCCAGAAAGTGGATGTGCTGGCTGCAGCTATAGGAGTTATCTTGTAACCAAAGGAACAACAGAGACATTGTTAGCCTTAGAACAGAACTTAGCAGCTACCTACCTCTTGCTTTCTTGTTATGTGAGAAAAATAATCTGTTTTAAGCCACTGTTCTGGGTTATAAACAGCCAAACACAACTAAACTTATATCTTTTTTCCTGCTGTCCTAATTTCTATTCGATGGTAATCCCACCTACTTTTCTTCCTCTGTTAATTTTTTTAAAAATTCTTATTTATTTGACACAGAGAGAGAGATCACAAGTAGGCAGAGAGGCAGGCAGAGAGAGTAAGGGAAGCAGGCTCCCTGCTGAGCAGAGAACCTATGTGAGGCTCCATCCCAGGACCCTGGGATCATGACCTGAGCCAAAGGCAGAGGCTTTACCCCACTGAGCCACCCACGTACCCCATTCCTCTGTTGATTTTGAAACTGTATGTTAACTGTACATTCAGTTTTAGTTCTTCAGTTGTTATTCTTAATATTTTTAAAAACTAGTTTAACTGTTGGTTATAAAATAATTGATATCTGTATCCTTCTATATATACAATAAATTTAATGTGCTTTAGTCTTGATTATCCTCATCATTCCTTCCCACCTCCTGAATATGTTGTCTTATATTTTAGTTCCAGCTTGTTTTTAACCTAGTCATAGTGAATTTTATTGTTGCATCTACCATTAAGTCATGTTTAGATCATGTTTAGATTTGCTGATATTTTTCAAATTGCTTTTGTAGTCTTCCTTCTGATTTTACTTCTTACCAAAATTCATTCTGTAGTGGTTCTTTCAGTGAGGCCTTTGAAATTTAACTTAGTCTTTGTTTTTCTGATAATATATTATTTAAGCTTTGCATTTGAATGAGTTTAGCTATGTAGAATTTTAAGTTAACATTTATATTTCCTTGGCACTTTAAAGATGTTACTGCATTGTCTCCAGCTTCCATTGTGGTTCTCAGCAATCCTGTTTCATCTAATTGTCCCTTGTGTGTCTTTTCTCTCTGGTTGCTTTTATGATATCCACCTTGTCTTTGATTTCCCTTCTGTTTCTGCTCCTGGCAGTGGCAGCAACAATGTTCCATCAATGTCAGCACCTCAGACTTCTGGTTCTGCTGACTAGCAGCTTCAATAGGTGATCTCTAGTGGTAGGAGTAGCAGGCCACAATGGTAGCATGGATACAGCAGCAACAGTGGGAATATGGCTCCCAGATATTTCAGTGCCCATAAGAGTGTAAACTGTTGGATTCCTGCAATACGATTGTGTTGTTAGCTTTCCCAACAGCCACAAAAAGAGCAACACTTAGATAACACTACTTTCCCTTTTGCTGTTCTAGCCCTTCTAAAGCAACGTGAATAATTCTCTATATTATATACTGCTGCTTGAAATATTTAGAGTGGTTTCTGTTTACCAATACTAATTAATATGATCTATATGAGAATATGCTAGATAATATTAATGTGGGAAGATTATACAGTTTTGTTCCATTGGTGTCAATATTAGCCATGTGACTTATCTCAACCAGTGAAATAGGAACAGAAGTAACATGTATAATAGCCTAGTGGAAGCTTTAAGAGCCATTTATGCTTCCCCACCATTCTCTTTACCCTGTGCAAAAAGACCCACAGTGTCCCAGAGAAGAGATGCCCATTAATTATTAGGATTTAGGAGTGCATGCATGAACCTGAGGCATAGTAAGCTTATAATGGATAAATAACACGAGTAAAAACTATACTGTTGTTTTAACAAAATACTAAGATTCTTTAGTAATTTATTACTGTAGTATAACTTAGGATAGCTGATATAGTTTGGGTTTATTTTTATTATGCATGAGAATCACTTTATTTTTTTATTCTGAGAAAATGTTATTCTTCAATTCTAAAAAATTCTCTAATTAAGTCTTTGAATATTGCCTTCTTTTACTCTCAAGTCTTTCTTGAACTGAAATTAAAAACATGTTGACTTTTTAGGAATGTTAATTTCTGCATATATGTGAATTTTCCAATTTCCTTCTATTGTTGACTTCTAGTTTTATTCCATTGTGTTAGAAAAGGAACTTGGTGTGATTTCAATGTTTTAAAATTTGTTAAGACTTATTTTGTGATCTAATATGTGATCTATCTTGGAAAATATCCCGTGTGTGCTTGAGAGGAATGTTTACTCTGCCGCTGGTTGGGTGGATGTTCTATACATGTCTATTAGGTATGTTTGATCAATTGTGTTGTACAATACTGATTATTGAATTTTGTTGTGTCCTTTCTATATCCTATATATGCTCTGTCTATTTGTAAAAGTGGAGTATTAAAGTCTCCTACTGTTACTGTAATTGCTGTCTGTTTCTCCTTTCAATTCTGTAAATGTTTGCTTTATATCTTAGGTGTTCTGATGTTTTATGCGTATGTATTTGTAATTGTTATATTTTCTCAATGAATTGACCATTTTATCATTATATAATGTCCTTCCTGTTTTATTTAATGTTTTTTTACTTAGTCTATTTTGCCTGTTTTTTAATTTCAAGTCCCCTTTGTGTGATATAAGTATAGCCAGCCCTATTTTCTCTTAGTTACCATTTTTGTGGAATATTTCTTTCCACCACTTCACTTTCAGTCTATGTATGCCCTTAAATCTAAAGTGAATCACTTGTAGACAGCATATGGTGAGTCTTGTTCTTTTGTTCATTTCATCCACTCTATGTGTTTTGACTCAAGAATTTAGACTATTTGCATTTAAAGTAATTATTGATAAGTATGTATTTACTTAGCCACCTTGTTAATTTTTTCCTCTTTGCCATGCATTGTAGTTCTTTTGTTCCTATTTTCCTCTTTCCATCTTTTTGTTTGTTTGTTTCATTGATTTTTTTGTAGTGATATGCTTTGATTCCTCTACCTTTTTCTTTTGTGTATCTGCTATATTTTCTTTGCAGTTTTCATTAGCTTACATAGAATATGTTATAATTTTAGTAGTCTATTTGAAAAGGATAACAACCTAACTTCAGTTGCATACAAAAATTCTACACTTTTACACCCTCCACACTCCGTGTTATTAATGTCACAACTTACATCTTTTATATTGTGTATTCACTTAACAATTATTTTTGTTATAGTTATTATTGATATGTTTTTGAACTTTTATACTAAAATAAAAGTGATTTACATATCATTATTACAGGATTACAGCATTCTTTATATATCTATTTTTTATACATGAGTTTCATACTTTCATAATGCTTGTTAGTGTTCTTTCATTTCAATTCAGAGAACTACCTTTAACATTTCTCTTAAGGCACATCTAGTGGTGATGAAATCCTTCAACTTTTGTTTTTTGGGGGAAATATTTATTTCTCCTTTATTTTTGAGGGACAGTTTTGTTTGGTATAATGTTCTTGGCAGTTTTTGTTTTTCAGCACTTAGAATAGGTTATCCAATTTCCTTCTGTACAATTTTTGTTTTAAAATCCACTGATAATCTTATGGGGTTCCCTTGTATGTGATGAGTTACTTTTCTTTCTGTGCTTTCAAAATTCTCTCTTTACCTGTGACTTCTGACAATTTCATTATATGTTCTGGTGTTGATTTATTTGAGTTCACCCTTTTGGGAATCTTTTGGGATTCATTAATCTGGATGTCCATTTTCCTCCTCAGATTTGAGAATTTTTCAGCTATTATTACTAAATAATCTTTCTGTCCCATTCTTTCTTTTTTCTTTTGGGACTCCCAGAATGAATGCAGTGATTTCTTCATGGTAGGCTTTCTTCACCTTTTTTCTTTCTTTTTGTTCTCTGGGTAATTTCAAATAATTGTCTTCAAGGTAGCTGATTTGTTTTCTTCTGCTGCTTCATCTAGCTTACTATTGACGTTATTGAATTTTTCATTTTGATTATTATATTCTTTAGCTCCATAATGTCTATTTTTCTCTTTTTTATGTTTTCTATTTCTTTGTTGATATTATTATTTTGTTGTTTTAGCAATTCCTAATTTCATTTGTGTGTGTTCTCTTATATTTTACTGAGTTTTTTTAAAGCAATTATTTTGGATTCTTTGTCAGGTTATTCATAAATTTCCACTTCATTAAGGTTTATTGTTGGAGGTTTATTTTATTCCTTTGGATGTATCACATTTCCACATTTTTCATGTTCCTTGTAGCTTTGTGTTGGTGTCTGGGCATATGAAGAAACAACCACCTCTGTCTATATTTAAGGGCTGCCTTAACAAAGAAAATACTTCATCACTCAGCCTGGCTAGATTCTGGGAGACTTTCAGATCTTTTCTATGGATACTCACACTTCAGTCCTTTCACTCACTGGGGGAAAAGTCTTAGGTTTGTGCATCTTCTCCAAATTTTACAGATTCCTGCTGGTAACAGTAAGCCACCCTTTCCTTTTCTTTCTTTCTTTCTTTCTTTCTTCCTTCTTTTTTTTTTTTCCTGCCTCAGACATCTAGATCTTGCCAGGTCTGTCAGTGATCTGTGTGAGGCAAGACATAAAACAGTATCGAGCCAGTTGACTGAAAGGCCTGGGATGTTGGATGCACACTCCACTCTCTTACTCAAGGGGGAAATTTTGGATCAAATTGATATTTCTTGGTGCTGATCTGTGCTGGCTTGTGGAAGGAACTGATGCAGCTAAAGTAAAATTGCTCGTCTTACCCATTTCATTTCAGCTATTCTTGTTGTGCTCATCTAAGGTAATGCAACTTCTTAACTGAAATCTGTATCCCTCATAAAGCTATTTTGGTCAATCTACCATTGTTAATTCAGTATTTCTATGAGATGTATGGGCTAAAACATCCTATTCTGCCATCCTCCTGGTGTCACTTTTCACATTCTTCTTGGTGATGTATTTTCTATCCTTGTGTATTAGTCTTTAGGTATTTTTTTTACTTGGGATCAGTAGTTTTCCAAGATAAAGAAGATTGGCTCAAATACCTAGTTTTACTTCATTGTTCCACTTTGTTAGAAATCACTCACAAGTTAAAACACAACTTTAAGCAGTCCCCAAAATGTTGAACATATGGTTTTATCATTTAAATTATTAACATTTAAATTCTGGCTAAGCATGTTGTTGGTATTATAGTAGAATACTAAATATTAATCGTCCTTAAGAGAATATAATTTTAAGAAATCTTGTAAATATTAGAATTGTTTATTAATGGATTTAAATTAGTGGCTCTCAAACTTGAGTTGTCATGGGCACTGAGAATGTATTTAATTTCCCTGAGGGAACCACAGACCCCAGTTTGAGAAATACTAGGCTTAAATCTTGATTTCTATTAAAGGCTTCTCATTAATATACTTCATAAAGTTATACAACTAGAGATGGCTAAATTTGCTTCTTTTAGCAGCCGAAGACAGCTATTGTTAGGGATAATGATGCTTTTGTTCAACTTAATGATAATTGTATGCAAATTTTAGAATTTGCCACAAGCTTACTATTTGTGGTGAACTTGTGGGAGTAGTTATATTTCCTTTTTCTTTTCAGGAAAACTGCCAGTATCAGGAATCACTGTCTGCCTCAAAATTGCAGCTGTGGTTGTCCTCTCAGATTACAAGGAAATTATAGCAAAGTTTCTAGCAAACTTGAATATTATTATACAGCAAAGACTTGTTACTAAGAAACACAATTAATGAATAAAGACAGAGGAAAAGAAGGAATAAAAATAAGAGAAAGATACAGGAAATTGTTAAATTAACTAACTGGTCTTATCCTAGAAAAAAGAAGTAATAAAATGATACAAAAATGCTATCTTTGAAGTTCCTCTCCTGAAACTGGATTTCTCACAATCTCTCCTGTTCTTTTTATTTTTATGTATGTATGTATGTATGTATGTATGTATGTATTTTTATTTGACAGAGAGAGAACACAAGTAGGCAGGGAGGCAGGCAGAGAGAGAGGGGGAAGCAGGCTTCCTGCTGAGCAGAGAGCCTGATGTGGGGCTTGATTCCAGGACCCTGAGATCATGACCTGAGTTGAAGGCAGAGGCTTAACCTGCTGAGCCACCCAGACACCCCTCTTCTGTTCTTTTTAAAAATTTAATCTTTCTGTAGGTAATTATTTATTCCTACATATGGATAAAGTTTGAAGAAAAGTTTTAAGCAAAATAGAGATACATAATATGTAATAAATCATGTAAAAATTAATAAGAATTAATAACTATTAGAATTGAAATGTAGTCAAAGATAATGTATAGACTTGTAATAGAAACCACTACTCTACTTCAATTAAATGAAGTAATGTATAAAAAAAAAATGGATGAATAATATTAAAATTTATAATATCGCTTCTCTCTAACCTTCTTAGATATGAAGGTATATGTGTTCTATCCAGAGCCAGACTTCATTATGTGAAATTTATTAAAAGTTTGAATGATATTTATTATCTTTCTTTTTGTTCTCTTTTACATATGGACAATTAAGTACTCTAGAAAACCCATTCCACTTCATACAAAGATCTTAAATATGTTGTGAAGATTCTGTGACTTAAGGTACACAACACTCTAAAATAATATTTAAAACAAAAGAAAATTATGTTAAATATTCTAAGGTTATTCATCATTAAAATAGTGTTTACTATATGTTCAGGCATAATAGTTGATTTAATTAAAGAAGCTAATTGGCTTTTAAAATAAGACATTTTTCTCCCTGGTATTATATGCTGAGTCTTTCGATCTTTATCCCCTGACCATGCTCTCTCAGGATTTGGCTTCATTAAATTTAAACATCAGTTTTCTTCCCTTTATCAACTTTTTTAAGGCAAAAGTTTTCCTCATTGTATCAAACTTATTTTTTTCACAAACCAAATTTTCCTATGTTCATTGATCACTTAAAATTATTGTAAAGTCATGGTGGGTTTTGGGAAGTAAATAAGAACCTAATTTCTTCCTGGTCAATTGTCAGTTAGGATTGGCATTCATATTATCTTAAGATAAATCAGATAATTTGTTTTATACATAGATAGTTCTTAAAAAGACAAAAAATTGGGTTGGTTATGCACACAAAATACTCAAGTTTCCAAAAAAGACAAAAAATTGGGTTGGTTATGCACACAAAATACTCAAGTTTCCAAATGTGTAAAATGCACACAGTTTTAAAATTCAGCAAATGATTTTCCAGGAAAACATGCAAAAATGATAAATGCTAAAAACATATGTTAATTTTGCTAACCTCAGATTATTATGGAAGTGCCAAAATAAATTTAAGAAAAGAAACTTCTCAGGGGCTCCTCTCCGCTTCCTAGGTGGGATGATGTCTGATTTATGAATTCTTTAATAAAGCTAACTAGATCTTCAAATTTAATTGGATAAAAAAGAAAGAAAAAAGAAAAGAAGAAAGAAAGAAAGGAAGAGACAGAAAAGAACTTCTCTCAGTAAGTTTTGACACCCCAAATTTGGTTGTATACTATTTCTTTAAATAATAATTATGTGAACTAATTTATTGTATCATTTTATATACATACATCTTTTAAGATAAATAATAATAATTTATATTTGCACGACATAAAATGTATCAAATAATCTAACTTTTTTCCTTATCTAAATATGTTATTATACTGTCGAATAAATAGATAACAGCATTTGAGGAGCCTCCTACAACTCTGACCTACATTCAAACATCCTATTTCCTAATTTCCTTAAGGTTAGTTTTAAGCTTATGATTCCTTTTGCTAAGGTTTTGAATTACAAACTTAATAAAAATGTGCACAATAAGAATTTTTAATCTGTGGTAATTTAATAAATCTATAACTATCTTGATAAAAAGTCTAAAAATAACAGTATGGTCATGATTTGGCATGTTGTGATAGCACTTAATTTGAAAAATTATGAGTACATTGCATTAGAAAAAAGTATATAGTCCTTATCTGAGAAAGACTCTTTCAAGTGTACTGTAAATGCTGAAGAAACACTATATAAAAACATTTCACTTGGACTTAAAAGTATTAAATATTTTGAAAAAATGCCTGTCAGCAAATTTAAGCTAATTTTTTTAATGGTTGGTGGAATGAACTGAGAGGATATTCTTTATTTAATATGAAATATGTAGAAAAGTAGCTTAATATATTATAGTAAGGAGATTCATGATGAGTAACACCATGAGTTCTTGCCTTGCCTCAGTATGTGAATCACATTAATAAACAATTGTTTAATTACACAGAAGGGGTAATATTCATAGTGTTATCTTAGAGGACTAGATATCAAAATTGGATTTGGTCAGAAAACAACTGTGGTGCCACTGAAACTAAGTTAAAGGTAAGCCAAAGTGTTCAGCCAGCAGATGTCCAAGATTTGAGCTCCGTCATCATAGATGGCACATTAGTAGCATATTAGAATGGAAAATGAAACCCCACAATTTATACTGGCTGATGGTTGATTGATGACACTGGAAAATTTGAAATGCGGAAATAAAATAGAGGAAAAGGAGAAGAGAAAGAAAATATGAAAGAAATTGAGTGTATGTGTATGTGAGACAGATTCATAGACTTGACACACTTTATTTTCTTTTATTAAAATTTCTGTCAGACTTCAGGCATTATGTAAAGTGAACACCATTGGGTTGAACTATATAAAATTACCAATGATTGGCATCTTTTATCAACAAATATGATTTTTCATATGCTTCAACATAATATAAAGCCCTTACCTGGTCTTTTAATGAGGTTTCAATAGTAGACATTTTCTTACTTTTTCTCATATAATTCATGATACAGTTATTTTCACCCCTCTCATATTAGCATTCTACAACCCTGCAGAGATTCTAGGGTTCCAGAGTACTGTTGAAAAAGGAATAGAAATGGAACTTCCTGCAGACAAGAACAAGAGAGGAAAAATAATCCCAGCATTCAACAAATGTTTATTGAACTTTTACAAATGAAACAGAAGAGACAATCTCAGGGAATGTGACCAGAAGTGTCCACTATGTAAAACAAAATATCTTCAAAATCCCAGGTTTATCTTTAAATATCATGTGATTTTTGCAGTCTACAGTATATCCATTTTTTTCTGTTGTTTTTATGGTCTCAAAGTCTTAGAGAAAAAATAATTTCCATGAAAGTATATAAATGTATCATGTGGATTCTAAAAATTTCTAGATTACCAATTTGTTAACTACCTGGCCAAATTTGAAAAACATGGGACAACTTCAGAAAATACAAGTGGAAAAAGGGCTTCTGAAAAGCATAGACATTGTGAGTTGGAGTAGTTAGATATTGATGGAAGAGACAGAACTTAAGTGTACTTTTAAAGAGGAGTGGAGTTTAGCTAGAGGTAGGAAGTGGAATCCAAATAAGAATGAGAAAAAGAAAAAAAAAAGAGTGAGGAAAAAGTTGAAATCTGTTTTACATGTGGAAGAAAGCCAGCCAAAGATGGATTTGGATTGGAAGAGTTAATTTGGTGAAAATGTCCATACTACCTAAAGTGATCTATAGATTCAATTGCAGTCCTTACCAAAATTCTAATAGTATTTAAAAAAAATAGAAAAAAGTATCTTATAATTTGTATGGAACCACAAGATACCCTGAATAGCCAAAGAAATCTTAAGAAAGGAGAACAAAACTGGAGACATCACACTTCCCAATCGAACTAAATAACAAAGTTAGAATAAGTAAAACAGTATGGTACTAGCATAAAAATAGGCACATAAATCAGTGGAACAGAATAGAGAGCTAAGAAATAAATCCAAGCATATATAGTTGACTAACGTTTGACAAAGCCCCAAGAACATATAATTAGGAGAGTTTAGTCTCCAAAAAATGATGTTTGGAAAACTGGTTATCCACATGCAAAAGAATTAAACTGAATCTTTATCTTATACCACTCAAAAGAATTAACTCAACTTGGATTAAAGACTTAAATGTAAGACCTGAAACTGTAAAACTCCTAGAAGAAAATAGGGTGTAAACTTGACATTGGTCTTGGCAATGGTTTTTTGAGTTTGACACCAAAAACATGGGAAAGAAAGCAAAAATAGATAAGTGGGTCTACATCAAACTGAAACACTTCTGCATAGCAAAGAAAATAATCAGCAGAGTAAAAAGGCAGTCTACAGAATGGGAGAAAATACTTGCAAACCATATATCTGAAAAGGACTTAGTATCCAAATTATGTAAAGAGCTCATACAACCCAATTACCAAAAAACCAAAT
Source organism: Lontra canadensis (assembly GCF_010015895.1). Taxonomy (NCBI): domain Eukaryota; kingdom Metazoa; phylum Chordata; class Mammalia; order Carnivora; family Mustelidae; genus Lontra; species Lontra canadensis. Next base: position 21,013,153 of record NW_022631017.1, read on the forward strand.
AATCTAATTAAAAGTGGGAAATGGCCTGAATAGACATTTTTACAAAAAGATGTACACATGGCAAAGAAGTATATGAGAAGGTGCTGAAGATTACTACACTTGATCTTAGCCAAAAGGCCGAGAAGCGATTACTAATTAAAACCACAAAAAGATACTATACCAGTTAGGATGGCTTTTACCAGAAAGACAAATGTCTTTTACAAATGGCTTTTACCAAAGATAACAAATGTCAGTGAGCAATTAGAGAAAACAGAACACTTCTACCATGTTGGTGGGGATATAAATTGGTATCTGTACCATTATGCCATTATGGAAAAGTACAGTGGTTCCTCAAAAAATTAAAAATACAACTACCATATGATACAGCAGTCACAATCCTGGGCATATATCTGAAAGAAATGAAATCAGTATTTCCAAGAGCAATATAGGAAATCCTGTCATTTGTGACAACATGAATGAAACTGGAGGACATTATGCTAAGTGAAATAAGCCAGACAAAAAAAGACAAATGCTGCATAGTAACATTTATAAGTGGAATCTAAAATATTTTTTTAAGTTTCATAAAAACAGAGAATAAAATGGTGGTTACCTGGCTGGAGTAAGGGAGAAATGGGGAAATGTCAACAGATACAACTTACAGCTATAAGAATAAATTTGGAGGACCTAATGTACAGCATGCTAATGTACAGCATGGTAGCTTTAGTTAATAATATGGTATTATACACTTGCAAGTTTCTAAAAGTAGATCTTCAGTGTTCTCACCACACACACACACACACACAGAAATATGCAGACACACACAGAGCTATGTGAAATGTGATGAATATTTTAATTATTTTAATCTTGGTAATCATTTCATAATGTATATGTATATCAAATCATCATGTTGTACACTTTAAGTATATACAAGTTTTATTTGTCAATTACTTCTCAATAAAGTTTAAAAAAAGAAGAGTACAACACACAATGTGGATTTTTCCTAAAATATATCTGGCCTACCCATCTTTTAAGGGATTCTTGGCTTTACAAACTGGATCAAGTCATGAAATTGGATTAAGAGGATAGAACTCTCCATTTGGATGACAGAAGACAGACTTTATATTTATTCCTAGAATTTATATGATCAATTAACTACTGCCAACAATCCCTGTAGTTGAAATTTTTCTGCTTACTGATCTAGCCATGAAGATTATTATGATAACCAACTCACCTTGTTTCTGATGATTAAAAGATACTTCTAGCTTGTTGCCACTCTCGGATTCCATTCCTTCAATTAAAATCTACTTAAATAATAAAAAAAAAACTACTTAAATTATACATGTAACAGTTCATTCTCAGCCATTGTCCACAGAGGGTAGCAAATAAATGCTTTCAATAGTGGCTGTGCTTCTCTCACTATGGATTTTGTAATTCCTTGATAATGACACAATCTCCTGGGGTGGGGATGGGAGGATAAAGAATGCTTTAAGGAGACTGATGATAAAATACTAGTCAATACATAAATCTATATAACTGTCTTCTTTAACATTATCCAGGACCTGCTTTGATGCCAAAACTATATTCTTGTGATACGCGTGTGTTTATATGTAAGCTTCTATTAAAAACTATCTTAAAAACAAGTGCCTATTCTTATATATACAGTACATTGAGAACAGGCACTATCTTTTCATCTCTTTTGGTGGTTGTATTCCAAATTTCAGTGCTATGAAGATAGAAAGAACAAAAATAGGTGAAATTTGAAGTACAACATCATGCTCAAAAGCATGGTTTTCATTAGATATGTTTTTGTTGTTTATTTTGGAGTCTTTGATTCATAGGCTATTGTTAAGAAAGGCTACTCTATCAATTATTTGGATTTGTTTAAGTAGAACAATGATTTTAACATAGTCATCCTTTTTTTTTTTTTCTCTGAAGGAGCCTAGCATATATTTATTTGCCTTTAAGAAAATTAAAGAGTGGGGGCACCTGGGTGGCTCAGTGGGTTAAAGCCTCTGCCTTCGGCTCAGGTCATGATCCCAGGGCCGCATCTGGCTCTCTGCTCAGCGGGGAGACTGCTTCCTCCTCTCTCTCTGCCTGCCTCTCTGCCTCCTTGTGATTTCTGTCAAATAAATAAATAAATCTTTAAAAAAAAAAAGAAAATTAAAGAGTGTTGAATCTCCAAGACATCTTTTACTTTATATATCATTTAGTTAGTACTTTACAAGTTTTTATGTGCCATTTGCCTTGAGTGGAATAGCAATATGAATACATTTGTGATATATGCTATTCTTGATTTCACCCAAAATTCTTTGGTTGACTTAGAGCATAAATTGTCAGTAACTCTAGGATACATTTCTCATCCCTGCACTTTTTATACATGGAATCTGTAACATAAAGTAATAATTGGGAACTAAAATTGGAATTGAAAGGAATAGAGACAGTGAGCACACAAGCAATTACACTGTGACCTAACCACTAATACTGGCAGTAAATAACAGCTGTGGAAGACCTTTTTAGACGTAGCTGGTAGGAAAAGGAAGAAATGAAATAAGAAAGAAATTGCATCAAAAAAGCAGGAGAAGCAAAAGGAAGAGTAGGATGAAAAGGAGAAGAATAGAGGTTTAGTAATGAAGGAAGGCATGACAGTAGGATTCCGTGACAACTGTCCAACCTCTTTCAGATCCATGGGTCCTTCTGAGGGAGAGCAAGGTTGGGATTTAAATAATTAAATATATGCCTGACTACAATCTCCTAATAATCTTTGCTATCTCTTCAATCCCTGTGTGCATTTAGCTCCCTCTAATGGACTGGTATTGTTTACACACAAGTGATATTTGCTCTTGGAGAACACAGTCAAAATTTCCTTCTAATATTTTACATTTGATGAGGAAAATATTCTCTTCTTAGTGTTTCCACATTTGTATAAATCTTCCAAGCAGTGACCAAGATGAACCGTTTGCACAACTCAAGACTTTTCCTCCAGGTCTTTGTTCTAGTAGAGAAATTTTAGTATTTTGTGTCTTTACCACACTGACTCTCTTGCACCAAGTATTCAAAATTGCAACCACATTAAGGAAGACGTTTGGAAATTCTCCTATTACAAGGCAATCACAATAATTTTCAGTAACCACTAGACCTCTTGTGATTTTGTGATTTTAATGTCATAACAAAGCTCTCATTCCCAAATGGGTGAAAGGTACACATTTTTCTAATAGCTTAAGTCATATCTGGAGATGAAATAAGGACGAGGAACCCCAGAGTTCTGGAAGATTGTGGAGCAGCCAAAATAATTGTAATATATTTATCTATGAATGTTTGGTAATGTGCAATATATGATGCTAGAGTTGTATGCCTTGTATTATTGTATGCCTGTATTATTTTGTGAAGTTTCTCAAGAAATTTTTTATTAGTGTACTGGTTTTAGAAAAAAAATCCTGAAAAAATAAACTTGTAATTTCATTTTTATGATAATTACATACTTTGCTCACTATTTGCTTTTCTGAAACAGCACACTTGATATCTTAAACTAGAGTGCGGGTTAGAGTCCAAAGATTGGAACTGACCCAATCATAAGAGTTCGAGGATTCCCCAAAATTTAAATATATCTTGGACTGCCTCATGTTGTCTATAGTGGAATAAATTGAAGGATGAACCCTGACGTTTCTCCCAAGGCCACAGTGTTTATCTTACTAGGAATGATAACAGTGTACTATATGTTGACCCTTCCATGACTCTCATAATTTATACCTCTGGGAATTCCCTAGATCTTAGGTGTGCTTAGGGCTTTATATAAAATTTTGACTCTTATGTAAATCATATAAATTATATTTTTTCTCTGTAGTATTTATTTTGCAGACACTATAGTATATTAAAAATGGAAGATCTCATATTGGAAGGCACTGATTGCCTTTACGTTACTCAGGTATACGACTATAAGAAAAGAAGAATCTCTCAAGCTACATTTAGTAAATGAGATTTATGGTATGAAAACAAGGAAATATCATGAAATCCAAATGGAGAGAAGTTGAGCTAGCCAAAAATGATTCTGAAATGATGGACTGTTAATGTTGTTTGAGAACTGAAGATGCTAATTTCTTGATTTCTTTCCTTCTGGGACCACATGACTCTTCATCTCTATGGACGTCTATTTCATGCCTCTCTGTTCACAGAGCTAATTTTACCGCATTCATATGGTTTGTGTAGCTGCCCCACCCCTCTGTAAACTTCCATGCCTGGCACCCATAACTAAGTTAATATGGTTCGTATGGGGGTGCCTGGGTGGCTCAGTGGTTTAAAGCCTCTGCCTTCAGCTCAGGTCATGATCCCAGGGTCCTGAGATCAAGACCCTCATTGGGCTCTCTGCTCAGCAGGGAGCCTGCTTCCTCCTCTCTCTCTGCCTGTCCCTCTGCCTGCTTGTGATCTCTGTCAAATAAATAAATAAAATCTTTAAAAAAAAATATGGTTCCTATGTACTGCTTTGACATTCCAAAGAGAAAGAATATGGTTACTTCAGCTTGTGTCATTACACACATAGTCTTAATCAGAGAACTTGGCTTTGAGTCTAGAACAGGGATATTTCAATATCTACTTAGTGGAAAGTTGGTATCAGACTCTCCAAAAGGGGTGTGAAGAAGACATCAATGGTAGATTCAATATTTTTCCTTCCATGTATAAACAATTCTTTTTAAAGAAAAGAGAGATGAAGGTAATTCTACCACTGAAAGTTAAATTGAAAATTAAGACATTACTTTCAATAATATTCAATATAAATTCATTTGAGTAGATGCCAGAAATCATACCAATTTACTAAAAGAAATATGCTAAGTTTATTTTCTTTTCCACAGTACTCTGAGACTTCTAAAATATGGGAGTTTTGAGAACAGCTTTCTTACCTATAATATAGGTAGCCTAGCCAACTGCCCATGAGTTAAATTCTGCTATTATTTCCACTTCTAACTGAATAAAGGCATAACAATAGAAAATTATCCTATAACAATGTGCAAATTTTGAAATATATTTTGAGTTCTCTTGACACCATTTGTAGAGCTGTAGAAGATTTAAACCATTTACAGACTGTATTAGGTTTCAGAACTTCCATACACACAAATATCATTCAATTTCATAGAAAAAATTTAGAGCCAATAATAACTTTGGTATTTATTAAAAGCAGGTCGCCCTTTTAATGGTGAAATATCTTGTGCTAAAAGCAGGAATAGGTCTCTTTACTAGATTTGTTAAAGAAGGCTCAAAGAACACAGAAATGTTTCTTGGAAAGAATAGTTTATAGCACTCAAAATATCCATGAAACCAAATATTGTTATCATATTTTCTATACTGATTAGAGAGCACCTTTATATAAATGAACTATCTGTTAATGTTGAAAAGTACAGGAACAATTTTGTGTTGTTATGGCCAAGTTCTGTCTTAGAGACAATGCTAAATTATTAAAAATAATATCCATTAATCACTGGGCATATTAAAATACTAACCTTTTCTACATTTTTGTCTGCTGATTGCTTCTACTAAATACAATCTCTAACATTCTTCATTGACTAAATAATTGTCTTAATATCTTCCTTTTCAAAACATTCTGTTAAAGGAAGGAGGACAGGAAGAATGAATTAACAGTTGTGCTGTAACTACTAAATAAGCCAAGTGCTTTCCACAAGCAAGCGTACTTCATCCTTACAACAATGCATGAGAAATATTATCTTATTTATAGAAGAAAATTAAGCATCAGAGAGACCAGAAAATTGTCCAAAATCAAATAGCTAGTATGTGTCAGAACCAGAAGTCATTAAGTTCCATGCATCTATAAAGATTTTTTTTAACTCCATATATCCTATGTCAATAATTTCTCATTTCTTGTCATGTCAAGTTGAATCTGCTCAGCCTGGCTTTCAAAATCATCTGTTATCTGGTATCTCCTTGGTTAATCAGCCTTCCTTTTCACTGCTCTCCAGCATGAAGTTTCTTTAGTCATCAATCTATTTCTACCTCCAGGCCTTTATTTTATTCAATCCCTTCCCTTATTATAAATAACATTCCCAGATCTTTCTGAATTTACTTTACTGTCTGCCTGCTGTTTTTCCATGTTTCTCTTCTCTTATTGTGTTCTAACAACACCCCTTTAGGCTCACCATCCTGTCCCCTTTACCTCTATAGTATCCCCTTATTACTCTGTCTCTCACTACCTGATTTGAAAATGGGCTATTTTCCTCTAGATCACTTGGATACTACATAATTAGTAACCATATGACCATACTGTTGTGTGCAGAGTAGGGTATAGAAATGTATATCATCTAATAGGATTGATTTAACACCTGCTTTTATGAATTTTTACTTCTCTGAAGAAACAAAATATGCAGGTTTTATGTGTGTAAACTATAATAAAATCCAACATGAAGACAGACTTTTATCTAAGTGTGAAAGTATAAAGGAGAACTTTGTTGTTTTTCCTGTTACACACACACACACACACACACACACACACACAATTATGTTACTTTGTATCGTAAGGGATAGTAGGAAGGAAAGAAGAAGGCAAAGAGAGATCTTACACCTACCAGAGTACATATCTTTCAACAACTTTCTTGCTTCTCATCACTTCTGTATTGTTATCTATCTTCTTGCTGTATATAACTGACCTTAATTCAAGGTTTCGAAAATGAGATAGGTAATTGGACCACATTAAGTTTAGGAAAAATATTGCACGATAACTTGAGGGAACTGACTTTTAACTCTAATGTCAATAATAGCAATTTCTCCAAAAAAAGATCAGGGCTGAAGATCTCATGATTCTGCTGCCAAATTTAAGAATCATCAAATGTTTTGTGGTTTTAGACACCATTTTTCCCCTGGTGAATTACTACTTACATGGGGCAGTGTAATTCATGTTTTCCTATATTTAGCTACATTCCAAAGAATTTCATAAGCATTTCCCTGAGCTCATTTTCCCATCCTCAGTCTGATGGCATGAAGCAAGAGGGGATTTTTGATGAATGTACTAATATTTTGTATCTTGGAATGTAGATTAGGGGTATTTTCATAGAGAGCGGAAAAAGGATTGGAAATGGTGGGAATGAAAGTGATTTCTTCTGGGAATCCTCATTTGTGCACAAGAAGAGGGGCTTCTATACTGACATGCTTCTCCACTTCCATCTTTTATTTTATCCAAACCTACTTGCATAAATATTATATCATGTTTTACCTCCCCATTCACGAGAGGCTGCTTCTCTAACTTGTCTGTAAGAACTGCACCGTGAATGAAGATAAAGGCCACAAGAAGAAAGAGGAATCCATTGTTATTTTTTCATAATTAATCCTCCCCCCCCCCACACAATTAAGGCAGAAAATATTCATTAGTAGGGTGCCTGAGTGGCTATCAGTTAAGCATTGGCCTTTGGCTTGGTCATGATCTTGGAGTCCTGGGATAGGGCCCCACGTGGGGCTCCCCACTGGACAGGGAGCCTACTTCTCCCTCTGCCTCTCCCCCTGTTTGTGCTTTCTCTCTGTGTATCAAATGAATCAATAAAAATCTTTAAAAAAAGAAAATATTCATTAGCTACTTGATCCCAAAATCATTAAACTTGGCGTTTCTCATCCTCAAAAAAGGAATGTGCTGGTTTTCCTTGGTTCTGACCTCCAGCTTCCTGATGATGTGCATAAGTGTGTGTCATCTCCACAAACAAGTTGGGGAAGAGATGAACAGTGGTGCTCACCATTTTCGGAATAGTAAATCGTGTTAGCTATTGAAAACTATCCACATGATCTCCGCCTTCCATGAGGAATCCTTAGCTCTTATTGTAGTTATACATATCCCGGTTTTATTATCTTTCTTTAGGTTTCTGTTATAGTAAAATTGTATGTAAGTCAAATTAGCCCCTATTGCTCCACATTAAGGCATCTCATCTAAATCAGGCCAAAAGCAAAACTAATCAGCTCCATTTAGAAATTTGATTACAAATACCAGTTTTTAGAATGTGAAGGTAGGAGGTACTTACAGTTCTAATATCATGTAGATGTAGGAAATTTGTAACTGTTCTGTTATTTGGTCTTTTCCAGTAGACTTTTTTGATGGATCCTTGGCCTTATATTGTATTTGTATATTTCTTTTTTTTTCTCCTAAATAATTACCTTTCAACTAAATTAAAAACTCTGTAGAGTGAAGTTATGTCTTATCTTCTTTAATCTGCCCTTTTCTAAATTAATACACTTTTTTGTTTATTTTGTTTTGTTTTGTTTTTACATCAGAGGAAGTCAGTACATTTTTGTTGTACACATGAATGAATGAATAAATGATAAATTAATTCTGAGTAGGAATGCTCAAGTAATAAGTAACTTTTAAATTTACCCTTTCAAAACACTCTGGTTGTAATCTGATACCAATAAATCCCCTCAAATATGACTCATATTTCATCAACAACTAACATAACCAGGCACAGACTAAGCATTTTGGGTAGCATAAAAATATATTAGACTCATCCCTTGTCTTTCATCAGCTTTCAATCTAGTTGCAAGTTCCTGGGAAATACTTCAGTTTTGACACTAAAGAAATCTCATGTCAGAAATTTCTGCCGGTACCAATTAAAAATATTTTCCCTCAAGTTCCCTAAGGCTAAAGTATTCAAGGTCTGCAAATTACCTGATTATGGAAATGAGATCTAGAATAAGCATTGCAAAAAAAAAAAGAATCCCAAAATTATCAACCAAAGCATTTTTTTAAATAAAAATCAAACATTCTCGGGGTGCCTGGGTGGCTCAGTGGGTTAAAGCCTCTGTCTTCTGCTCAGGTCATGATCCCAGGGTCCTGGGATCGAGCCCCACATTGGGCTCTCTGCTCAGCAGGGAGCCTGCTTCTTCCTCTCTCTCTGCTTACTTGTGATCTCTCTTTGTCAAATAAATAAATAAAATCTTAAAAAAAAAAAAATCAAACATTCTCAATAGTGGTACCAGGAGATATACCAGTCAGACGGGGGAAAAAAAAAAAAACATATTTCACCTGACTACATGTATTTCCTTGTCGGAGCTGCTTAACCTTTGCTTTGGTAGCCAGTGTGCTTAGACTAGAAAACCAGAGAAGATGTCAAAGATCTTCTCAAAGCCCATGAAGCTTTTATTTCTCACTTGAAGGACCCTCAGTATTTCTAAAGATACACAGATTTGCACTGTCTAATTAAAAAAAAAAATGACTTTGTTCTCAATGCTAACCAAGAAGTTTCTGACAGTGTCAAAAGGCTGGAACTTACTGGATCAATGAGAAGGGACTTCTGGCTTCTCAGACAAGGATCAGTAGAAGCTGAGCCATGGAAGCCCACCAAAACCACAAAGCATTAACACTGCTGCTCTGCTTCAATCCCTGCTACAGAAGTCATCTGAAACATTTTTTTTTTAAATACAGTTCTCAACTTGTGGTAAGAAATTAAGCCCAAAGCATCTTAGTAAACCTTGTGTTTTAATTTAGTAAACATTTAAGAATGCATTTTCTTCCTTTCGTAGATTTGTGTCATGATTTTATTTTAAAAATGCATGACTTTGTCTCTACTTATTCTTTCCCAGAAATGGTTCCATGTGTACAATACATTCACAGTCTTTTCGTTCTCTGAGGATCTCAGCACACTAAAGGAGGAAGAAAATAGTGTGAACACCAAACCAAGAAATTGCTGGCATCTGAACAAGCCTTGCTGCTGGACCTAGTAAAGATAAATACTCATCCATCCAGTGCCTTCATTTCTGTAATGTCTCACTGTCCAAGTTAATAAATGCTTTCTTGCTAGTTTTTTTGGCATCTCTTTGAATGAGGAATGTAAACTGAAAAGGCCTAGGAGACAAAAACTGGCACAAAACTCTATGATGAATAATATCAGGAGACACAGAGACTGGCTCAGGAGTCCCATATACAGTGCCACAAGCTCTATCAGAGGACAGATAGATTTGCTGCCTGGGAGGGGGCTGTTACATAATTTCTAGATACATGAAAAAATAAAGAAAAGAATAAGAACAAATCCAGGTCCAATTTTATGAAGATAGAAGTATAAAACAAGAGATTTATAGAAAGGATATTAAAGATAACTTAAGCTTGATAAACAGAACCATCAACATGTATTTAATCTTTAGGTATTGGGAAATGAAAAAAATGTGGATTTTTTGAAGAACACTTAGAAATTTGGGGAGAAACTTCCAGCAAAATTAGACTAAAACTATTATTTAGTTATCTCTGTTTTTGCACTGTATTATAAACTATTACTGTTTAAAAGCCTAAAAAAGCCCCTGGAAAATCAGGCTCATCTTTCCGAAGTTGAATACCATTAAAAAGAAAATTTTCATCTTGGTGCTGAAGAGTCTGACTAAACTTTAGTTCAAATGTTTTACCCAAAGAAGCCCTCAATTATATATTTTTGAAGTTTTTTTTTTTTCTTTTCTTTTTCCATATTAGAAAGTTTTACCCAGGCCGTCATTTTCAAATCTTGGCTTAGAATATAAAAATCATATGCCCAGATGATTTGAAATGAGTATTTCTTAATTCAGACCCACTGAGTAAATGGGTAGTTTGATTAATCACTATCTTTTAGGCCTCTAGGAGAACAGTTTTGAAGTGTGTTGCAGAAGATGGAAGTGGAAAATCAGGTAGCTTTCCCTGGGAATGGTTCACCATCCAGGTTCATTGGTGGGAGGTTGGGGTTGAATATGGTGGCAATAAAGGATATATTATTTACATTTTGGGCATTCTACCAAACCAGTAATACAGAGCCCTGATAACTGGAAAGTTTAACTCATGTTCCAAGACAGTTCTTGGGTGGCATATAGAGAGTTTCAAATAAAGTGGACTTGATTTAGGAAAAAAAAAAAAAAAAGATGGTTCTTGGAACTCCACCCTTTGTATCAATCAGAAAGTAGAAGAGAGAGTTGAAGGTAGAAACACCCGTTTTCTATAAGGACATTCCCTAGGAGTTGTTCAGACTTTCTTCTTAAAACCAATTGGCCAGAACTGAGGATCACATCTAGTTGCTAGCAAGGCCAAGAAATGTAGCTATTTCTTCAAATAACCATGGGCCCAGTAAAAAATTGAGACTTTAAGGAATAAAAAGAATATGGATATTGGGGAGCAAATAGCAGTATGTATCTCAGTAAGAAAAGACTAGAACTATTTGCTTAAGTGGAGAACATGCTTATTTATAATGCTCATTATTGCTCTTCAAAAAAAAAATAACTTTTCTAAATTTTGTTGGTATATTGGAATTACGTTAACTTTACATTACCTTGAAGAAGTTATTCTTAGTCAAAATTTTCTCAATTTTTATTTATCTTTTAACATTCATGCATAATCTGTTAACATACATGACAATGAATCATTTCTAAATAATGAGATTTCAACTAGCACACACATCTGTTGGCGCAAAATATTTACCTCTCTTGTTAATTATAACATATTCTTAAGTTTCAATTAAATTCTAAATTTAGTCTATTATTAATTTTCTCCTTTGTTGTTTATTCTGCATAAGAAAAGTTATAGGAACTACATGGGACTATGTATTAGTACATGAAAGTTGAGAGGGGACTTCCACTTTGGAATGCTTATGACAAGGATCTTTTGGTTAAACTGAATATGTCAGTTCCTTGCAGCATTACTTCCTAGAGGCAAGGAGAACAGGAAAGTTGCAATTGGACTGTGGTTCATGTTTATTAATTTTAATAGTAAACACACTCAAGTTGCCCGTAGATAGTATTCTCTGTAAGTACTCATTTATGTCTGCCATATGAGCTGAACTGGAAGTACACTGGTGGCTAAAATCAGGACAACAGTCTTAAAAAAAAATAATTCCAATAAACTGGTGAATAAAAGTCATGACACAGCCTTGCAATCTAGCTTCAGTTTGTCTCCTATAAAACAGGCATTAAAAGATTCATTGTTATTTAGATGAGACATATTTACATGTTAACAGTCATGTTTATTAACAATCTCAATAAGGGAAAATATAGGAAGTTTACCATTTCCACCATGTTTAAGAAAAAATAGTTTTGGAACCAGGACAATTCATACTATACAATTCTATACATATACATATACAATTCTATACATATACAATGGTATGTATAGAGTGAGACTCTAGAACATTAGGAAGGTGGTTATTGCAGCTGTAAAATAAGCACAAACTTGGGACAAGATTTAGGGCACATTTGATGCCTGGTGGATGAAAGACACATGTGTAAGTGATTTCATGCAATTCTGCTTGTTTCCTACAGACTTTTTGCTTTAGTATGATGTATTAGTTACCTATTATCATGTAACAAATTATCCCAAAACATAGTAGCTTTAAAATAACATATTTATTATTTCATAATTGTGATGAATCAGGAGTCAAGATATAGCTTAGTTGGCTATATCTTTGCCTTGGCCTCTCTCAAAGGCTACAATTGAAGTGTTGGCTGGGACTGTCATTTCAAGGCTCCCCTGAGGGAGAATGGGCATTCAACTCATATGGCTTTTGGCTGGTCTCAAGTTCTTGCTGGCTCTGGTTGAGACATCAGCTCTTTGCCATGTGAGCCTTTCTACTGGGTCCCTCACCAGAGGAAAGCCAGCTTTCTTCAGAATGAGTGATTAAAAGGACAAGAGAAGGAGTAATCCAGATGGAAGATACTGTCTCTTTGTTACCTACTTTTGGAAGCCACATTACATCACTCTTTCCAATTTCTATTTACTTCAAGGGCATCACTAGGCCTAGCCCACACCCAAGAGGAGGAAATTACACAAGGGAACAAATATCAGGAGGCAAAGAATCTTTGGGGAGTATTTTAGAGGCTGTCTACCACCTCTTGTGAGGTAACCTGATAAAGAAAACACATGGACTCTTGGACAGTCTCTCAGATTTAAGGTAGAATTTGGACTCTGCACCTTACTAGCTGCATGATTATGCACAATTCTCCAGTCTCCACTATGAAGATAAATAAATGAATGCTAATGTACCATACTATCCCTCAGTTCAACATATATAAAATGGACACAATAATCTATAACTCTTAGGTGTGTGTGATTAGGATTAAATACAGTAACTTGTGCTTAACATATAGGAGGCAGGCAGCAGATATCCCCCTATCCCTGGTAGAAGTAACAGGTTTGTTTGTAAATTCAAGAAAAACAGCTGTTCACAGTGACTGTCCCGTGAACTTCCTGGGTTCAGCATTGATGGCTTCTTGCAGAATAGCCAATATATTTATATCTTCAGAATTCAGTAAAAGTGGTGGTTATTTTGGACCACTTTCTGTCAGAAGCAGAATATTATGACCCAACTGAAAGGAGATATTTTTTCTAAGTTTTTTTTTTTCCCTCTTCCTGGTACTTGAGTTCAGCCAAGATACAGCAATTCCTCATTATTCTCAGTTAATAGTTGGACCTCTAAAGAGTCTACTTTTTATTTGGCACTGACAACCCAATTGGAGTGTTTTGATAATTTCTAGATGTTACATTTTAGAAGGGGGCATGGACAAATGGGAACATGTTCAGAAAAATGATCAGACTGACGAGTGGACTCTAAAATCAGCCATTTGTCATATTAAAGATGAACTACCAGAAAAAGAATATTTAACTTAAAGAAGAAAAAACAGTACATGATAACTACCTTCAAATATTTTAAACTGTTATGTTGAAGAGAGATAATATTTATTTTTTATTGTTTGGAAATCTAAAGCTGGGACAAATGTGTTGGGAAAGATTTCAGGTAAAGAAAATTTTCAGAGAGAGTTAAAATGGATGGAGCTGAATTAGAATCTTATGCCCCCTACTAGCTGATCTTAAGAAATTTCATGTATAATCTCTGAGACTTGGTCTCTGAATCTGTAAATTTATAATAATGATCATATATTATGGATGCATGTGCCATGTACTGAATAAGTTGCTTTGTACATAATATTAATAATGCTAAGGATGGTTCTTCTTCTTTTATGCATAAGGGAAGAGCTTTGTGGCAGTAGGTTTCAACCTTCTGCTGAAGAGTTTCTTCAGTATTTGTGTTGGTGCCTGAGACATGCTGGTGCAGAATATTTTTTTTCTAAGTGAAGTTATTGCCTATGTTAGTGATCAAACCTGTCAGTATCACAATTTTATTTGGCTCATAGTCTATTAGTAGAAATTGAAAATGAGTACCTGGAGTGGGCCTTTAAAGGCATAACAGCTATGCTGAAACAATATTAGGTGAGTGTGTGTGTGTGCATTTGTGTGTGTATGAGTGTGTGTCTAATATCAGAAAACTATGAGAGCTTTGATTGATTGATTGATTGATTATAAAATCTTGAAAAAGTTACCTGGTCTCTTTAAATATCAGAATTTTTTATTTGAATCTCCCTGATGGCTAATGATGAGGAAATACCACCTTATATCAGTTAGAATGGCCAAAATCAATAAGACAGTAAACAACAAGTTTTGGAGAGGAAATAGAGAAAGGGGAAACCTCTTACACTATTGGTGGGAATGCAACTTGGTGCAGCCACTTTGGAAAACAGTGTGGAGATTCCTTAAGAAATTAAAAATAGAGCTTCCCTATGACCCTACAATTGTACTGCTGGGTATTTATCCCAAAGATACAGATGTAGTGAAAAGAATGGCTATCTGTACCCCAGTGTTCATACCAGCAATGGCCACAGTCACCAAACTGTGGAAAGAGCCAAGATGCCCTTCAATAGATGAATGGATAAAGAAGTTATGGTCCATATATACAATGGAGTATTATGCTTCCATCAGAAAGGGTGAATACCCAACTTTTGTATCAACATGGATGGGACTAGAAGAGATTATGTGAGTGAAATAAGTCAAGCAGAGAGAGTCAATTATCATATGGTTTCACTTACTTGTTGAGCATAAGGAATAATATGGAGGACATTGGGAGATGGAGAGGAGAAGTGAGTTGGGGGAAACCAGAGGGGGAGACAAACCATGAGAGACTATGGACTCTGAGAAACAATCTGAGGGTTTTGGAGGGAGGGGGTTGTGGGTTGGGTGAGCCTGGTGGTGGGTATTATGGAGGGCATGTATTGCATGGAGCACTGGGTGTGGTGCATAAACAATGAAACTTGGAACACAGAAAAAAAATTTAAATAAATAAATAGGTAAATAAGTAAATACATAAATAAAATATCAGAATTTTTCCTATGAAATGAGGAAATTGTTATAGGTAGTTTCTCTGCATTTCATATCTGGAGCTCTATAAATAGACTGAAAATTACTACATGAGTTGGAAATAATAAATTAATAGTCTTCCTTTGGTTTTACTTCTTGCATTTATATATCAAAATTTAAGTGAAATGATATGTCACTGCTTATTATTATTTATATTTATCAGATGGAGTGTTCTTCTGACATTCTTTGGGTTGCCCAGGGTTTATTTCATCAGGACTTGAGTGGAGAATACCATATATTTTATTTTGCAGATAACGTGATTTCAGTCATAAGTATGACTACGAAATTTAAAATTTAAAATATTATAGAACACTTGCTATCTTAACATGGATTTTAATTTTATTTATATATTACAAAGAGGCAGTGAGGTGGCACTACATAAATGAAAGGAAAATGAAGAGAAAAAGGATCCAACTGAATTATAATTGGAGTCCTCAGTAAAGGAAACAAAAATTAAAGAAGAAACCCCATGATTACAATTATAATTCAAGATTTTTTAAAGAAATAGAATATACATGAATCTGAATATTAAAAAATGTGCAAGGCATTGTGAAAAAAATGATCCAGGATGGTCAATACTAAGACATTATTGGACTTGAAAGATAAAGAAAGGATCCCTTTTCAAGACTCTACCAAAAAAAAATAAATAAATAAAAAGAAATAAAAATCACCTAGTAAGTAGCGCATCAGACTGGTCCACATTTTCCCTGCTGCAGTATTCAGTGTCATTCAAACAAATAACATCTAAAAAATTTGATTAAAAAATGTCAACCCAAGGTTGTCATATCCAGCCAAACTATCCTTCAAGTTGTAAAATACTATACAATAATTTACGTGCAAAGATTCCCTTGAGCTTTTCTGAGAAAACTATCAGTGTGAAGTTCAGCCCACCATGTGATGAATAAAAAAACTATAGCAAAAGGACTGTGTGAGTACTATATATAAATTTTTAACTACAACTAAAATACATAGAAAACACGTATACAGTACTTCCTTTGTACTAGCCACTGTTCTAAATTCTTGACATATGTTAATATGTCAACTGTAGATACTAGAATGACTGACTTGACATATGTTAATATGACAACTGTAGATACTAGAATGACTGACGAAAATGTAAATATAATATGCTTTCACAATTTACACATATGCCTCACAATTTAAAGGTAGGGCTTAGAGAAGGTTTGCAGCAAATGTGTTTCATGTAAATGTGGGGATCAAATGACTTAATTTCAAACATACTGAAATAAATCAACTATCAGAATATAAATTGATTTAACCATATAAAATTAAATACTATAAAAGATAATATTACCTAAATTTGGATGGAATGAAGGGAGGGTAAGGAAAAGAAATAGAAGGGGTGCCTGGGTGGCTCAGTGGGTTAAAGCCTCTTCGGCTCAGGTCATGATCTCAGGGTCTTGGGATCAAGCCCTGCATCGTGCTCTCTGCTCAGCAGGGAGTCTGCGTCCCCCACCCCTTCTCTGCCTGCCTCTCTGCCTACTTGTGATCTGTCTGTCAAATAAATAAATAAAATCTTAAAAAAAAAAAGAAAAGAAATAGAAAAAAAAAAAAAAGGAAAAGAAATAGGATAATGCTGTATTGATTGTGATAGAAGTATGATGGACACAGTTTTTAAAATACCAGGCTGAAAGTAAGATATAAAGTTGTAAAAGTTATCTCTATAATAAAAATGTAAAAAAATTAAGCATTTTGATAATTAAAAATATATATAACGAGTAAAGAAAAAAGACTACTAAAAGACTTTTAAAAAACCATAAAAACAAAAAATACAACATAAAACAGAGTCAGAACTAAGGGAAGACATAGGTTCATATGTATAGATATTATTTAAAAGAAAATACAAGGATTTACTAAAAGAAAAAGATTTTCAGACTGAGTCACAAAGTAAAATCTAACTCTGTACCAAGTACATGAGATACACCTAAATCCTAAATGAAAGGTACGGAATGTATAGGTTTACCATGATTATCAGGCAAATGCTAATAAACAAAAGCAAAGATTTTATACTATCAAAAATGGCAACATAACTTGTTACAGAACAATCTTTGTTTTGAGAATAAGCAGCAAGAATCATGGACATACACACATACACACCAACATACACACACACACACACACACACACACAGAATCTGTTTTGAGACACTGGAGAGCAAGGCAGAAAGATCTCAAAGAGGATCAAAGATACCAGACAGAAGGGTAATAAAGAGAAAATCCAATATTCAGCCTATTTTCCTATTTGACATTTGTTAGTTTGCAAGCTGCTGCTGAGAAGGTGAGAAACTGAACAAAGTCTCCAGGAGTTCTTTGAGAATGTAGAAACAAAAGTTGGACTTCAGACTTTCCAAAGAGAGAGACCTGACATATAATCCAGGCTTTCAGATGAGACTCCCACTGGGCTACACTCCAAGAGTAAGGGAGAAACAAAAATAGACCAACTCCCCTAAAAATGAAGCCCAATCTGGAAAAGATAAGATCTGACTTCAGCTTATTTGTGTAAAACAAGATGATTCCTCTCTTGAGGAAGGTAACATCATCTAAAACTTCAAATTATCCCTATAATATTTCATTTTTTTTATTTTTATATTTTTACAGTCTTGAGGCTTTTTATTTTTTTTTTTTACACTTATCATGCCGTGAATTCATAGAGAATAGGTACCAACAACTCAGGCTCCTGCCCATTAGTTCTTACAAAATGTGTTTTTCTGGGTGGAGCAGGCTGATGCTTCAGTTGAACGCAAGTATCTTTCTTGTTGGCTTCCTTCTTTTTCTGATCATTTTCCTTCAGACATTTTAGGAAGCTACTTTGGCTCTTCAAATGCTTAATATGCTCAATACGTGAATTCCTGTTGGCAGGAATCTTGCCCTTAACTTGTTTGTTTAAAGCAATGCAAACAGCATTTTATATTTTAGTCTAATATTTTAGACTCTTCCAGTTTTGCCATGGTAACATCTGTGGGGCATTCCTGTTTGAACAGTGCCCATTCCCTTGATGTCTACAATACCACCTTTCCTATAGATTTGCATGTATGCAGCCAAAGAAACAACTCTACATTTTCTAAAAGGTCTAGAGAACATAAAGCAAGTGCCTCTCCTCTTTCCATCTGTGTTGGTCATTTTAGTGAATTACTGGAAGATGAAGGTTCTAGCTGAAAAAGCCCTATAACTTTTCATTTAAAATGTCTGTACTTTAGTGAAAAAATTACCAAATTTGGAGGCAGAACACATGACAAAAAAGCTAAAAGGGAAAAACAACTAATAGAAACAGAACCACAAGAGATACAGACATTTAAGTTACTAGATGCAAGTATGGATTGACTGTGCACTTCTGACCAGGATGTGAAAGACTGTCAAACCTAAATACTCACAATTCACAACTAAGAGAAAAAGAGAAATTACAAAAAAATAATTTTGAAAAAGTAGCCTACAGCCATCAAAGCCATGAAGATTAGGTGGTCCTAAATTATATAGAGAGGAAAAACATTCAAAGGTGAGTATATAAATAGCAGTTCAGTTTGTTTGTTTGTTTGATATGGGGAATTTGCCAGTTCTTGATGTGAGCTCAAGTGTGTAGCTTGCTCAGACAGAGAGCAGAAGTTAAAAGGAGAAACCAATGTAGCAGTTAGCAGTCTCTCGGGGGGTAGAGAGACAAAATTAAAGGCTTGAGGTCTACAAATACATAATCATTTTCCACAAAAGATATTTGCTATATTCTAAGACTACATAAAAGGCTGAAATCCAAACAAAAAGTTTTGAAAGTGAAATCTATTGCAGTCTCATACTTAGGAAACAAAGACCTAAAAACAGAAAAGGCAAGAAATGAAAGCCATAGAAGATGTGGTGTATTGACACTGAGAATCAACAGCCCTTTTTACTAACCAATGCTGAGTATACCAAAAAGTTGAGAAACCAAATCTCTGGCAGACCGTTACTGCTGGGATAAAACCATTGGATAAATGTATTTGAGAAGTAGGTTATTTATACAATCTGGGGGCAAAAATGTTTTCACATATTGTTTAGTAGTAACCAAGGGAAAAATGATATTTATACAGTGAAAAACAAAACAAAACAAAACAAACCTTTGTCTTAACAAAGTGCCTAAAGTTAACTTCATCAGCAATAGGGCAAAAAGATATTGTGTGCCTCTAAAAATGGTATGCTAAGAAGGTCACAGCATCACTTATATATAGAGAGAGCATTCCTTCCAAGATGGTCATAATCTGAATCTCATCTTGGAAAAAAGCAGCCAACAACCTAAATTGATGGATTTCATATAAAACATCTGACATATATTTTTTATAGAAGTCACATCATGAAAGAAAAAGTGTTATGTCACTTTCAGCCTATTGATAGTGATGTTTCTGGCCAGGCTTGCCTAAAGTTCTCACCCAAGGTTCAATATTTACTTGTAGTGAGCCCCACATACATTTCCCCCAACACTACCAAGGACCAATGTTGTGGCTGGACTGGTCATTAGGGTTCTTATTATGATGACAGGATGCACCTCAGCAAAACCACCAGGGAACTTTGAAAAACAAGATTATTTTACCAGTAGGTGCTGGAATATACACAGAAAGCTTGAGGGCCACACAGTGAGGTCACAAGTGGATAGAGAGAGAAGGGATTCTGCTTTGATTAGGGTCTGAAGATGGAATGCTTAGAGTTCCAGAGGTTCACTCTTTATTGGTGAATTTAGGGCATTAAGAATGGAAATTAAGTCCCAGGAGAAGAAAACTGGGGTCACTTAAGTGGCCCATGATCTATATTCCCAGTGTTTTCTCAAGAGGGAACTTCATGGGTAGGGGTGAGCTGGTTCCTTATCTAATTGTTTTACTGTAGCTGTGCCATACAGCTAGCAATAGTTTATTCAGAATGAATGTCTTTGAAATGGATGCCTCAGCAATCAAAAGCTTAATGTCAGACACTTATATTGCAATCAAAAAGCTTAATGTCAAGCACTTGCACTACACAAAGAAAGACTAAAAAACTTTTAACTTAAAAGAGATTAAAGACATATGACAAATAAATGGATGCATGATTCTACACTGGATACTTGATCAGAAAAAAAAAATTCTACAAAGGACAACATTGAGACAATAGATGAAATAGTTTTGTATTCATGTTTAATATTTCTGAACTTAGTAGGTATGCCATATTCTATGCAAGAAAATGTCCTTTTAGGAAACATACACTAAAGTATTTTGGGGTGAAGGGTCATGATATTTGACACTCAAATGTTTCAGCTGGTATATAATGTGTATGTATTGTGTATGTGTAGAAAAGAAGGTGTGGCAAAAAATTATCAATTGTCACTCTAGGTTAGTGTACATGGTAGTTCATTGTACTATTCTTGAAATTTTCTTGCAGCTTAAATATTTTTTTGACAAAAGTTTCAAAAAAAAAAAAAAAAGCATGAGTAAACTCTGGAGAACTACGTTATAAGGACAGAAACAAGCCAGAGCTACCCTTAGTCTTGCCATTTAGGTGAGATTATGTTTATTTTGGTGACTAGTTCATCACTGATTGGAGAGTAGTGATCATCTAGTGGACCTGAGCTATAAGAGATATTAAGAGTAATCTTCAGGCAGCAGGAATATGATACTCAATAAAAATTTGGACCTACATAAAGAAATAAAGAGTGCTGGAAATGAAATAAAGGTGGGTAAAATCAGTTTTTCCCTCTCTGTAGTAGCTCATATGGATCCCCTCTTCTGGTATATATTACTTACCCAGACTACTCACCTTTAGAACTTTTATCTATTTTTCAAGATTCAATTCGGATGTCACCTCTTTTAAGAAATCTTTTCTAAAATTTTTATTCCTAACAGGCAGAATAGGTTTCCTTGTCTGTATGAATCTATAGGAACTTATACCTCCTCGCTATACCTCTGACTTGATTTGTGACCCTTGGAAGGTATTTAATATCCCTAAATCTCAGTATTCTCATGTATAGGATAATAATAATACCTAAATTACAAAGCTGTTCTGAGAATGCCTGTGCATTACTTAACAAAGAGATTGAACCAGAGGAAGCATTTAAACCATATGAAATGATGTATAATAATATTGTGATGAAGATAGTTACTCCTTTTACATGATGGATAATATTGGCCAGAAGTAAACTTTATTTTGCTTTGCAATACTTTTATAAAATATGCTTTATTAGTAACTGTGTAAAGAAAAGTTATAATAATGTGATTAGGTGTATTTGGATTTTTTTGTTATTTTAATAGCAATAAAATGTACTAAATCAGAAGAACATGTCTTACTCAGTAAGATATATGAAGAGGCAGGTAAGATAAGGAAGGATAAATATTATGGTCCCTGTAATTTCTCAACCACTAAAGAAAACTAAGCCAAGAACATAGCTGGAAGGAGACCAAGTGAAGCAGGGTCCAAATGAGCTTGTCAGCTATAAACCCTGATTGCACCAGACACAAAGCCCTGTTCACACCAAGGAGCACAGCAAATAGTGATGGACAGAGTCTTGACTAATACCATCTCAAGAGAGTAACAATATTAAAGTTTGGAAGGGATATTGAATAGAGGTGAGAAGAGTCGAGTGGTGAATAAGAATGAACAAAATGCATGCTTGGGAATATCTTGGGTGTGTCATGTGTCTATATATTCTTTAGTTGGTATTTTTAAGATCTGGATTAATAAAACAAATATGGAGATACATGTTGCCTCGTGTCTTAGTAGCTCTCCTTAAAAAAATAAAAAATACCCTAATTATGTAATCAAGAAAGACAAGATAAAAGCATATTTTTCTCCTTTCTTCTCAGCAGATTTAAAATGTAATTGTATACAATTGTATGCATATTAGGCCTATGAATGTATATAAATAAATATAAATATATATAGTGTTTGGCCTATAACATTAAAATGTGATATATTTGCCAGTAATAGCACAAAGGAGGCCAACAGGAAGAAAACAGGAACAAAACTAAATTATGTGATATTGAGTTTGTAATATTATATGTATGTAATATATAACATTAATAGATGAACAATAATACCACAAAAGAGGGGGAAATAGTATAGTTATATAGGAGTCACGTGTTTCTGTATCTCACTGGAATCAAGCCAGTGTAGAGCTAAAGCTGATTAGTCAATATATAGATAGTAAAACCTAGAACAACAATTAATATATGTTATGTGTGTATGTACATGTATAGTTAGATAAAGTAAAAAATCATTAAATAAGTTTAAATGTTTCATTGGAAAATACTTAATACAAAAGAAACCAGTGAAGTAGAAATAAAGGAACAAAAAGGAGACACATGGAAAACCAAAAGCAAAGTGGCAGATGTAATCCAACTGTATCAATAATAACATTAGGTATGAATGGATTAAACAATCAAATAAAAACATAGAGACTGTCAGAGTGGATAAAAAAAAAACCTGATCTAACTACATACTGTCTATAGGAGACACTTTATAGAAGCATTAATTATAATAGTCAAATAGTGGAAACAAACATACATCCATTAACTGACGATGGATAAATAAAATGTACTCTGTCCATAAAATGGGATATTATTAACTATAAAAGTGAATGAAGTAGGGATGCCTGGGTGGCTTATCAGTTAAGGATCCAATTCTTGGTTTCAGCTCAAATCGCCAGGTCCTGAGACGGAACCCCACCTGGAGTTCCATGCTCAGTGTGGAGCCTTCTTGCTTCCCTCCCTCTGCTTCTGCCCCCCCTCCACTTTCTCTCTCTAGAGTAAATAAATAAAATCTTTGAAAGAAAAGGAATGAAGTAATGATTTGTGCTACACCATGAATGAAACTTGAAAACATTATGCTAAGTGAAAAAAGCAAGTCACAAAAAAACACATATTGTATATGTCTACTTATATGAAATATTGAGGACAAGAAAATCTAAAGACACAGAACGTAGATTAATGGTTGCTTAGGAATGGGAGTGAGATGGAGAAATAGGGGATGATATCTAAAGGGAAGGGGGTTTCTTTTTGATATGATGTATATGTTCTCAAGTTGACTGTGGTGCATATATCTGTGAATGAATATCCTAAAAACCATTAAATTGCACACGTCGGGGAAATGATATGGTATATGTATATTTTAATGAGGCTATTTTTAAAAAATAAAGGAGGTACAGAAAAATGAATGACTAAAATTGAGAAATTCATGAAAGGAACACCATTAAATCTAATTTAGAACATTATTTTGGCCAGAAATAAGAAATCTTTCATAGTTTCTTTCTGGGAAAGAACAAGAAATAGTATCAGAACCTCATTGTATAAAATACACAATCCATTGTGTGTAGTTTTTTTAGAAAAGATCTTACTAATTTATTTGAGGCAGGAAAAGGAGAGGGAGAATCTGAAGCAGATTCTGCACTAAATCTGGACCCCTACTCAGAGCTCGATCCCACAATCACAACATCATGACCTGAGCCAAAACCAAGAGTCGGGCATTCAACCAACTGAGACACCCAGGCACCCCTCCATTGTGTGCATTTTAAGTTATTAAATTTGTAAGGTTAAAAATAAACTTAAAAGCACGATGACAATACACAATACTTCTTGGGCATATTTATGCATAGAGTTAAATTAGAAGAAAGTTTGGGGACATAGTTCATGTTGAGGAGGAATTTCCTTTCCTAGGCCTTACAGGTTCAAGTCTAGGCACATCCAGAATAAGACTGCTTGCTTTTCTCAACCCACTCACCATTTTCCCAAAGAGAACAAGAGGTAGTTGGATTAGTGATTTGAGGAGAAAGATTGATACTTGCTCTGTTCCATCTCTCTTTTCCTCCTCTTGAGATCTGCCTCTGTCAGAAAGAAGGACACTTTTCTCTCCTTCACATGGTAAGTTGGCTCTGTTTTTTTTTTTTTTTATAAACATATGATATATTATTATCCCCAGGAGTACAGGTCTGTGAATCGCCAGGTTTACACACGTCACAGCACTCACCATAGCACATACCCTCCCCAATGTCCATAACCCCACTCCCCTTCTCCCAACCCCCTCCCCCCAACAACCCTCAGTTTGTTTTGTGAGATTAAGAGTCACTTATGGTTTGTCTCCATCCCAATCCCATCTTGTTTCACTTATTCTTCTCCTACCCCCTTAACCCCCCATGTTGCATCTCCACTTCCTCATATCAGGGAGATCATATCATAGTTGTCTTTCTCTAACTGACTTATTCCGCTAAGCATGATACCCTCTAGTTCCATCCAAGTCACCACAAATGGCAAGATTTCATTTCTTTTGATGGCTGCATAGTATACCATTGTGTACATATACCACATCTTCTTTATCCATTCATCTGTTGATGGACATCTAGGTTCTTTCCATAGTTTGGCTATTGTAGACATTGCGGCTATAAACATTCAGGTGCATGTGCCCCTTCGGATCACTACATTTGTATCTTTAGGGTAAATACCCAGTAATGCAATTGCTGGTCATAGGGTAGTTCTATTTTCCACATTTTGAGGAACCTCCATGCTGTTTTCCAGAGTGGTTGCACCAGCTTGCATTCCCACCAACAGTGTAGGAGGGTTCCCCTTTCTCCACATCCTCACCAGCATCTGTCATTTCCTGACTTGTTAATTTTAGCCATTCTGACTGGTGTGAGGTGGTATCTCATTGTGGTTTTGATTTGTATTTCCCTGATGCCGAGTGATATGGAGCACTTTTTCATGTGTCTGTTGGCCATCTGGATGTCTTCTTTGCAGAAATGTCTGTTCATGTCTTCTGCCCATTTCTTGATTGGATATTTGTTCTTTAGGTGTTGAGTTTGCTAAGTTCTTTATAGATTTTGGACACTAGCCCTTTATCTGGTATGTAATTTGCAAATATCTTCTCCCATTCTGTCAGTTGTCTTTTGGTTTTGTTAACTGTTTCCTTTGCTGTGCAAAAGCTTTTGATCTTGATGAAGTCCCAATAGTTCATTTTTGCCCTTGCTTCCCTTGCTTTTGGCGATGTTCTTAGGAAGATGTTGCTGCAGCTGAGGTCAAAGAGGTTGCTGCCTGTGTTCTCCTCAAGGATTTTGATGGATTCCTTTCTCACATTGAGGTCCTTCATCCATTTTGACTCTATTTTCGTGTATGGTGTAAGGAAATGGTCCAATTTCATTTTTCTGCATGTGGCTGTCCAATTTTCCCCAACACCATTAATTGAAGAGCCTATCTTTTTTCCATTGGGCATTCTTTCCTGCTTTGTCGAAGATTAGTTGAACATAGAGTTGAGGGTCTATTTCTGGGCTCTCTATTCTGTTCCATTGATCTATGTGTCTGTTTTTGTGCCAGTACCATGCTGTCTTGATGATGACAGCTTTGTAATAGAGCTTGAAGTCCGGAATTGTGATGCCTCCAACTTTGGCTTTCTTTTTCAATATTCCTTTAGCTATTCGAGGTCTTTTCTGGTTCCATATAAATTTTAGGATTATTTGTTCCATTTCTTTGAAAAAGATGGATGGGACCTTGATAGGAACTCCATTAAATATGTAGATTGCTTTAGGTAGCATAGACATTTTCACAATATTTATTCTTCCAATCCAGGATCATGGAACATTTTTCCATTTCTTTGTGTCTTCCTTAATTTCTTTCATGAGTACTTTATAGTTTTCTGAGTATAGATTCTTAGCCTCTTTGGTTAGGTTTATTTCTAAGTATCTTATGGTTTTGGGTGCAATTGTAAATGGGATTGACTCCTTAATTTCTCTTTCTTCCGTCTTGTTGTTGGTGTAGAGAAATGCAACTGATTTATGTGCATTGATTTTATATCCTGACACTTTACTGAATTCCTGTACCAGTTCTAGCAGTTTTGGAGTGGAGCCTTTTGGGTTTTCCACATATAGTATCATATCATCTGTGAAGAGTGATAGTTTGACTTCTTCTTTGCTGATTTAGATGCCTTTAATTTCCTTTTGTTGTCTGATTGCTGAGGCTAGGACTTCTAGTACTATGTTGAATAGCAGTGGTGATAACGGACATCCCTGCCATGTTCCCGACTTTAGCAGAAAAGCTTTAATTTTCCTCCATTGAGAATGATATTTGCGGTGGGTTTTTCATAGATGGTTTTGATAATATTGAGGTATGTGCCCTCTATCCCTACACTTTGAAGAGTTTTGATCAGGAAGGGATGCTGTACTTTGTCAAATGCTTTTTCAGCATCAATTGAGAGTATCATATGGTTCTTGCTCTTTTATTAATGTGTTGTATCACATTGATTGATTTGCGGATGTTGAACCAACCTTGCAGCCCTGGAATAAATCCCACTTGGTCGTGGTGAATAATCCTTTTAATGTACTGTTGAATCCTATTGGCTAGTATTTTGGTGAGAATTTTTGCATCTGTGTTCATCAAGGATATTGGTCTGTAGTTCTCTTTTTTGATGGGATCCTTGTCTGGTTTTGGGATCAAGGTGATGCTGGCCTCATAAAATGAGTTTGGAAGTTTTCCTTCCATTTCTATTTTTTGGAACAGTTTCAGGAGAATAGGAATTAATTCTTCTTTAAATGTTTGGTAGAATTCCCCTGGGAAGCTGTCTGGCCCTGGGCTTTTGTTTGTTTGGAGATTTTTGATGACTGTTTCAATCTCCTTACTGGTTATGGGTCTGTTCAGGCTTTCTCTTTCTTCCTGGTTCAGTTGTGGTAGTTTATATGTGTCTAGAAATGCATCCATTTCTTCCAGATTGTCAAATTTGTTGGTGTGGAGTTGCTCATAGTATGTTTTTATAGTTGTCTGTATTTCTTTGGTGTTAGTTGTGATCTCTCCTCTTTCATTCATGATTTTATGTATTTGGGTCCTTTCTCTTTTCTTTTTGATAAGTCTGGCCAGGGGTTTATCAATCTTATTAATTCTTTCAAAGAAACAGCTCCTAGTTTCTTTGATTTGTTCTTTTTTTTTTTAATGACTTGCAATTTATTCAGAAAGAAACAACACAGAAGGTAAGGAATTACCTACTGATAAATGGCCTGCCATTATCAAGCACATGGAATTGACCCCCAAATGGATTATTCATTTAATAATATTTTTTTCTTTGCAGATTATTTTTGTTTGTCCTATGTTTTTTTTGGTTTCTATTTCATTGATTTCTGCTCTGATCTTTATGATTTCTCTTCTCCTGCTGGGTTTAGGCTTTCTTTCTTATTCTTTCTCCAGCTCCTTTAGGTGTAGGGTTAGGTTGTGTACCTGAGACCTTTCTTGTTTCTTGAGAAAGGCTTGTACCACTATATATTTTCCTCTCAGGACTGCCTTTGTTGTGTCCCACAGATTTTGAAGCATTGTGTTTTCATTATCATTTGTTTCCATGAATTTTTTCAATTCTTCTTTAATTTCCTGTTTGACCCATTCATTCTTTAGAACGATGCTGTTTAGTCTCCATGTATTTGGGTTCTTTCCAAATTTCCTCTTGTGATTGAATTCTAGCTTCAAGCATTGTGGTCTGAAAATATGCAGGGAATGATCCCAATCTTTTGATACCAGTTGAGACCTGATTTAGGACCGAGGATGTGATCTATTCTGGAGAATGTTCCATGTGCACTAGAGAAGAATGGGTATTCTGTTGCTTTGGGATGAAATGTTCTGAATATATCTGTGATGTCCATCTGGTCCAGTGTGTCATCTAAGGCCTTTATTTCCTTGTTGATCTTTTGCTTGGATGATCTGTCCATTTCAGTGAGGGGAGTGTTAAAGTCCCCTACCATTACTGTATTATTGTTGATGTGTTTCTTTGATTTTGTTATTAATTGGTTTATATAGTTGGCTGCTCCCACGTTGGGGGCATAGATATTTAAAATTGATAGATCTTCTTGTTGGACAGATCCTTTGAATATGATATAGTGTCCTTCCTCATCTCTTATAGTCTTTGGCTTAAAATCTAATTGATCTGATATAAGGATTGCCACTCCTGCTTTCTTCTGATGTCCATTAGCATGATAAATTCTTTCCCACCCCCTCACTTTAAATCTGGAGGTATCTTCGGGTTTAAAATGAGTTTCTTGTAGGCAACATATAGATGGGTTTTGTGTTTTTTTATCCATTCTGATACCCTGTGTCTTTTGATTGGGGTATTTAGCCTATTAACATTCAGGGCAAATATTGAGAGATATGAATTTAGTGCCATTGTATTGTCTGTATGCAACAGTTACTGTATATTGTCTCTATTCCTTTTTGATCTACTACTTTTAGGCTCTCTCTTTGCTTAAAGGACCCCTTTCAATATTTTCTGTAGAGCTGGCTTGGTGTTTGCAATTTCTTTCAGTTTTTGTTTGTCCTGGAAGCTTTTAATCTCTTCTTCTATTTTCAATGATAGCCTAGCTGGATATAGTATTCTTGGCTGCATGTTTTTCTCGTTTAGTGCTCTGAATATATCATGCCAGCTCTTTCTGGCCTGCCAGGTCTCTGTGGCTAAGTCTGCTGCCAATCTAATATTTTTACCATTGTATGTTACAGACTTCTTTTCCTGGGCTGCTTTCAGGATTTTCTCTTTGTCACTAAGACTTGTAAATTTTACTATTAGGTGACAGGGTGTGGACCTATTCTTATTGATTTTGAAGGGGCTTCTCTGCATCTCCTGGATTTTGGTGCTTGTTCTCTTTGCCATATTGGGGAAATTCTCTCCAATAATTCTCTCCAATATACCTTCTGCTCCCCTCTTTCTTTCTTCTTCTTCTGGAATCCCAAATATTCTAATGTTGTTTCATCTTATGGTGTCACTTATCTCTCAAATTCTCCCCTCGTGGTCCAGTAGCTGTTTGTCCCTCTTTTGCTCAGCTTCTTTATTCTCTGTCATTTGGTCTTCTATATCGCTAATTCTTTCTTCTGCCTCATTTATCCTAGCAGTGAGAGCCTCCACTTTTGATTGTACCTCATTAATAGCTTTTTTGATTTCAACTTGGTTAGATTTTAGTTCTTTTATTTCTCCAGAAAGGGCTTTTATATCTCCTGAGAGGGTTTCTCTACTATCTTCCATGCCTTTTTTGAGCCCGGCTAGAACCTTGAGAATCGTCATTCTGAACTCTAGAACTGACATATTACCAATGTCTGTATTGATTAGGTCCCTAGTCTTCGGTACTGCCTCTTGTTCTTTTTTTGTGGTGAATTTTTCCGCCTTGTCATTTTGTCCAGATAAGAGTATATGGAGGAGCAAGTAAAATACTAAAAGGGTGGCAACAACCCCAGGAAAATATGCTTTAACCAAATCAGAAGAGATCCCAAATCGTGAGGGAGGAGAAAGGGGATAAAAAGAGGTTCAGAAAGAAAAAAAAAAAAAAAAAGAGAGAGAGAAACAATCAAAAAAAGAAAACTAATAAAGAAAAAATATAAAAAAGAAAAAATTATATGTATAGATGAGATAAACTAGTTAGAAAAACGTTAAAAAAGAAAAGGGTAAAAGTTAAAAAATTTAGCAGAAGAAGGGGAAAAAAATTGAAAATGAAAAAAAAAATTAAATTAACTACAAGACTATAGAATCATGGGGAGAAAACCATGAGTTCTGTGCTTTGCTTTCTCCTCCTCTGGAATCCCGCTACTCTCCCTGGTATTGAAACTGCACTCCTTGGTAGGTGAAATTTGTCCTGGCTGGATTTCTTATTGATCTTCTGGGGGAGGGGCCTGTTGTAATGATTCTCAAGTATGTTTGCCCCAGGCGGAATTACCAGGGGCCGTGCTGAGTAATCCACTGGGGTTTGCTTTTGGGAGCTTTTGTTCCCTGAGCGCTTTCCATAGAGTTCCAGAGGGCGGGAATGAAGATGGCGGCCTCCCAGTCTCCGGCCCGGAGTAGCCGAGAGCCCAGGGCCCCACTCCTCATTGCGCCCTCAGAGAACAGTACCCAATTACTCCCGTCTCCCTGGCCTCCGGCCATGCTCCGAGCTCACCAAGCCTGTGACCGGTTCAAGATAACCCTGAGCTGAGAGCTCACTTCTCAGCTCTTTCTCTGTAGCCAGCTTCCCCCTTCTAATACCTGCAAGCTCTGCGACACTCAGACACCCCCGATCCTTCTGTGACCCTGTGGGACCTGAGGCCACGCTGACCTTGTGTGGGCTTCACCCCGGTTTAGCCTCTGGAGCGATGTCCCTCAGCGGAAGAGACTTTTAAAAGTCCTGATTTTGTGCTCCGTTGCTCCGCCGCTTGCCGGGAGCTGGTCCCTCCCCCCGCGGTCTATCTTCCCGTTACTTTGGATTCACCTCTCCGCCAGTACTACCTTCCTCAGAAAGTGGTTGATTTTCTGTTTCTAGAATTGCTGTTCTTCTTCTCTTCGATCTCCTGTTGGATTTGTAGGTGTTTGCAATCTTTAGATAAGCTAAATAGCTGATCTCCTGCTACCTGAAGTAGTCTCAGCCCGCTACTTCTCTGCTATCTTGACTCCTCCACTCAGTTGACTCCTCACCTCAGTTGGCTCTGCTTTTTTGCCAGAAATTCTACTCAGCGAAATGCTAGAATATCAGATGGCCAGATGAAAAAGCATCTGCTTCTGTCTGATTTCTGTGTTTGTCTTTTACTTGGTTCTGAATTTGGCAGGGGGGAAAGGATGTTGCTCATTGAACTCCCTCAAAACCCAGTAGTTAAAAACAGAGTTACCCACTATTCAGCAGTATGAACCTGCCATTTTAGTGTTCTCAAAAGAATTAGAGTTTTCTCCATATTTCAGTTATTAACATCAGAAAACAGGAGACTCATCTTCCTTATCAAAACTGACAAACAATCAAAACCAGCATTTACCTCTTCATAAAGGAAATGAGGAGAGAGTACATGATCAGGGCAATGGGGTCCCTGGGTCTTCAACTCCACTTGCAACATTTAATTCATTAAGCTCCTTATTACATATATTAATGCTTATTATGCCATTCCTGATATATTTTTGTGTTGTTTGAAATATGTTTTAATATTTTTTAAAGGAAAGAAAGGGTGTAACTAGACTCAAGATATGGGGTTAGGCTATTACAGAAGGGGAAAATTGGAGAACTTTAAGATCTTTAGAGTGCACTATTTCTGATTGTAAGTTTTTCTGAAACATTTCATGGACCTACAATATAGAAGCCACCATTTGCAAGTGCTTGAAAAGTGTATATTTCTATGTAAACATTTATAGAAACAACTGAGCAGAAAAGAATTTCAAGCCCATGTGATGAAAATGCCTTAGATTTGTGTATTGAAGCTAAACCAAAAACCTCTATTCTTCTTGGAGTTTCATGTATTGTCACATGCAACAAATTAAAAAGCTGTTTAAAATAACTCCCATTATGGAGTGCCTGGGTGGCTCAGTGGGTTAAGCCTCTGCCTTTGGATCAGGTCATGATTTCAGGGTCCTGAGATCGAGCCCTGGGATTGAGCCCCACATTGGGCTCTCTGCTCAGCAGGGAGCCTACTCCCCCCGCACCCCGCCTGCCTCTCTGTCTGCTTGTGATCTCTCTCTCTGTGTCAAATAAATAAAAAATCTTAAAAAAAATAATTCCCATTATGTTTAAGATTATTTTTTCCCAGTGAGAAAGCTTACAGAGGGCATTCATGTATACTTACTTTAGGACAAGTAGAATTGCCAACCACAAAGGACATAGAAAGAAGCAGTAAAAACCATGCATTACTGCCAATATATTGTCTAAGTTGGTGCTTCTCAAGGCTGTCCTTGGTGAAGGCCAGTCATTAAATTTTAAACATTTAAAAAATTTTCAGTTTTAGGGCCCCCTGGATGGCTCTGTTGGTTAAGCAACTGCCTTGGCTCAGGTCATGATCCGGGAGTCCTGGGGTCGAGTCCCACATTGGGCTCCCAGCTCCATGGGGAGTCTGCTTCTCCCTCTGACTTTCTCCCTTCTCATTCTCTTTCTCTCACTCTCTCTCTCTCAAATAAATATATAAAATCTTAAAAAAAAATAAAATAATAAAAAAATTTTAAACATTAATTTTTTTTCAATTTATCACTTTGATTTCTAAAAATATATAATTAAAAGTGTTTTCCAAAAAAAATCAAATAGAAAATGTGCAGATGTAAAACCAATCTTTCATCAGATTCATCAGATTCGACAGGTACAAAATTACTCTGTCCAATTGCTTAAACATTTTTAAATGCTTACTCTTTCATTTTCAAAGAAAATGCATACTCTTTCATTCTGTACTTATTTCACAGACCTGTAAAACTGTGGACCAGCACTGGCCTACAGACCACTATTTGAGTACCACAGATTGAAGCCATTCTTTACTTTTTTCCTATATTTATTTTTTTGCCTTGACGGTAGTACCCAAATATGCTTAATCTTGAGTTTAACTTGCTGTGACCTTTGTGTTTCTTCCTTTAAAGTATTCAGCCTGTTTTTCCTTTTCCAATTAAAAGAAAATGACGCCTCTCCTCTTTTCTTCTCTTGACAGATAACAGCATCTCTGAGATCAAACTGATCTAACAAGCAGTATTCACAGATGATCTGTTTCCCTCAATTTCTACCTTTGTCTCCCTCTTCCTCTTTCCTTAAAAAATAGTATTTCAATATCTACTCTATACCAGGAACTACAGATCCATTGATAAGACACCAAGTCCCTCTCCTTGTGGTACTCAGTGTCTGCTAGGAAAACACTAGTTGAGCAAATAATTTATTACCTGAAACAGGTATAAGTTCTACAAAAAAGAAAGAGAGGCTACTTTGACAAGGTTAACATGCATGATGAGACCTGCTAAACTGTATAATTCTAGAAGACAAAAGATTGGAATTATTTATTTATTTATTTATTTATTTTTAAAAGATTATTTATTTGACAGATAGAGATCACAGGTAGGCAGAGAGGCAGGCAGAGAGAGAGGAAGGGAAACAGGCTCCCCGCCAAGGAGAGAGCCCGATGCGGGGCTCGATCCCAGGACCCTGAGATCATGACCTGAGCCAAAGGCAGCAGCTTAACCCACTGAGCCACCCAGGCGCCCCTGGATTTATTTTTAAGAAATGAATTATGTTTATATGTACCATCTTTAAAATGAACCTATAACTTTTCAAAATGACATTTTTAATTTTAAAAGCCTGAAATGAATGATTTCTTTAATTTTGATTGATTCAGCTTAAGGAAATGAGAACAGTAATATAATTTTCAAAAAAGATCTCTTAGCCCAAAGGATTTTAAAAATCAGATTACAACCTGATTTATACTCAAATGCATTAATATTTTTTCTTAGTATTTTTAAAAATATTTTATTTATTTATTTGACAGAGAGCTCACAAGTAGGCAGAGCAGCAGGCAAAGAGAGAGGGGGAAGCAGGCTCCCTACCAAGCAGAGAACCCGATGTGGGGCTCTATCCCAGGACCCTGAGATCATGACCTGAGCCAAAGGCAGAGGCTTAACCCACTGAGCCACCGAGGTGCCCCTTTAAAAGATAAACAAATATCTATAATTGTTTTAGTTTCAGTAATATGAACTTCCCAACTCAATTCAGCTATTACTGTTAAATTAAAAATATCTCTTGTTGTGAATTTCAATAATTAAACATGTTGTCAATATTTACTTTTTTTTTCTTTGATGCTTCAGTTTAGTTTACGGGGCTGAAATCTTTGGCAATTTTGTTCTTTCTTTAAAATCATTCTCTCATAGAAATGTCAACTCTAAACTTTCACTCATCTGTGTTGATAAGGAAAACAAGGATGATTTTATCCAGATATAAAGCAAGTGTCTTATATTATCCAATTATTCCAATATGTAACATTTCATAAATGTAGACATTCTTAATTTTTTATCAAATTATTCCTGCTCTTACTCTCTTTTTAAAGAAGTAGCAAAATTTCAAAATAGTTTTGATGATTGATAGGAAGAGAACAAGAATATTATCTGTATAAGCACTGAAGAGTTATCAGTAAATAATAGTACAAGTGGATAAAGTGATCTCCCTACTGTTATTGAAAATGTCCATCTTGGAAAACCTTGTAGTTTCTCTTGATTATATGAACAAAGGAGAGAAACAATAATTAGCAGCATAGAATGATGACAGCAAGAATCCCAGGTGCCTCACTATCTCCAGCTTGGTGTAGTAGTGATGAACCCTACGCATCATTTTAAGGTAGTCTATCCAGAAAAATACAAATACATATATTCTTCAGAAAACTGACAACTGTGTTTTATATGAGATTGCTAACACCCAATAAGAAGCAAACGGTAAATGTCTATGAACATGTTTGTGTCTGTATATTTATTTGTAATCTATATCTAGTTTTGTAAAAAACATAGATATATTTATAAATCAGGATTCTAAAGTGTTTTAAAATTGTAAGTTCAAATAAACACTACTCAAATTTAAAAAGTACTCACTAAAAAATCAAATTTTCTGTTGTACCTTAAGAATACAATATTAGACTGCCAGAAACCTAAGATTTCTGAAATAGTTTGATGCTGGATCAGTTTAGAAAAATAAAACTTACTTTTATTGCTGAAGTATGGAACACAGACTAATGAAAACAGTCAACAGACGCTGATTTCTTTTCTACCATCTGTGCTGACAAAAACCACATAGTCCACCTCTCGGTCAGTCATTTTAACTATTTGTTCAGTAGTAAGTGCTCTGGAACTATAGTCCTGAGAACATAATTATTAACTTTATTGATACTTAGGTCTACACTTAATTTTGACAGACATATCTTTTACGGATATATCTTATACAGTGTCATTCAAGAATGACTCTTTTAATCTCCTGGGAGTTCAGAACAATGTCAGGAAAACCTGAAAGAGTGGAGTGTTTGTATAACTAAGGAAATATATTTTCCATCATGATTTTGCTGTACTACTACTGCATGTTGTACATAAGAAGTGTCCTCAGATGAACTAGTGGAAAGGGCTTATTAATGTATTTATGTATGTATTCATGTATTTATTTTAAGCTACCATGTCATTAGCTTTTATACAACTAGGATGTATTAAAACAGTGAAAAAATATATATACTTTTTTTAGTGAAAATATATTTTAAAACTCACATTGGCAATAAGGAATTAAATTTTTGAGTGAAATTTTAAAAATAAAATATTGTACTATGGTACAACATGTCATACGTAATCTCCCTGTGTTCACTTTTCATACTCATGGATTTCATGGCTGATCTTTTTGTCAGGTATCTCAGGTGCTTACTGACTTCATGTTTCCAGCCATCTCTCTTGTTTCAGTTTTTCCCAACTATATAACGAGTAACAAGTATATATATACATATATATATGTATATATATATTTATATATATATTTATATATTTATATTTATATAAATAATATATTTATATAAAAATAAATATAAAAATAAAAAATAAATATAAATATATTTATATAAATAAAAATAAATATATTTATATAAATATAAATAAATATATTTATTTATATATTTATATATATTTATATATATTTATATATTTATAAATATATATGTATATGTATATATACATATATACATAACGAGTAACAAGTATATATATACATATATATTTATATATATATTTAATATATATTATATATATTTATAAAATATATTTATTTTTATATATAAATAATATATAAATATATATACACACACATACATATATACAAAAATACATACATACATATATATATATATATTTATTTAATTTCTTGGACTACATCACTGTAAGCCTACCTGCAGACCAATGAGATCCCCTATTAATATATATTGTCAGCTGGGTCTGGAAATACTAAGTGTGATTCTCAGACACTCCCGACTTCACTCCATGTATCTCTGGCAGAGTGCAAGGCAGCATGACTGATCCACAGGTGAGTAGCATTGGCTCTTCTAGGAACAGTACATCAGAGTTTTTGCAAACCCATGGCTTAAAGGAGAAACAAACATACGGAGCCTAGAAAAGGTTGGGACTGGAGCCATCATGATGCCATGGTTAGCCAATTCCATAGGCACATCTGGTAAGCAATTGCAGTCCATGAACCCTGTAAAACCGTAAACGTGGCCTGTTGAGCATAAGGTCCCTTTATATCTGACATTATATTGACCAGGCTCTTGCTATTCCCTCCAGAGAGGCCCTTCACCCTGCTCTGTAAACAGAGAAGGAAGTCAGAGGCCCGCTCTTGCATGCAGGCGGTCAGCAGCTCACCCTGAACTTGCTTCAGCCAGAGCACACTCAGGCGTCATGGTCAGTGGATATCTTGGGGCTTCAAAGGTGAGTCCACTGCTCAAAAGGAGACATTTCGATGACCCAGGATTCCTGGCAGATTTTATTTCAGTTGATGGAAAGTTCTCAAAAAAGCTCAAAAGCTCTCCAGCTGCCCAGAGAGTCTGAAATTCATGCAGTGGGTCTCCCAGACAAAGCTTTAGAAAGCTGCTAGCAGCACAGATCCAACACAGTCTCTGCATCTTGATTTCACTAGAACAGATGTTATCTGCAAGCAATTAACATACTTGTCATCACCAGTGAAACAGATACAGAATTCCTCAGGTTGTTTTTTTTTTAATGCACCCTAAAGAAAAAGTGTTTGTACATAAAACAAAATGTTCACATTAGTATTAGAATAATATTCAGTGAAGAAAGTTGTATGTGTCATTTTTCAGGTTTTTCTAATTTTTTTTGTAGAAAAGACTGCAGTAATTTTTAGAAAACTGTGAGGGAATAAATGTCACCAGCAATATAAATATTTGTAGCAACTCCCTATTCTATTAAAGCAGTATTTATTTTTTATTATTTTGTATCTTCATATCTTGGCTTATAAAATTTGCCATTTGGTGCATTTTCTTCAACTTTAAATTTTTCAAAATTGATTGATTTTATAGAAATCTATGGGAAATAATGGGATTTGCTTTACAATAATAATTCAAATGTCAAATAGTAAAATATTGATCAAAATATGACCCTTAAGATGGATTCAAGTGAAAAGTTTGGTAAAACTCAATGTATAATTATCTTAAGTGATAAAAACAAAAACAAAAATAAAACAGAAATCTTAAGCTTGAGTCGCTCCTAAAGAAAAAAAAAACCCACATAGCATAATACCTATGTATTATATAATTGTACTCTTGACATCAACTCAATTTCTTATAGGCTAGCTTCGTAACACAACATTCCTGATTTATCTTTCCACATAAAATTCAGTTTTCATTCACCATTCATACCCTCAACACTTCCTTTTTTAATTAATGAAAACTGGAAGACTTGATTTCTAGCATTTCAACTTCAGATCATAAATTTTTCTGCAGAGTTTAAATACATTTTTTTCTTTTTTTTTCCTTTAAAAATTTTTGTAAAATTTGACAGTAATGTTTCAGCCATACTGACAGCTTAACTAGTTTGAAAATACAAACACATCACCTAAGCAAATGCTATGACTGATACATTCCTTCTGAACAGAGTACTTATATGAAGTGAAATGAATGTTCACTGCAACTAAATGGGAAGCAGATGTGGAGTAGTAAAAGATCATCGAATTAGTGCCTAATATTCTGATTCACTCTCACAGGTCTGTAATTTACTGGTGGGTGATCTTGAACATGGCTTAACATTCTTATCTAGAAAATGACTATCTTCTTAACTGATTTACTCTGAGTTAATATAATTTATATGAAAACACTTTATAATTATGGCACATTATATAAATGAAAATAACATTTTAATCATAAAATATTTTACAAAATATATACTCATTAAGTATCTAGTATAAAGTTTTGCCACATCTATTGGGTGATGCTAGCTCAAGTGCTCCATTGGTTCTTGAGGCTTCCTCTCCAACAGGAAGTGTTTACTTGGCTCAACTTTACTATTAGGTAAATTGGTTGTTTAATTGTCTACTGGTAATCTCGCCTCTGTCATACAGATGGTTGCTCACACCTTTCTCCCAATATTTTCTTTCTCTATCTTTGTGCAAGTCCTCATGTCTTTATGTCCTGCTCAAGTCTTGCTCATCCTTGGTGCTCAGTGTGTGTCAGGAAGTCAAATCCTTTAGTTTAAATTCTCCATAGCACTTATTTGGTATTTTACTGCTTAAAACAAGGCTATCTTATATTTTAACATCTTTTACTGATTCCCATTTACAAAAGTTATTTCAGAATCCCTCTGTGGTTTCTTATTCTTATTCTTCTGCATAGTCTCAACCTCTATTAAACTGCCCAGTGAGAAATAACTACTTAAATGTCAACTAATATTAATGATTTGAAATCTCTAAAGTCAGAACCTGGATATTATGGGCGAGTTTTTGTCCAAGTGATTTTGGACCAATCCTTCAGCAAGACAGGCAAAATAACCAATGAAATAAACAGGGTACTATGATGGAGATGAGCAGGTATAGGAGGGCACTTAGTGGAGTTTAGAAGTGACAGTATAAATTGAAATGTAAAGGAGGAGAAGCAGCCTGTCAAACCAAGGGCAAGGCAAAGAACAAAATGTTCAAAATCCATTAGCAGAAAAGAACTTACCTATTCTAACAGTTTTCTGAGGGCTGTGTGGATAAATAAAGCATGGTGAAAGGAGAAGAAAAGGCATGAGATAATGAAAGATAATATGGCAGTTTTGGCCACTAACATTTATTGTGTGCTTTCTATTGCCAGATACAATGCTGATTATCTCACTTGATCCTCAGGAAAATCCTAGGAGGTAAATATTATAAACAACATTTTACAGATGAAGAAGCTAATGCTTAGAAAGTTTAATAGGTAGGGACTCCAATCACTCCAGAAT
Organism: Lontra canadensis; assembly: GCF_010015895.1. NCBI lineage: Eukaryota > Metazoa > Chordata > Mammalia > Carnivora > Mustelidae > Lontra > Lontra canadensis. The sequence continues at coordinate 21,051,943 of NW_022631017.1, forward strand.
GAATTATAGGATGTGGTAAAGAATTCAACTTTTGTCTTAGTACAATAGGAAGCCATTGAAAGATTTCAGTTCGCAGAAGGACGTGATTCATTTCTATTAATAGAAAAATTTATCCTGAATGATGGGCAAACATGGATTGCTTAATTTCTCCCTCTTCTCTTCACACCTGGTTTGTTTTGTGCCCACTGGATTCTGAGCCACTTTGAAAGAACAGAGATCTAGTCTTGTTTATTACCTTATGTTCAGTGCTTAGCATGGTATGTAACATATTTTGGATGCTCATTTAATACTGATTGAGTGAATGGCTGAATGAACTTGACACTTGCTGATTTCCACTTGGGTCTCTGATATTAAAAGTTACATTAGCTTTTATTTTTTGAGCCCCATAACTAATCCAATGTCCATTTACCTTACTGAAGATTTTGTTGTGTGCTCAATTGAATACAGTAATGGGTGTATATTGTTCCTTTTTAGCTTTACCACAATGGCTATGACAAATTCCACATGGCTGGGAAAGGGTGGATTATGGGGGTTACAGCCAAAGGGGTCAGATAGGAGATTACAGAAGTGAAATGGATAAGAACCATCAGGGCAGAGTCTAGGGCAGTATAGAAAAACTACATTTCTAGGTTTCTTTAGATGGCAAAGTCCCATTCCACCCAGGGACCCCACTCTGTCTTGCTTGATTCATTAGGCTATCTGTCTGAGTATTTTGTTCCCTCCAAGTCAGTAATTCTTCAATAATAATAGTTATTATACATGTTTTACTGGATATAATGAACTAAATGAGGATCTTAGTACTGGTAGAGAAGTAAAGCTCATAAATTACAATTTATTCCTTTTTATGGCATTATAGGATTATATCCACTTTGAAGGGAAAAGGCAAAAATTCTAGTTTTTTGGTATTATAGGAATCACCAAAATTTTGAAAACTTCAATGATTTTTTGATTTGTAAAAGGTAATACTAGATCTAGCAGTTGCTCAGTATCAGTCAGAATAGGCTATAGTTTGTTGTTATAACAAACTAATCCCAATTGTCTGTGCTTTATCATAAACTCACCAATATAGACAGAACTCTGGTCTGCATAGTTGCATGTAGTATCCTGGGATTACAGAGGCTGCATCATTTTGAAGTAGTACCTTCTGAAACATGTAGCGTCTTTGATTGTTGGGGAGGCAGAAAGATACATGGCAGATGCGTTGGTGGGATTTTCAATTCCTCAATCTGGAAGTTACACATATACCTTCCATTATCATTTTATTGTCCAAGCTTGGTCACATGCTTGTGATGAACTGCAAGAAATATGGACAAGTAGGTGAAATTCAGTTGAGCATCAGGTCTTCTGTAATGCTCCTCAAACACCACTTTAAGAAGGGTAACAAGCCCAAGATTTTCAGTTGATAGTAGAGAGATCACATTACTCTTTCAAGTCTGTACTCTCAGATTTTCTTCTGTTGTTCTTTAGAGTCAGGGTATACTGATTATTACACAGTCAGTGCAAGTACCAGATGTTTCCATAGTTCCCCTTCATGTAGGAGATTAAATAAACAGATGCCATTTCTAATTGGAAACTTCCATTTCTTCATACTTAATATAAAATGTATCAAATCATTTCCAAACTAGAGATTTTTTTCTCTCATGGTTTTGTAGTAAGGCTCTCTAAGAGGGGTAGTCTTAAAGCTTTTGCTTGTCCCCAGTGTACTGTTCATATGCTGACTGATTTGAAACACAACTTCAAGAAATGTGAAAGCATCTTCCAATTTTTAAATAAGATGCAGTTGTGCTGTTTCTTAAATGATATACTGTGTTGGCATGGTAGCTATATGGTGTCATCATTATTGTAATATCGAAGGTTTAGGCAAATGTTCAATTGTGTTTTCACTTATTTTGGAAAATTGTATTACATTAATAAATTTAGCAGGAAAAGGAATACATTCAAATATTTTAAAAATATCTTTCAAACATAGTTCTAGGATTCAAATTGAACATCATTGTAAAATGTTTTTAGAAATGTTGGAAAGCCATCTGTAGTATGCTTTCAAAGGAATTATTGTATCAATTGGGAGGTTAAATTGGAGGACTTCTGGATTTTCCTGGAAAGTTTCATTCATTTCCGTAGTTCTTTTGCTTTAGGATCTGACATGCTTAAGATTTACTTACTTACTTCTTTTACTTCTTCATTTATTCTGTCTTTAATCATTAGGTCTTTGGTTCAGACAAAGAGCACATTCCCCCCTTTTTTAAAACAAAAATTTGCAAACAGATTATTATGACTTTTGAGTTAACCTGATAGGTAGGAATTGTACATTTGATTAATACAATAGAGGAAATACTGTGAAGTTCCCTCCAACTAATCTATAAATAAAGACTGACTTATTTATAGCAAACATAATTTTTAATCACCGATTTTCTTACTAAGAGTTGAAAATTAGTAAGGGTAAAAAGAGCAGACAGCACTGAGAGTCAAGATGATGAAGAAGGCTTAGATCAGTGGCTAATTCTATTATATTTGTAGGAAGACTCAATATCTTAAAAAACAACAGTTCAAATTGATACGTGGGACAATGGCAACTATGTTAAAAATCAAAGCTGGATTTTTATTAAAGATTTGATATACAGATTTAAAATTTATGAAGAAGTTTAAGGGGCCAAGAATGGTCAAAATATAGAAAAAGAACAATCATGTTAGGGGGATTGTTTTAGCAGATTTAAGGTGTATCTTTATGAATTGGAATAAGCTTTAAAAAATGGCCCCCAAAACCAGAATAGAAAGCCCAGAAATAGAACCATTAATCTATGGCAATGAATATGTCAGAATCCTCATTGCAAGTAACAGGGGAAAGCAGGAATCATGAAATACCTGTGCAGGACAGCTGATTATTTATATGGAAAAAATTAAATTAGAACACTACCTCAGATCATACACAAATATCAGTTTCTGACTGACAAGAAAGATTTCTTTTTAATTTTAAGAAAAATGTGGGAAAGTATCTTTATAACATCATGATACAGTAAGAGTTCCTAAGCAAAGCATAAAATGTTTCTAGCTACAAAAGAAAAGATTACAAGTAAATTTATGACCTTTGGTTAATAACCATTAAAAAAATAAAGACACATGTAACAAGGAATTTAAATTATTTAAAATTATTTAAAATATGTAAAGATACTATTTAATATTCTCTAAAGCAGTGAAGGTAAGACATTTTTGTCAAAGGTTTGCAAAAGATGAGAAGCAGTGGAAACCGTAATATACTTCAGGAATGAAAATTTTTATAACTACTGTGGAAAATACTTGGGCATTATATAGTGAAGTTGAATCATAGTATACCCTACATTTATAATATTATAATAAGAATACTAATATTATGTTATATATTATAGTACATATGTAGTAATAATAATAATATAAAAGAACTCCACTCATAAATATTCTGTCAGGATTCTACCAAAGAAATAGAACCTGTAGGAAAAATAGACACACCTGTCCTCTCTTCCCCAACACACTTTTGTTTGTTTATCTATGTGTGGGCTTATGTGATTATGGGAGTTGACTAAAAGTAAGTCCAAAATCCATAGATCAGGCCATCAGAAAAGGTAAGCTAGAAATTGTCGGACAGAAGTTGAAGCTACATTCCACGGGTGGAATTTCTTTTCCCTTAGAAAAACCTAATCTCTTCTCTTAATGCCTTTCAAATGATTGGCTCTGGACCACCTAAAATATTGAGGATAATCTTGTTAAAGTCAACTGATTGAAGTTGTTAATCATGTCTATAAAATATCTTCACAGCAGCACAAAGATTAAAGTCTTAGTATCTGGAGACTATATCCTAGACAAATTAACACATAAAACTGACTATCACAAGTATAAAGTCTGGAGAAATTCTTCCCAAGTACCCTAAGAAAAATGTACAAGAAATTTTATGGAAATTTTTATAAAATTTCCAAATAGAAATTAACACAATGTTCACCAAGAATTAATGAAGAGAAAAATTATGAACTAGTCACACAATGACATACTATGCAATAATAAAAATGGACTCTAGCTACCCAAAATTGCATGGATGAAGTTTAAAACATGATGTGAATGAAAAGCAACTTCTAGAAGACTACGTTCATGCTCATTTTTAAAAATTTTTTTTATTATTTTTTATAAACATATAATGTATTATTACCCCCCAGGGGTACAGGTCTGTGAATCACTGGGTTTACACACTTCACAGCACTCATCAAAGCACATACCCTCCCCAATGTCCATAACCCCACCACCCTCTCCCTACCCCCCTCCCCCGGCCCCCCTCAGTTTGTTTTGTGAGATTAAGAGTCTCTTATGGTTTGTCTCCCTCCTGATCCCATCTTGTTTCATTTATTCTTTTCCTACTCCCCATTGCATCTCCACTTCCTCATATCAGGGAGGTTATATGATAATTGTCTTTCTCCGATTGACTTATTTCACTAAGCATAATACCCTCTAGTTCCATCCATGTCATCGCAAATGGCAAGATTTCATTTCTTTTGATGGCTGCATAGTATTCCATTGTATATATATACCATCTCTTCTTTATCCATTCATCTGTTGATGGACATCTAGGCTCTTTCCATAGTTTGGCTATTGTGGACATTGCTGCTATAAACATTTGGGTGCACTTGCCTCTTCGGATCACTACGTTTGTATCTTTAGGGTAAATACCCAGTAGTGCAATTGCTGGGTCGTAAGGTAGCTCTATTTTCAACTTTTTGAGGAACCTCCATGCTGTTTTCCAGTCACTCTCATTTCTAAAAGGTCAAAAGCAAGACCTTTACTAGTTTATACATGTGAGAAAACAAATACAAAAGAAATGAAGGAATAATAAATTCAGAATCTTGGTTAATTATGTTAGCTTTGGAGAGTCAGGGGCATTGAGTGAAGACACATATCATAGATTTAATGGTGCTAAAATTACCCAGGTTTTATGTGGTGATGTGTTTACAAGTGCTTGTTTTATAGATGCCTCATAACTTACATAGTACCTATATTTTTTTTCTTTTTTAAAGATTTGATTTATTTATTTGACAGAGAGAGATCACAAGTAGGCAGAGAGGCAGGCAGAGAGAGTGAGGAGGAAGCAGGCTCCTTGCGGAGTAGAGAGCCCAATGCAGGGCTCTATCCCAAGACCCCGGGATCATGACCTGAGCCAAAGGCAGAGGCTCTAACCCACTGAGCCACCCAGGCACCCTGTTACATACTACCTATATTTTTATGTATCAAATTTTATAAAATAAAAAGGTAAGATTAAGGAACCAATCATTCTTGTCATTCACTTGATGGGCATCATCATTTTTGGAAAGTGTGGAGCCCAGATGCATGTTCAAGCCTGGTAAATGGAATTTATTGAGCAGGGGCCTCAGTAGCTGTCCTGATAAAAATGACTGTGATTTGTGCAAATTGCAAATACTTCCATAACTCTTGTAGGCTTTCTTGGTTCCCCTTGCTTCTCTCTTTATTTTTTTTCCTGTTAGTGTTCTTCCCTAATTTCCAAGAAATCTCCAATTCCGAGTGGGGGTTTATCTAGATTGTAGGAAACACCCTCATTCCAATGAAGTTGGGATCAGACTACAAGGAGGGTTTGAAATGTTCTGATTGGAAAGCAAGCAACAAAACAGATACTCGTTTTTGAGTCCCAGCTATGTGTTTCTTAGTTTGACCACTGATGTTTTGATTCATTGTTGAACAATTGATTGGGCTCTCACACCACTCCTTGCCATATTTTTTATATCTTAACAACAATGTGTCAGTGAAGATACTATGAAAATGCCATTATCAAGATTGCGAGGGGAAGTTGTTGCTCTCATTCCTTGCTCCCTCACTGCTGAGGTTCTCAAATCTATGCTGAATATTTTGTTTTGGCCTGCTCTGGTATTCACCCTTGTCCTAGGCATTTCTGGTGTCCCTGTTCTCAATCTGCTCCATTTCTGCTCTTTTTACTTCCATCTCACTACTGAAAATACAAAGGCACATACTTTGCTATTGTTCTTAAGATGGGGTAACAATAAATATGCAGACAGGATTAGAAATTTGAAATATATGTAATTAGATTTTTACTCTAATAATTTTATTATTTACCTCATTCCTTCTAGTTTCCTATTCAATGTTTTCAGTGACCAAAAAAAAAAAAAAAAAAAAACAACCCCAAAAAACAAAAAATAGTTCTTTTCTAATACTCAGTTCTTGTCCTTACTTAAATTACTGTTCACATATGCCGAGGGATAAATGCTAAATATTAATGCTAAATAATATATTAAATACATAAATATAAAACAATTGCAACAAAGACTCTTTTTCCAGTGGACCTTAATTGCTGTGGTGCATTGCTCACAGGGCTCTCAACTCTTCTACTCCTTCATCCTGGCTTATCCTGGGCATTCCTAACTAGTGGCATTTCTGAGCAGCTTATCAAAAAAGAGCATAAGCTTTGTTTCCCATAGGTCTTCTCAGTATGAGGGGTTCCAAGGCACTGAACTCCAAGACTGAGGGTATCTTGAATGGTCCATTCAAAATTCAGACCCCTGGGCTGTAGCTAGGTTTATACAGTCCCCCAAGTCCTGCAGGTAAATACAGAGCTGCGCAAACTTTGTCTAGTTAACTCTACACCTGTCATGGGAAGGGGAGTGCCTAGGTCAGGAAGTAGAGTATAAAGAACTACATTTGACATTTTGAATTCTGGGTTCACCAGAGAGAGGACAAATGACAGAAATACAGACTTACTAAATCTACTTGTATGAGACCACCTTCTATTTTTCCCTCTTTTCAAATTACATTGGTTAGAACAATATTAATTGATGTTAATGGTAACAGGTGATTTGTTTAGCATGGTGATACCTTTTTAGATAGGGGATAGTGAGAAAAGGGGTAGGGATCCCCAAAGACTAGGAAAAATGGCAAAAGAAAGCTGAGGCCAGGCTCATGAATATATATTATCATTTTACCTCACTTTTTAAAAGGCCTATTGCTGCTTCTAAGTGTTTAGGAGGAATAGAAGCTACTAGTTCAAGATGAAAAATGAAACCCCTTCCTTTCCACAGTCTCAGTAAAATTTCAGAACAGAACATATTTAAATTGTTTCATCTATTTAATTTTGACTATGTAACATATAAACTAAAAATTTTTTAATCAAATACCACAGCAGCGTTTATACTCAAAAGTAAGTTTCCTGTTTACCCCATGCCTCCTACTCTTTGTCCCAGGGGCAACCACTCTTAATGGGGTCTTGTATTTACAGAATATTCTGTCTGTACAAACCATTTTCATGAAACTTATAGATGACTTCTATATAGATGGTTCTGTTCTTTGATTATTTTTTTGCATAGTAATGTATTTCAGAAATCATTCTCTATCAGTATATAGATCTGCCTCATTCTTTTTAATGGAGATCATCTGGAGAAACCATAATTTATAGGACCAATTCTTATTGTTGGGTGTTTAGGTTATTTTCACTCTTTAGTTACCATGGCCAATGCTGTTAATAATTGAAGAGTTTAGAGTATAAGTGTGAGTCTATTAGTAGGATGCTAAAAGTGGACTTGGTGGGTAGAGGGATATGTGCCTTTTGACAGAGAGTATGAAAAGGCTTACATAAGAGGTTGTTTATTTTACAGTAATGCTTACAATACTCAAGAGTGCCAGTTCCACCTACCCAAGCCTAACAGAGTTGATTTATAATCAAGCTGTGTGATCTTTATCAAGAGGATAGCTATAAAATGGTATGATATTCTATGCATAATCTGCATTTCCTACTTTCAGAATGACTTTGAACAACTGTCATGCATCCAAAATTGCTGAATGTTTCTTTTCCTATCCTTTGACTCAATTCCACTAGAATGTTGGGTCTTTCCTTACTGGGATATGTTTACATACTACTCGATTGCCCTCTCTCTGTTATATGTATTGCATATACTTCCCAGATCATCGTTTGTCTTTTGCTTTCAAATATCACATTTGTTTCTTGCATATTAAAAAGTTATGTAGACAAATTATCAATATTTTTATCTATGGCTGCTATAGATTGTATATCAACTAGATATATAGGTCTCATAATGAGACCTAACAGTTTCATAGTTTCAAATTTTATGTTTATTCCTGGAGTCATCTGAAATTTATTTGGTATAAGGTTTGAGGGAGTGAATAAATGTATTTTAATATGGCTTTTGTTTTTCCCAGCAAATTAATTCAATGATCCATTTTTGACCAAAGATTATAAATACTATGTATATAATTTTATAAATCCTGACACAAATTTGAGTTAGAGACACTGTATTCTATTACATTGGTATGTTTGTATATTGATATTCCAGTATGAATCCTACTTTAATTAATAAAGCTTTACATTACAGTTTGTTATCTGATAAAGCTACTCTGTTTTTCTTTCTTTTCTCTTTCAGACATTTTCTGCCTATTCCTGTGCAGGAGTATTTTGCCATAAAAACCATAGAATTGCTTAGTCTAATTTTTAAAAATATTTTAAAATTATTTAAGATAATTCAATCACCATTTTTATTGGGATGTGTAAGAATCCTATATAAATTTCAAGTCTTCCTATCAAAGAACAGAATGTGTATTTCCAGATCCTCACACATTTCTTGCTTAATTTACTAACTTTATTTATTTACATCTTTTATGTTGTTATTTGTAATGAGTTCTTTTCTCTTTTATTTTGTTTTGCAAAGGAGAGTCATTTCCATGTAAGAAGGTTATTAATTTTAGTATGTTAATAGGTACTCAGCCAACTTCTCTTATCCTTGGTTATAGTTTCCTGAGTGAATGCCTTGGAATTTTCAGCTAGGACATTATATTTCAATGTAATATAATTTCAATTTTTCTTTAAAAACTCTATATTCTTGGGAGGAGTCAAGATGGCAGAGAAGTAGCAGGCTGAGACTACTTCAGGTAGCGGGAGATCAGCTAGATAGCTTATCTAAAGATTGCAAACACCTACAAATCCAACGGGAGGTTGAAGAGAAGAAGAACAGCAATTCTAGAAACAGAAAATCAACAACTTACTGAAAGGTAGGACTGGCGGAGAGGCGAATCCAAAGCGACGGGAAGATAGACCGCGGGGGGAGGGGCCGGCTCCCGGCAAGCGGCGGAGCAACGGAGCACAAAATCGGGACTTTTAAAAGTCTGTTCTGCTGAGGGACATCGCTCCAGAGGCTAAACCGGGGTGAAGCACAAGCGGGGTCAGCGTGGCCTCAGGTCCCACAGGGTCACAGAAGGATCGGGGGTGTCTGAGTGTCGCAGAGCTTACAGGTAATAGAACGGGGAAGCCGGCTACAGAGACGGAGCCGAGGAGTGAGCTCTCAGCTCGGGGTTACCTTGAACCGGTCGCAGGCTCAGTCAGCTTGGAGCGCGGCCGGAGGCCAGGGTGACGGGAGTAATTGGGCGCTGTTCTCTGAGGGCGCACTGAGGAGTGGGGCCCCGGGCTCTCCGCCCCTTCGGGCCGGAGACTGGGAGGCCTCCATCTTCATTCCCGTCCTCCGGAACTCTACGGAAAGCGCTCAGGGAACAAAAGCTCCCGAAAGCAAATCCGAGCGGATTACTCAGCCCGGCCCCTGGTAAGGGCGGTGCAACTCCGCCTGGGGCAAAGATACTTGAGAATCACTACAACAGGCCCCTCCCCCAGAAGAGCAACAAGAAACCCAGCCGGGACCAAGTTCACCTACCAAGGAGTGCAGTTTCAATACCAAGGAAAGCAGCGGAATTCCAGAGGAGGAGAAAGCAAAGCACGGAACTCATGGCTTTCTCCCCATGATTCTTTAGTCTTGCAGTTAATTTAATTTTTTTTTTCTTTTTCAATTTTTTTTCTCTTCTGCTAAATTTTTTTAACTTTTACCCTTTTCTTTTTTAATGTTTTTTAACTAGTTTATCTAATATATATATATATTTTTTTCCTTTTTATATTTTTTCATTATTGGTTTTCTTTTTTTATTTGTTTCTTTTTTATTTTTTCTTTCTTTTTTTTTTTCTTTTTTTCTTTCTGAACCTCTTTATATCCACTTTCCCCCCCTCACAATTTGGGATCTCTTCTGATTTGGCTAAAGCATATTTTCCTGGGGTTGTTGCCACCCTTTTAGTAATTTACTTGTTCCTTCATATACTCTTATCTGGACAAAATGACAAGGCGGAAAAATTCACCACAAAAAAAAAGAACAAGAGGCAGTACCAAAGGCTAGGGACCTAATCAATACAGACATTGGTAATATGTCAGATCTAGAGTTCAGGATGACGATTCAAAGTTTCTAGCTGGGCTCGAAAAAGTCATGGAAGATATTAGAGAAACCCTCTCGGGAGATATAAAAGCCCTTTCTGGAGAAATAAAAGAACTAAAATCTAATCAAGTTGAAATAAAAAAAAGCTATTAATGAGGTGCAATCAAAAATGGAGGCTCTCACTGCTAGGATAAATGAGGCAGAAGAAAGAATTAGCGATATAGAAGACCAAATGACAGAGAATAAAGAAGCTGAGCAAAAGAGGGACAAACAGCTACTGGACCACGAGGGCAGAATTCGAGAGATAAGTGACACCATAAGACGAAACAACATTAGAATAATTGGGATTCCAGAAGAAGAAGAAAGAGAGAGGGGAGCAGAAGGTATACTGGAGAGAATTATTGGAGAGAATTTCCCCAATATGGCAAAGGGAACAAGCATCAAAATCCAGGAGGTGCAGAGAACCCCACTCAAAATCAATAAGAATAGGTCCACACCCCGTCACCTAATAGTAAAATTTACAAGTCTTAGTGACAAAGCAAAAATCCTGAAAGCAGCCCGGGAGAAGAAGTCTGTAACATACAATGGTAAAAATATTAGATTGGCAGCAGACTTATCCACAGAGACCTGGCAGGCCAGAAAGAGCTGGCATGATATATTCAGAGTACTAAACGAGAAAAACATGCAGCCAAGAATACTATATCCAGCTAGGCTATCATTGAAAATAGAAGGAGAGATTAAAAGCTTCCAGGACAAACAAAAATTGAAAGAATTTGCAAACACCAAACCAGCTCTACAGGAAATATTGAAAGGGGTCCTCTAAGCAAAGAGAGAGCCTAAAAGTAGTAGATCAGAAAGGAACAGAAACAATATACAATAACAGTCACCTTACAGGCAATACAATGGCACTAAATTCATATCTCTCAATAGTTACCCTGAATGTTAATGGGCTAAATGCCCCAATCAAAAGACACAGGGTATCAGAATGGATAAAAAAACACAAAACCCATCTATATGTTGCCTACAAGAAACTCATTTTAAACCCGAAGAAACTTTCAGATTTAAAGTGAGGGGGGTGGAAAAGAATTTACCATGCTAATGGACATCAGAAGAAAGCAGGAGTGGCAATCCTTATATCAGATCAATTAGATTTTAAGCCAAAGACTATAATAAGAGATGAGGAAGGACACTATATCACACTCAAAGGATCTGTCCAACAAAAAGATCTAACAATTTTAAATATCTATGCCCCTAATGTGGGAGCAGCCAACTATATAAACCAAATAATAACAAAATCAAAGAAACACATCAACAATAATACAATAATAGTAGGGGACTTTAACACTCCCCTCACTGAAATGGACAGATCATCCAA
>NW_022631017.1:21063958-21114687 GCF_010015895.1 Lontra canadensis
GGCTGCAAGGTTGGTTCAACATCCGCAAATCAATCAATGTGATACAAAACATTAATAAAAGAAAGAGCAAGAACCATATGATACTCTCAATAGATGCTGAAAAAGCATTTGACAAAGTACAGCATCCCTTCCTGATCAAAACTCTTCAAAGTGTAGAGATAGAGGGCACATACCTCAATATTATCAAAACCATCTATGAAAAACCCATCGCAAATATCATTCTCAATGGAGAAAACCTGAAAGCTTTTCCGCTAAGGTCAGGAACACGGCAGGGATGTCCGTTATCACCACTGCTATTCAACATAGTACTAGAAGTCCTAGCCTCAGCAATCAGACAACAAAAAGAAATTAAAGGCATCCAATCGGCAAAGAAGAAGTCAAACTATCACTCTTCGCAGATGATATGATACTATATGTGGAAAACCCAAAAGACTCCACTCCAAAACTGCTAGAACTGGTACAGGAATTCAGTAAAGTGTCAGGATATAAAATCAATGCACAGAAATCAGTTGCATTTCTCTACACCAACAACAAGACAGAAGAAAGAGAAATTAAGGAGTCAATCCCATTTACAATTGCACCCAAAACTGTAAGATACCTAGGAATAAACCTAACCAGAGAGACTAAGGATCTATACACAGAAAACTATAAAGTACTCATGAAAGAAATTGAGGAAGACACAAAGAAATGGAAAAATGTTCCATGCTCCTGGATTGGAAGAATAAATATTGTGAAAATGTCTATGCTCCTAAAGCAATCTACACATTTAATGCAATTCCTATCAAAGTACCATCCATGTTTTTCAAAGAAACGAACAAATAATCCTAAAATTTATATGGAACCAGAAAAGACCTCGAATAGCCAAAGGAATATTGAAAAAGAAAGCCAAAGTTGGTGGCATCACAATTCCAGACTTCAAGCTCTACTACAAAGCTGTCATCATCAAGACAGCATGGTACTGGCACAAAAACAGACACATAGATCAATGGAACAGATTAGAGAGCCCAGAAATAGACCCTCAACTCTATGGTCAACTAATCTTCGACAAAGCAGGAAAGAATGTCCAATGGAAAAAAGACAGCCTCTTCAATAAATGGTGTTGGGAAAATTGGACAGCCACATGCAGAAAAATGAAATTGGATCATTTCCTTACACCACACACGAAAATAGACTCAAAATGGATGAAGGACCTCAATGTGAGAAAGGAATCCATCAAAATCCTTGAGGAGAACACAGGCAGCAACCTCTTCGACCTCAGCCGCAGCAACATCTTCCTAGGAACATCGCCAAAGGCAAGGGAAGCAAGGGAAAAAATGAACTATTGGGATTTTATCAAGATCAAAAGCTTTTGCACAGCAAAGGAAACAGTTCACAAAACCAAAAGACAACTGACAGAATGGGAGAAGATATTTGCAAATGACATATCAGATAAAGGGCTAGTGTCCAGAATCTATAAAGAACTTAGCAAACTCAACACCCAAAGAACAAATAATCCAATCAAGAAATGGGCAGAAGACATGAACAGACATTTCTGCAAAGAAGACATCCAGATGGCCAACAGACACATGAAAAAGTGCTCCGTATCACTCGGCATCAAGGAAATACAAATCAAAACCACAATGAGATACCACCTCACACCAGTCAGAATGGCTAAAATTAACAAGTCAGGAAATGACAGATGCTGGTGAGGATGTGGAGAAAGGGGAACCCTCCTACACTGTTGGTGGGAATGCAAGCTGGTGCAACCACTCTGGAAAACAGCATGGAGGTTCCTCAAAATGTTGAAAATAGAACTACCCTATGATCCAGCAATTGCACTGCTGAGCATGTGCACCCAAATGTTTATAGCAGCAATGTCTACAATAGCCAAACTATGGAAAGAACCTAGATGTCCATCAACAGACGAATGGATAAAGAAGAGGTGGTATATATACACAATGGAATACTATGCAGCCATCAAAAGAAATGAAATCCTGCCATTTGCGACGACGTGGATGGAACTAGAGGGTATCATGCTTAGCGAAATAAGTCAATCGGAGAAAGACAACTATCATATGATCTCCCTGATATGAGGGAGAGGACATGCAACATGGGGGTTAAGGGGGTAGAAGAGTAAATGAAGCAAGATGGGATTGGGAGGGAGATAAACCATAAGTGACTCTTAATCTCACAAAACAAACTGAGGGTTGCTGGGGGGAGGGTTGTTGGGAGTGGGGGTGGGGTTATTATGGACATTGGGGAGGGATGTGCTATGGTGAGTGTGGTGAAGTGTGTAAACCTGGCGATTCACAGACCTGTACCCCTGGGGAAAAAATATATATGTTTATAAAAAATAAAATAAAAAAAAATATTTAAAAAAAAAAGAAAAAAGAAAAAAAAAAGGAAACAGCCAAAAAAAAAAAAAAAACAGAGGAAAATTTTGATACAGATATAGACACACACAGGGAGAAGATGGCCTTGTAAAGATGGGCAGAAATTGAAGTTATACCATCATGAGCCAAGGAACAACTGGGAACATCATAAGTTGGAACAGGCAAGAAACAGTTTTTCTCCAGACACTGAAGGAAGCATGACCCTGACAACACCATAATTTTGGACTTTTAGCCTCCAGAAGTACAAAACAATAAATTTCTCTTGGTTTTTTGTCACCAAGTTCGTTACTAGCAGCTAGAGGAAACTACCACAAATGTTTTTCGACAAGTGTCAAATAGTCAACATGAGCAAGACAGCTGAAAGATAATGATAGCATTTACTTAGTAGTTAGTATGTTTCAGGGATTTTCCACATGGGTTAACTCACTCGTTCCTCAAAATTACCCTATGAGAACAACTATTTTGGAAAAGGAGGAGAATAAGGCTCAAAGAGTTAAATAACTTGTCCAAGTTGTCAAGCTGGTAAGTGGGACAGTAGAGATTCAAACCCAGACAGTCCAATTCTAGAGCTTGCTCTTTTAACCACGATGCAATGCTCCCACCATAATAATGATGGCAATAATAGTAATAATCATCATAAGGATAATCTGATCTGTCAGTACTTGGATGATGTCCTATCACTGGGGCTTGACCTTTGAGTTATTTTTCTAGCACTGGACATGGATTTTTGCTTACATATTCAGTCTCACCAAATTTCCTCTATAACCACTAGTATGAATTCGAAAGATGGTGAATTGGGGATAAGAGGTAGCGAGTCTGTGACAACGGAATGATACAAAAGCTAATGGCTCACTTGGGAATTGAACCAGCGACCATGGCTTCATTAGCTTTCTCCTGGAGTGAAATACTTTTAATTGTGTTTACTTCGTGAAATGGCTTAACACAAATTTAGCTAGACTCTGGATGCCTAATCTTCTCTCCTACAACAGCTGAATCTTTCTTTCACATGTCTATGCTATTATACATTTAGTAATCTTGATGGCTTTAAAGTGATACCATTTGTGTGGTTCTTTTCTGCAAATGGAATTAACAACAACACTGACTAAATGATACATTGTAAACAACTTCTGTAGGGACTTTAGGCTATTCCATCATAATTTGGCTGTGCTGAAATATACAATTTATATGTGCACAGAAGAAATTGAGGTCATATAGATAACTGGAGTGTCCATTTCCAAAGTAATATTCAAATTTTTGAGTGAGACATGTTTGTACAATATTTCCACTTCAAATAATAAAATACCTGCTACAATTTACAGATAAGAAAACTGAGACCCTGAGAATTTAAGTGGATTTGCCTAAGGCTCTACGACTAGTTAAGATGACTAAGCAAGCCTCTAGTCTCATTTCTAATCTTAAATTCTTTCCATTATTCATCATTTTATTTAATTGGGAAATCAATAGGCATTTGACTTGATGTCATGCATCTGTCTTTTGCGTTTTCTTTAACTTTCTATTGGTTAAGTTAAATTTTTAAGGATAAAAATCTTGAATTCTCTTCAATAAAATACAAAAATACATCATTTTCATTGCATCCAAAACCTAATCTTTATGTTTTCCAGTGTATATACTTATGACTATATGTCTCAGTTTGTATTTTGCTACTTCATGTCAAAAAAGAATATACGTATTAGTGTACTTAAAGTGGCTTTTTTTTCTGTCCACTTGAGGTACGCTCGTTTTTGGATGGACTGAGGTGTTGATTATTGACATCAAATGTCATTCCATTTAGTTAATAATAAAAGGATACTTTTAAAAGAAAAAAAAACCTGTATATTCTTTATTTTTCCTTTTTAATTGCATTTACTAGAATAATGTTAGTTAATCCTTATGTTAGTGAGTTTTTTAAGAATGTTTCTGATTCTATAGCAGCGCTGTCATAAAACTTCATGCAATGATGACAATATTCTATGTCTGTGTTATACAATATGGTAACCACTAGCTGCATGTGACTATTGAGCAGTTGAAATTTGGCTAGTGATACTGAATATCTAATTTTATTGAATTTTAACTAATTTAAACACAAATTTAAATTAGCAAATGTGGCTAGTATACTATATTGGGTGGTACAGTTCTAGAATTTTAACATTAAGCATGATGATATGTGTTCTTCAACTACCCTATATTTTTTCTTCAATTGTTTTATGTCATTGGTTTTTGTTGTTTTTCTATTTTACTTAACTAAACTCTTGATTTATTTATTTTCATTCTTTTAAACTTATTATTGTAAGAAGTGCTTAACCACTTTTTCTACTGCATCTCATGTATTTTGAAATGTCATATTTCATTAGTTATAGATTTTATGTAACAGCTTTGGTACTGTCTTTGACAAGATGTGGTAGAGTAATCTTATTTTTCTAATTGTTAATTCATTGAAATATGCCTTGTGCATACATATGATATATATATATATATATATATATATATATATATATATATATATATATTTACTTTTCTCCCTTCTCACTACCCTATAAGCCCCTTCTCCCAATAACTGGGCAGCCTGGAAGGTGTAAGGTAATCCAGTGCAAACCTGAAAGTTTTAGCTGAAAGTATTTTTTAACCTGAAGAATAGAGATAAGAAATTATTTAGAGGTGAGAACATGAACTGCTATTGGAGACAACCTAGTGTTTCTGAAGTTTAGTTCAGGTTAGGGCAAGGGCAGAGAAATAAATCCAACACGAGAAAAAGACATTAAAAACAAAAAGGAAAGAAGAAAATTAGGAACTGGATATTGCAGTGGTCAAATATTCTCTTGGGTCATTTCTAGAACATGAGTGTGAGCATAAGGAAGGCTAATTTCCCTCATTAATTTACTGGTTCTACGTCAGTGCAAGACAATAACCTCTCTAAAAAACCAAGAATCAGAACTACCATAATAGCCTGGGCCCTATCTATATCTTAGCTGAAAGAAGTGTATGCTCCCCATTTTTTCAGATGAGTCAACCAAGACTTTTAAAGAACGCCTGACACATATTTCCTTCCAAATATTAGTTTGATGAAAAGGTGAATGAATAAATGGTTCAGCCAGGGTCAGAGAGCTGGAGACAGTTGGAGAATTAGGGGGAAGTGATCCTGGTGTCTTGCCTCTTGATGCCTTATTCTTTCTAGCACACCATATTCACTATTTATTAAATATAACAGACTTAAAATTTCATTTAATTGGATAGATATTGTTTCAGTTTCTGCTTTTCCTAATCTTAAATATGAGAAAAAGAAACAGCCAGGGCAAGAGCTTATGAGTATATTAATTGAAGTGTTTAGGAAACATGTACTAAAGGGAAGAACTGTAGAGGCATATGATGGGAATGTCCAGACACACAAAAAAATCACATATGAGGTATTATCACTGCACTCCAGCAACACACTCACAGTTAAGAGTTGAAGATCCCTCAGAGTAATTGCATATAGTAAGAAAATAGAGTACAGGTTATATTTGCTATACCAACTCCGGTGGTTTGGTGGTGGTTTTCTGGAATACAGCTGAGAAAAATTCAGAGCTCATGCATAAGATCAGCAAGAAAGTATACATGACTGATTAAAATGTCTAGTATGGCTATGGAGGAACATGCAGTATTATTAATACCATAAATTTTCAACTCTGACTTATTAAATTTTGCCTAATTGCTCTCACATTATTCAGTGAGTTAGCTAAGCTGACAGATGACTAAGCCATAGTAGACAATTTATAGGTATTTGTTGAACTAACTTTTGTTGAAATAAGCGCTTTACTTACAACAGTGGCTGGATAAAATTTCATGAATTACATATGTAGTGATCCAAGATTTTGGAGGTATGCTGATAGGAATATAAATTTGAAAAGATAAGAGAATATCATCCCAGAAATAAGAATTGCATAGCTATATTGCCTGGAAGTGAAGAGGAAGAGAGATTTCTTGATACCAGGGAAAGATGATTGACATTGCTTCACATGCCAGTGGTCAGAACAAAAATGCATTTTAATTGCAATATTTTAGAGAAGTTCAATTAAGTCTACATTTTGCAAAGATTTGGGCTGAAGTCAATTAAAAAGTACAAGAGAAGTAGGTTAAACTTGTGGTTAATGTGGTTGCACCATTCAGTGACATGTGGGACACATTCTTGGATGGAAGAAACCATCATCCAAGTTTAGAATTATTTGGAACCTGTGGCTTTTGAGATCTGAACCCAACCTGAACTTTTTGGTGCTGTGTATTTTCTTTTTGTTTTATTTCCTGGCATGAGAACTTGTCGTGTGTGTGTGTGTGTGTGTGTGTGTGTGTATTCATTCTAACGTTTATAAAAAAAAGTTTATCATAAAGCCAATTGGGAAATATATTTTTATTAAATACACTTTGATGAGTTAACTGTAAATAAATTAATATTAAGAGGATTAAATTTCCACTAAAACATAGAAAAATTTAAGAGTTGAAAAGAGAGATACTTAGAAAAACATAGCTTAGGTTTTATCCAAACCAGAACATTTGTAAAAATAGCTAAAAAGATATTAGTTGATCTCAAATTGTGGTCCAGCTCAAAACCTTAAGTTACATTGTTTTCCAATATTCAGATTCTCTAGGATCCCCAAGCAATAGAAGGTAAAACTATTACTCCTTGGGGAAGAGAATTTCAGATCTCTGATTTTGGTCTTCTGCTCATTCATCAAACCACACTGGAACCTGTCCTTGGTTGGATAATATATAGGGCCACCATGCAAGTTCTAAGAGCCACCTGGGAGAAATGATTAAAATCATGTGGCTAAGCTCTTCAAAACATATAGAAAAATTTATATGCCTGTCCCTGAGGGAGGAAAAGAAATCCACAAGAATAATGACCTTAGTGGAGCCTTGGGTGTTGCTTGACTTCCAGTGTGTATCCTGCAGTGTTGCCAAATCTTCTAATCTGGTGTTGGCCAAGAGGAGAGTAAAATAAATGTATGGAATATGGGACACTGTTTGCATGTGGTTTTGTGAGCATATGATGGTTTTAAGTAGTAAGTCTTTTACTATTTTACTCAGTTCATTGTGGTATTTTAAATTTTTTTTCACAGGTATCATTTTAATTTAATATGGTAGAATGGAAAGAGCGTGGGTTTTGGAGTCAAGCATATTTGACTCTGTCATTCACTAGCTGAGTGAATTTGGGCAAGAACTGTACCTGGCATATGGTGTAAATAAATACTTGTTAAAGGAGAGAATGAATGAATTAAAGCAAATAACCACTCTTAGCTTCAATAAAATTTACCCATGCCTGACAGCTTTTGTTTAATTTTCATGTAATGGGGCCAGATCACTAGGGTCTTGACAACATGGTAGAAGTTAGAGAACAAAACTGGCTTTATCATATATGAGAGAGAAATTAAGAGATCACATTTAGAATGGTTCTTTGCCAGTGTTTTGATTATGTAAATATTCAGCATTGCTGTTCAGTGCTGTTGTAACATTTTGCTCTTAGTTCCTCTAAAATGAAACCAGTGAATGCTGGTTTTTGTAGTCTAATTTTTGGACAGCTATAACCATCAGCTGGAGAACAGTACTCTGGAATCATTTGTTAAGATTATCAAATAAGAAATGTTTTCCATTGTTTGCCCATCTTACCCAGGCCAGTTTCTAGATATTGTTGATTGCCCTAGAATATTTATATCCATTCCAGAATAATGTTCTTATTAGCCCAGAGGATGTCTGTTAGTACGGAGCATCCAGGATGCCACTAAATCAATATAGGTTATTAGCAGTTATATATCAGCTTGGATGTTTGAAGGGTACATATATGCCTGGTGTGTTTTCCATTATAGGACCTCAGTTCCTAAGTAATGAATGTTAATTATTTCTGATCTTTAATATAAATCTACACTGTTGGTGAGAATGCAAGTTGGTGCAGCCACTTTGGAAAACAGTGTGGAGATTCCTTAAGAAATTAAAAATAGAACTACCTTAATGACCCTGAAATTGCACTACTGTGTATTTACCCCAAAGATACAGATGTAATGAAAATAAGGGCCATTTGTACCCCAATGTTCATAGCAGCAATAGCCACAATCGCCAGAATGTGGAAAGAGCCAAGATGCCTTTCAACAGACGAATGGATAAAGAAGATATGGTTCATATATGCAATGGAATATTACACCTCCATTAGAAAGGATGAATACCCAACTTTTATATCAACATGGATGGGACTGGAGATTATGTTCATGAAATAAGTCAAGAAGAGAGGGTCAATTATTATATGGTTTCACTTATTTGTGAAGCATGAGGAATTACATCAGGGCACTAGGAGAGGGAAACAAAAAGTGAATTGGGGGATATGAGAGGGGGAGACAAATCATGAGAGACTGTGGACTCTGAGAAACAAACTGAGGGTATTGGAAGGGAGGGGTGTGGGGGATGGGTGAGCCTGGTGGTGGGTATTAAGGAGGGCACAGATTGCATAGAGCATTGGGTGTGGTGCATAAACAATGAATTCTTTTTTTTTTTTTTCAGTATAGTTGACACATGATGTTACATTAGTTCCAGGTATACAGAACAGAGATTCAGCATCTCTGTACATTATGCTATGCTCCCCACAAGTATGGCTCCCATCTGTCAGCATACAACACTATTACAGTACCATTGACTAGATTCCCTGTGCTGTGCCTTTTATTCCTGTGACTTATTCATTCTATAACTGGAAGCATATCTCTCCACTCCTCTTCACCTATTTTTCCCATCTCCCCATTGACAACCATCAGTTTTTTCTCCATATTTACAAGTCTGATTCTGCTTTTTATTTATCTATTTATTTGCTTTGTATTTTAGTTTCCACATATAAGTGAAATAATATGGTATTTTTTTGTCTAACTTATTTCACTTAGCATAATACCCTTTAGGTATATCCAGGTTTTCAAAAATGGGACGATTTCATCCTTTTTTACCCCTGAGTGATAGTCCATTGTATATATATATACTACATTTTCTTCATTCATTCATCTGTGAATGGACATTTGGGCTGCTTTTTATAAATAATGCTACATAATGCTATTATAAATAAAGCTACAATAAACATAAGTGTGCATAAATCTTTACAAATTAGTACTTTGAGGGGGATAAATATCCAGTAGTGGAATTATTAGAGTATATATTTCTATCTGTAATTTGTTGAGGAACCTCCATTCTGCTTCCACAGTGGCTGTACCAATTTACATTTCCACCAACAGTGAACCAGGTTCCTTTTTCTCCACATCCTCACCAATACTTGTTATTTCTTATATTTTTGTTTCTAGCCATTCTGACAGGTGTAAGGTAAAATCTCATTATGGTTTTGAGATGATATTTATAAATGATATATTTGATAAGGGGTTAATATTCAAAATATATGAAGAACTTATACAATTCAACTCCTTGTATTCTTTTTCTTACTACTTCTGTCTTTGTGTTTGAGACTCTCATCAGTTCATCACTTGGTTTTCCATAACTCAAACTATCTCATAGTTCAAGGAAGTAGAGTATTGAAGATGAAAATATGGGCTCTGAGCCAAATGCCTCATTGTGAATCTCAGCTTCGCCAATTCCTCCATGCATGAATATGGGATACTTAACATTGTTGTCTCTCAGTTTCCTCATTTGTTTGCTATACAGACTAAAAGAGTTAATACAAAGTAAAGAAATAAGAATTTTGGCAAATTGTAGCTGTTCAGGGAAAAAAATTCTTACGACAGAAAGCAATGAGACTGACACATGTCCAGGTAGTTGGACTATAGGGATAAAATACAAAGCCAACATGGATATTTCAATTCTTATACGTATATCCCATTTTAAAAGAATAAGTTAGCATTTTGATACCTACTTGAGTTCTATGTATACTAAAGATAACATGATTCATTCTCTCAAAGTCTGATAATCCTTTGGCACTGGCAATAATGAATTTTTGAATCTTCCAAGTTGTGGGCCAGATGATCCAGCAGAACTGCCAATATGTTAGTTGTTCCCAGACACCTCTCAGTGGATCTATATAAGTCCATAATGAAGTGTTCCACAGCCTGAAGCAAAATGAAAACAAAGAATGGACTTTTCGCAAACCAAAGTTTTTAATTTAAAGGAACATCCTTTATTTTGAGATTGTTAATAGGGTATTTTTTGTTTGTTTGTTTGCTTCCAGACAAAATTTATACTGAATTTGTTTTACTTTATTAGAATGTGAGTTCCCACATTTTTTGCCTGGCTCTTCCTAACTAATCACTACCAAATTATTTCCTGAGCTCCATTCAGCCAGAATTTCTTACTTTCCCCTGACATATTTGAGCAGAATCTTCACATTTCATCAAAGTCTTATCTGAGTATTTCTTGGAGACCCAGAGTCTATCCAATAATGTCATCCCTATCAAATCCATGGTGCTACGACACCAAACCTAAAAAGTACTGTATAAGCCCCACCCCAACATACGAGTGGGCTATTCCTACCTGCTCTTGCAGATGCTATAGTTTTTGTTGGCCCCTTTTCAGACGCCAGCTGCCAGTGGGTGCCACATTGGGAAAATAGCCCTTTTTCCTTTATATTTCTCTTTGATATGGCCCAAAGAAGCATTATTTGGGGCTCTGGTGTCATTCGTTGGTATTCAAATACCAGCCCCCACAGTAATTCACATGTCTACTCTTATCCTGTGACTTGAATGAGTCACTGGGTCAAGTTCATCATGCCTGGCTTCATCTCTCCCAGGGGGAATCCTCTCTGGGAAATTTATTCAGGACCTTGTGCTTAAAGGCTTTGAGAAAGCCACCCCACCAGTATTATCCACCAGTGTGTCTGAACTACAACAGTAGATTGAATTTTTTTTCCAGAGGGTACAAGTATATTTCCATTAAGACTATTTCATCAGCTTAACAAACATATTTGAAATCCAGTGGTTGGTAGGAGGGGCCCACACATAGCTCAAGCTGAGTCATTACTATCATCATTTAGGAAGATTTGGATACGTAAATAGCACCCAAACATCTAGTCTCGAGTTCATTTCGACTGTCCTTGGCAAATTACTTAATCTCTCCAGATGTTAGGGTTTTTATTTACAAAATGGGGATAGGGATGCCTGGGTGGCTCAGTTTGTTGAGCGATTGCCTTCGGCTCAGGTCGTGGTCCCATGTTGCTGGGATCTAGTCCCACATCTGGCTCCTGGCTCAGCAGAGAGCTTGCTTCTCCCCCCAACTCTGCCTGCTGCTCTCCCTGCTTCTACTCTCCCTCTTTGTTAAATGAATAAATAAAACCTTTTAAGAAAAAACAAAAAAAAATGGGGATAATAATAGTGCCTACCTTATAGGTAAATTAAATGGGTTTATATATTTTAATATATATCATAATATATTTTAGGTTAACATATTTTAATAGTGCTATGTGTAGGAAATACTATGTACAGATCAGATATTATGTAATTATTAACTCTGTCACACTATCTCCTAGGATAGAAGCAGGCAGATATGTTTGATTATCTTCATATTAAGTTGAGCGAGGGTATTCTGATATCATTTCTTTTAAATATACACATAATGCCTTAAAAGAGAAACTGTTATAATTAATTGTGTTGTATTATTACATTTACTTTACACTTTACTCTGAAGAGTTTTTAGACTAACAAACAGAGGAAATCTTGGAAAACAGCACATAAATAAGTCAATCAATTAGTTATAATATTATTCTACATGACTAGCTGTGTAAATTGGTAAAAGCGTTACATCAGATGATGGGATATGTAAGCGAATAGAATGGAAAATTTCCTTCATACTATAGATTGTCCTTCTCCTTCTTTCTTTTTTACCCAACAAGTGGCAGGGAAGTTCAAATGACTGCTTACATTGTAGCTTTAGTTCAAGTCACGGCTCAACCTCACAAAGGCAAAACTGACAATTCCAGATGTCCATTAGTCACGGCACCATGAAGACAGACCCCACTGATCAGTTTGTAAGCTGTGGGCATATCATGAAATTGTCTTGCCACCATACAGATAAACAAAGCATATGTGCTATTAGCTCAGAGCTGAAGATAGAATAAGAATATTAACTTCAAAATCAAATGAGAACATGCAAGAAACAATACAATTTTTATTTTAAAAGAAGAAAATACAAACTCTGAGGACATAAACAAAGGTAGTGGTAATGTAGAAGAGAAACTGATTTTTGTGGTAGTTTTGCCGTCTTTGATTATTGTATGGGGCAGACCCATGCTGGCTAAAATTATGTCTAGCACTTTACAGCAGCAGATTGGACTAGCCAGAGGCTTGGAACCTTGTGGATTTGTGGCTCTTCAGAAGTGCTTCTGTATTGGAATGTGTTTGTGTTTGCCTTTATTTGTTTTTAATAAAAAGAACTTGAAGAAAAAGTTTCTGCCTTGGTAGATTTTCTTTGGAATCCCAGAAAGGGCTCTTGAGGGCTCTGTGGCTCTTTTGTGATGATAAACCAAAGCTTTGAGCTTGTCCCAGTTGGAATTCCAGACACTAAAAAGCCAACTTCAATTATTATTATTGTTGTCTACAGAACTAAGCCCCCTTCTGATTATTCAGGTTTATACTAATAGTCTTCTAAACATATTGAGTTTTTTATTTTTTCCAGCAAAGCTAGAACTGCAAAACAAAGCAGGGGAAACTTCACAATAATGTTTCAGAGGTGCCAGTTTTCTGAGTCTCCCTGGCGGGTACCTGTGGTGTGGCGGATTTTATTGGGAGGGAAAAGTTAATAAAAATATTCTTCCACAGTGAAGAACAAGTTTCATAAACTGGTAGAAGAAATTATTACATGGGAGAAGATGGCAGCAGAGATAAAGGTAGTCTCTCTGAAAGAAAAAAAATTATTGCAATATCGGAGTCTCCAAACTGAGTCATTAATAGTTGTGAGGATAATCATAGATTCTTAAGAGTTATACATGGAAAGTTAAAGATTTTCAAATACAACCTTAATGTTTTGCAAGATCTAGCTATACCATGTCCCAGATAGAGTACTTCATTTTTACTTAAGCCCATATCCTAGCAGAGAATTATCTACCATACAAGAAAACCCTTTCCAGGTGAGAACAACTCTGAGACAAAGTTCAGCTCCATACAGGGCCAAAGTTATTTCATTTTAACTTTGACCCATTAACCATGATTCTGTCCTCTGAAGTTACTCCTTCTTTCATGTAATTTCTGTCATTTATTAAAGATAGTTATCATTTCATCCCATTCCCTGAAGCCTTTTCTTCTCAAGAATCCTTAACTCCTGCAACCGCTAAGTTAAATTAAATCAAATTAACATTTGCTGAATACTGACCATGAGCTATACTCTGTGGTAGGATCTTGGAATAGAAAAATTGATGGTCTGTATTCTTAAGATCACAATTGGGACAGAAGGACATTAATGACATATATAGTCTTATCATTGCAATACCTTCTCACGGATCTTAGACGGAGGCCTGTGCAGACCGGATGGTGGCAGGGGAGCAATTAGATCTGCCGGGGAAGCTGGGAAATTCTTGTCTAACAATAGCATTTTCCAAACAAAAAATTAAGGAAAATCATTCCAGGTGAATTGAAATACTGTGTATGGCAAAGCTGTGTGAAAAACAAATTGTATTAAGAGACAGGATCACATGTATTATGAAGTTTTTTCTATAAAGTTTGAATGGTCCCAGAAATATTATTAACATAAAATCAGCTAGGGGCTCTTTTCCAATTTTCTAACCTATCTTGAATTTCCATTTCCTCTTAAAAATGTTTATTCTGCCTTTTCCAGTTTAAGAATAATTCTACTTCATAGGGAAGGCAGAGTAAAAGTGTAATTGAGAATTTGGGCTGTCTCACAAATTCCTTAAAAAATCACACCTCCTACTTCAGTTGATTGGTCCATTTCTCTCTTTTCCTAATTCTCATACCCCCATAGCTTTAAAGTACTTCTCTTCTGCTGATCTTTAAACTCATCACAGGGCTTATCTTTATCAACACTATTCTATTCTTATTCTTATTCTTACACTTTGTCTATGATTGATTGTGGTTTCTGTGTTTCTTATGTTTACCTATTTTAAATGGTCATTGAAAGTCATCAGTACTTTTTAATAGTTAATTATTTAACTATTACTGATCATTGCTCCAAGAACTTTAAGTACATTATTTCATTCAATCTTTAGAATAGCTCTATAAAATAATAATTATTATTATTTACAATTTACAGATGAAGAAATGTGAAAGGATAGGCCATTTAGGCACAAAATTTTACTCTGATGCTGGCTTTCTTATCTGGTGCAATGTACTGATAATACTGTAACTTTCAGATCCTTTTTATCTTTAGTCGTTCAGCCCCATTGGTAATGGTAAGTGGGAAAATTTTATTTTTAACTCTTTGCTTACTTTTTTTTTTTCTATTCTGGAGTCTTTAACCATGTAAACAATCCTCCCACCGCCCCCCAGTTTTGAAATCTTGTTTGTGCTTTTAGCCAATAACTCATTGAACATTCCCGGAATGACCCTGTCTGCAGATGCTCTCCTGAGGTTCCTAGATATGTCTGACACATAAGACATTTTCTTAGAAACCAAGGCTTATTTTGGGTGATTTCTGCAATTAAATAATGTATTGCTTGGGATTTGTGGTTTCTATTTATGCATAATTGCTTTTATTAAAAATCTTATATTCAAATCAAAAATGTTAACATCAGTAACAAAATTCAAACTGAAAATTAGAAAATTATAATGAAGCATTCTTGCCAACTATAGAAATCCAGTATTTTATGTGCTTTTGCTGATCTTCTAAATTTCCCGACTCCCAGATTCTCATCTAACCCAGAAAGGCCCACTGGATAGCCACAGACCTTAGCATCTCCTTAGCCTTTAATATCTTAGTTGTTATTTTTAAACTAAAAATAACTTGTGATTGGGATCATTGCAAACATTTGTTGGTAAACACTAAAGACACAAATGGGAAATTCTGTTACATTAGCTTTTATAAGATGTGAGAAGTGTGTTGTATCAAAGGAAAGGACACACTTAGGGTACTTCTGTGGACAAA
This sequence comes from Lontra canadensis, assembly GCF_010015895.1. Classification (NCBI taxonomy): domain Eukaryota; kingdom Metazoa; phylum Chordata; class Mammalia; order Carnivora; family Mustelidae; genus Lontra; species Lontra canadensis. Next base: position 21,079,363 of record NW_022631017.1, read on the forward strand.
AAGGATGGCAATTTATTGGAAGGCATCAGAGGAAATTGAGCTGGAAGAAGAACAAACAGAAACAAAGATGGAGCTTTGTTAAAGGAAAGTACACTTGTTATTAGTCTCCATGTTTTAAATCTTTTGAAGAGAAGTAAGCTCTGAAAAGCAGGACATTGTCTGTCTCTGGTGCCTGACAACATGAGAACGGAAATGGGAACATTAATGGTCTATCAAATGGCCAGTGCAGGAAGCACATTCTGTCCTCCTAAAAGACATAATGGACCCCAAAGAGGTGTTGATAGCTCGGAAGGAAAATGCAGAATGTATTAAAACAGATACATAATCTTAAAGAAAATTAACACATAATTAATTACAAAATTTTTAACATAAAAGAAAGCACTAAGAATTGCTTCTGATCCTGTTTGTAATCCCATGATTTCTTTTAATGTGAAAATGCCTGCCAGACATTTCTTCAAAAAAGTGAAATAATGTCCTTGCCAATCCAAGAAGAGGAGAAAGGAATAACTCCTGTGGAGAAAGAAGGGGGGAGAAGAAGGTGTGAATGGTGTTGAAGTAAAGGAATGCTCTTTTGGCATCTCATCCATGTCAGTGACAGCAGGTGCCACAGAGGAAAAGACAACCAAATTAAAGGGCAAGGAAACCAGGAGAGCAGACACAAAGAGGGAAACACATCCATCTGCCCTTTGCCTCATTAATCTTGTCACAAATCCTCACTGCTGAGAAATGCTAATCTTCTCACTACCCAAACTAGCCTCCATCACAAGAATGTTTTCAAGGTCTGGTATATCTAATGACTGAGCCATTTAATAAATTACTTACTTATGTTACTAGGAAAGCCAGGCCAGCAGCTGTAACCTACATGCAAAGCACTAAATCCTTATACCTGACTTTCTAAAGGTTCCTCTAAATCATATTTAGTGACAGGGTGAGGTACACAGGAATCAGGATTTAGTGGCCGGGCATACTTCATGCTGTTTTGGGTAGGTCAGAAGGTCTGATTTGGATTTCTTCCCAGTAACCTGATCTAGGTGAATCAGCAGGTTATAAATGAAAGTCGGTTTCTAAGATCTCCTGATTTTCTCTATCAGAAACTTTATAAAAAATAGCGAAAAACAGGAAAAGACGGAGAGATAATAAATACCACTGATTGATATTATGATATTGCAATTTCTTCTTCCTCAGACACTGTGAAATAAGATGCCATTTTGTATCAGCTAAATATTTGTATAGATTCCGGAGCTTTTTTTTTCTTTTCTATTGTTAGCCAGAAAAAATACTCAAATGACTGAAAAGTACTTAAGAGCTCATGTTACCTTTTCTAGGTTACAAAATACAACATTGGATTGTGAGTTTTTCAAGGGCAGGTTCTAAAGACTTTTGTATATTTTTATCATTCACAGTATGAAAATACCTCCTTAACATAATAAATCATAGGAAAAAGAAAGAATAAAGGGGAAGACAAACAAAATGTATTAGACTTATCAAATTCAAAGTGCTGACATTCATTGCATCATCCCATCTTCACGACAACTCTTGGATGAATTAAGAAACTTTAGTTCAAGGTCACAATGACAATGATAAAATTAGTGTTTGAAAGTTTCATCTGATTTGAAAGCTTGAGCAATTTGCTCAGAAAGGAAGACATTTGAGTACAAGCAAACCTTCCACACCCCTGAAACCATGCCTCATTGACAACTGTCCTCTTGTCCTACACATGCCATGACTGCACCAATTTATAGAGCATTTCTAAAGGATCATTGGTCCTTCTCTTACTTTCAATTAAGAGACTTCTGAATTAGCATAGAATGCTAAATCTAAAAATTGCATTTATAGAATCTCAGAGAAGCATAGTTACTAGTAGCATGCTTTCTTCATTGTCAAAGGGACAATAACACTTGTTGTTATTGAACCCCATGAACACATTGGGAATATTTGGCCACTTTGTAAGTGTAGGAAAATTGTATGAAATATGAAGAAACTCTCATCATATGAAAATGGTAATAATAACAATAATGAATATTAACTATGCTAAAAAGATTGACCAGCTACTGTGTGTAAAGCAGCTCACAGCACAGAAAAAGTGTTAAGTTGATGCTAGTTTTTATTAACTCTATTTTCATAATTACATGTTTCTATACTCTAAGAGCTCACTAGCTTCAGAATCCTAAAGTAAAACACTTTATTCTGTTTTTCTCCATTCCAATCCCAACTTCTTTGTTTCTATCTTGTATTCCAGGAGAGTGATCAGGCCCTTTATAAAGGAAGTACAAGAATAAGCTATAGATGAGAAGAAACTGCATATATTTGCAAATTCAGCTCTTAGTAGCTAGTGTATTTATAAATAGCTCAATATTTTTGCCTCCATATATACCAAAAAGACAAGGGAAATTCATTTTCCACACATCTCCCAACCTTCCCCTACACCTCAAAATAATATAGGAAACTATGACTCTAGCTAAATAATAAAGCTCTGCCTTTATTGCTTACCTTTTTCTGAAGGTCTTAATGCATTTCAGGAATGTCCATCCTTGGTCTTACTAGTCCACTTCTCTGAAATATCTGATTTTATTTTACATTTATTGTATACTGGGGTGAGGACAGGCAGGTAAAGGCTGGGTTGTGTGGTATTCAGAGGCTGGAAATTGAAACCCCCTGTTTCTCACAGCCCAGGTGTGGTGCAGACAGCCCTGGCCTCCACATTTCCTCACCATGCCCCAAAAATGACCTTAACCCTGACATAGAGAGAAGAAACATAACTGTGAAAGGCCGTTGTTGGCTGGCTATGGGAGACAGAGCACTTTTCTGAACACTGGGGCTGTATCTCATTGCTCTCCCCTGAGTGTTAACACTTCCAGTCTCTCCATTGACCTGGAGTCTGTGAAGCCAAAGAGAGGTCAAAGCTAATCCTCAGTGCCCATCAAACTCACTTTATGAGTTGGTCCTTGAAGCAGTGGGAAAATGACTCAGATAAATTCTCTCCCTTCTATTCAATCTTGAAATCTATCCAAAAGCATCATTTTCTTCTAAGATATTTCACCCAAATACACTCTGTCTTTTTTACCTCTTGCTCTATCCTCATAAGTAAGCAAGTAAATAAATAAATAAATAATTTATGCATGCACAAAACACTGATGTTAAACAATATCCCATCACTCTAACAAACTGCATTTTCCTTGCCCTATTTAATCATTTTTCATTTATTACATATCTTTACCTGTTATAAATCTGACAGCAATAACAAAAATATCTTTTTGGCTTCTTTAAAGAGTATGTATTCTTATTTTTTCTTTGAAGACAGATGTTTAGAATGATAGAAGGTCATCAAACCAGGGAATGGAAGAATTTAAGCACACGGAATTTTCTTTTCAAAAATTTATTGAAACAACATGGACAGGTTTTACTCTTTTGAAAAATAACTGGCAAAGTTAGCTTTATAAAGTATTTCTTGCAAACATTTAATTAAATTTAAATCCTGTGCAGACTAATTCAAGCCTTACATAGTGTTGCCTCCTCTTTGCAAAAAAGAACCGTTTTAGGGAAAGAGTCATTTCTAAAATGTCTACTTGTTTTTTGTAGTTAGGCTCCAGCATGCATGCTCCGGACTCCTGGCAACCTTCTCTTCCTCTTTCAGCATGTCTGACTAAAAAACAGGAAATGAAGGAACAAGAGCTCTGATAGATTTCATGACATTGGTGATCATGGAAGTGGGATGTCTTGGTGCAGATAAAGTGATCTCCTATTGTCCTTTGCTCCTAGGTTCTTCCTCAGAAAGATGACTTAGTAGAAAACCAGTTTCTATTGCCAATCTGTTCAGATGCCATTGACCCGTTGAGCATTCATATGCTAAAGTAGAATCTTTATAGATTGGTTCTTGACTATTCCAAAAATAAGGACTAATGTGAACTGATGACTCATGACAGTATCAGAGCAGTATGACTTTTTTCAAGTAGTATTCAAAAGGTGATATTTCAGTCCAGTCTCAAAATCTGGGCCTAGGTTCAGTGAATAGCAGAACACTGGTCTTAGACGTGGTGGTTCACTTTGGACTTGTTGGTACAGCAGAAAGACCAGAACGAGCAATTATTTTTTAGGGGTTGACCTTGAAGGATATGAAGGAGATGAAGGAGATGATGGGTGAATTACTACGGACACTAAGAAGATGTGCAGTTTTTCATTGCATTTACTTCCTTTATTATATGCCTTTCCCAGGAATGTATTTTTATTGGTAACTAGGTTTTGAAATTTTTACCAAGACGACAGTATAAACCATTTCTCTAAATAAATGCATCCAATATCTGATGTGTAGGTATAGGCAAGTATGAGCCAACCATGCTATTAGGAAACTAATAAATATGTCTCCTTTGTTTTCTATTAAAAGAGAAAAAGCAAGACAATATGGCTCATGCCAGATCAGGTTGTCACTGGTATGTGCTTATCCTTTACATAACAAGTGTATTTTATAAGAAAAAACACAAGGGAAATATTTTTATTTATTTTATTAGTTGTACAATAGCCATGTTGGCAACTGAAGAACTAATAAACCAAAATTGTCTCATGTGGTTCTTATTATGGAATCAAATAGTAATGTAAAAGGCAAGAGCACACCAATCAAAACCCCGTATGGCTGAAAGAACAGGAAAATGTGGCTCCATTTTCATTAGTAAATAGAGGTATATATTTCATGATGTGTTCAAACCTGGCTCTGAAGAAACTCCCAGTGCACTATGGCATTTTGTACCACTCAAGGGGTGCCACACTTATACAGGTTATTGTTGATGTGGGTTGGAAAGACAGGGCTGCTCTCAGTCTTGCAACAGTATTAACAGAGCACCAGTAGAGAACAGAGCAACATTCCTTGGCAGTCTTGGAAGAAAAGCATGCTAACCCAGTACATGATATATACAGCCTTTGCAATATACAGTTGGCTGATTTGCAACAAGTAAGTTGACATGCATGTAACCACCAAAATTTCATTCCAGAATGTTTAGTCTTTTCAATAACCAGACAAAACTATTCATGCTCTGGAATCAAAAGACTGCATGCATAAATATTTTCTAAGTTCCTTCAGTGCAATTTTCAGTTTATCTGTAAGGAAATATAAGGGTATCTATTATCAGTGGAAGGTAGGTATTCCTTAGAGCAAGACACTGCACTAATGAATCATCCTTGGGATAACAAAGAGTGGTCGTTGGGCTTCTAGGAAGTGTTGACATGTAAGAGCACTAGATTTTTATTAGGAACAGAAAATATTGGGTGCTAAGAATCAAAGTTGGTTCTTTCTAGCTTCTCTTTCTGATTTGCTTTTTCTTTTCTGTTCTTACCTACTTGTGAATACGTGGCTAGATGATCATGTCAGCCAGACATGAGTAAGTCTCATGACTTTTGAACAGTATGTGCCACAACTGAGATAGAATTATGTTCTTATCCTGGACTTGTTCTGGAGTGCAGAGGAAATGACAAATTCATTCTTGACATATTTTGTTAAATTACACTTAGGTTTATGGAGAACATTGATTAATCTGGCAAGAAAATTAGTAGAGAAGAGAACTCAAGTCACACAAAATTTCTAAATTTATCATCCAATTTTTAAAATCTATGCTTTTGGTAAACATTCTTTTAGAGTATAGTCAACAGACAAAAAAATTAAACCATGACCAGAATTACTTATAAGAAATTAACACTAACCAGTGCTGTTATCGGCAGCATCCATGATTACCGAGTGCATCGAGAATCTATACTGCCACACCTATTCACGTGGGAACTAAATATTTGACCAAAGATATTACTGGAACTGAAATGACCACCCCAATAGATAGTGACCAACTGTTAAAGAGGATACTAAACCTGTTCTTAGGGATCTCAGAATAGTTCCTAGGTGAGAAGAAAATGTCATTTGCCCTCTTGGGATCTAATGTATCTGGAACAACTGGGGGCAATATACAAAAAGCATGCAGGCTTCTGACACCATTTTTATTCTCCTTTAGTGAGAAAGAAAAACAGGTTAATTCCTGACTCTTCTAAGGGGAAACCTAGACTTGAATGTTAGAACTGTTACCTAATGACTGCAACATTATTATTGCTTTCTTTTGTTTTTTAGAAGATTTTACTTATTTATTTGCAGAGAGAGAGAGAGAGCACAAGCAGCAGGAGTGGGAGAGGGAGAAGCAGGCTCCCCACTGAGCAGGGAGCCTGATGTGGGACTTGATCCCAGATATCTGGGATCATGACCTGAGCCAGAGGCAGACAGTTAACCGACTGAGCCCCTCTTGCTTTCTTTTGGTAAACCAATGAGAGAATGGATAACTGGGATTTCTGTTTGTTATTTTACCCCTAAACCTTCCTCCAGTGTTTGGCATACAGTAGATATTCAAAATATATTTTTTAGAAAAATATAAGTGAATGAATTAATACCTCTAAATTTCATTTTCCTTATTTATAAGTTAGAAATACTAATATTTACTTTACTGTGTTATTTTAAAAACCAAAGATGATACATGTAAATCCTGGCACAGTTCTTGACATACTATTGGTGGTAGTTAGAAACATTTGATGGTGTTTATTTATAAAGCAGATTATCCACTTACAAATGAAATATTTTATTTTTTTTTCTTTATCTGGTAACTTCCTTGACAATTAATGTGCCCCTGAAGGTGAAGATGAGGTAAACTTTGAAGGAAGAAGACAAAAGCTGTGGATTCAAGATTAGTATTATATAAATTTGGAAGACACACACACACACACCCAAATATATTTGATTCCTAAAATACCCAAAGCTTGACCAATGTAGTATATTTTCATGGAGTCCCGGGAGCTTGTTACATACCACTCAAAAATTAGTGAACTATATTGTAAAAAGCATTTCAATTCAACTGATATGAACTCAACTGACTTGGGGAGAGAGATACACAACAACTATATACTTTCTTCTATGAAGAGAATTTTTTTTTCTTGAGCCACATTATTCGTATGATGTAGATCAGCACATGTAAGAGAAAAGACCAGATTGGAGGAAGAAGTATTAGTATTTTACAGCTGTAAAATGTGACATTGTGACTCATAGCAACAGAATGAAGAGGGGAATGGAGGAGCGGGGGAAGTCAATAGCACTGCAGACATGGGAGAGAGGAACAAACCAGCCTAAACCGAAAGGGTATGCCTGCCGGGAAGTGCTGCCCTTACCGGAAATGCAACACAGCAAGGATGGAGGGCACACGTTTTCTGTACCAGCTTCTGAGACTGTGGATGTGTATGTCCCCAGGCCTCCTATGCATAGTCCACTGATTAATCCTTTGAACAGCATTGCTTCTGTTTCTGAAGGCGAGGCTGGAGCTCAGCATAGCCACCGTGCCAAGCCACTAGAAAGGAAAACCAGAACTGGCACTGATCTTTCAGCACTATGTTCCCATCTACAGTGTTTATTTCTCTAAATCTTTTAACAATTAAAATACTCTCAATTAGTATACAAGCATCTTTATGATTTGCTATATTCTTTCAACTTTCAGTGTAACATTATTTATTTTAACTTCAATTTGCGTTTGATGTGGTGCATGTATACGATTTACCACAGAACCCGTTTTAACATTTAACAGCACGCTTCCTTTTTCCTTTCTCAAACTATTTAAAATCACATGTTTTACATTTTCATTGGATTCAGATATGTTTTCAGCAGATAGACAGTAAAACAAACAGAAATAAATTGATTTGGGTAAACAGCGGAGATATAACACAAGGCAAAAGTTCAATTTACACTTTTCATGTTTCTCTTATCCTTTTTATTGCCAAAAAATACAATTTTCATTTTAACAGATAAGATAATCTAAACTAGAGGAGATAATCAGACAGCTAAAGTCTAGCATTTTCCTTTGTTTGATGGTCTCTTCTTTATCTGAATTATAACACCGTGCCAGCATTTCTCTATCAGTTAGTACATGGGAGGGTTGTAATAAAAAATGTCATGTTTATTTAAAATACAAAGCATAACTACCACCAGCAACATCAACAATAAAAATTCCTTGTTAAAAACAAGTGAACTAAAAACCTTCGGAAATTGCGTCTGATTTTTAAAAATCTATTGTTAGTGAATACTATCATGGTATTTCATTCAGGTCAAATAAAAGTGAAATGACATTTCTAACTGCCCACCAAACAAGGACCCCTTCCCCCAGGGACTCAATCTTATCACCATATGTTTCAAAGGGCTCATTGGGAAGACTTTCTCCTTGTTTCAGAATGTTTTAAGTGAATGGAATCCAAGGAAATAAAAATGGAGGACGGGGATCACAGTGATGCTCCATATACGGCTTGGAAATCAAGATTTTCCCAAGAGATTCCATTGTGTTAAATAATGTAGGGCCAAACCTTCTACAAATGCTTTCAAGTAAATTAATACTTATTCTCTATTTATACTGGGAGAAATGGAAGTCCAGACATGTTAGTAACTGATTTGTGGTCGCACAGAAGAGTAATCATTTATTTGATCGTGGATCTGACAGAACCAAACCCGTGGATATCCTGCTCAGTATAGCCCACTCTCACCCACAGACCACATTTTGAGGGAATTTACATGTACACTTAAAAAGGAGGAGAGGGTCAGGGAAGACGATTTCAGTTCACTGTGAGTTCTCCCTTATCCCTTATCACCTCCTTTACTTATCTTGAGCTCCTTCTTAACCTCTTGCTCAGTTAAAACTCCCTTTTCCTGGTGATGACTGTATTAGTTTCTATCACTTCATAATAAAATTACCACAAACTTAACACCTTTTAAAACAGCATCCATTTATTATCTCACAGTTCTGTAGATCAGAAGTCTCCAGGGAACGGGGGTTCTCTCAGCGTATCGCGAGTCTGAAATCGAGGTGTTGGCCAGGCTGAGTTCTTATCTGGAGACTCTGAGGTAATATCATCTTCTAAGATGATTCTTGTTGTTGGCAGAATTCAGTCCCTTGCAGTTGTAAGATTGTCCCCATTCCATTGCTGTCTCCATTTCATTGCTGGCTCTCAGCTCCTAGATGTTCCTCTCGGGTAACTTTCCGCACGGCCTCCATAGACAGTTTACAATATGGGTGTTTGCCTTCTTGTAGGTCAGCTGCAACTTGTCTCTTTCCTCTTCTTCTACCAGGCAGTGAACACTCTGTTTTAAAAAACTCATGTGAGTCATTGAGCACATTTAGATCATCTCCTTTTCTGAAATTCAACTGTACCATTTGACATAACCTAATCACTAAACTAAAATCCATTTTCTTCACAGTCCCAGAAATTAGAGCAGGAATGCTTGGAGTCATTATAGACTTTAGCCTGCCTACTGTAAGACATCATCTAGTGTTGCTCCAATAATTATTTTAAAGTTTATTTACTTATTTTGGAGAGAGAGAGAGAGATTGTGTGTGTGTGTGTGTGTGTGTGTGTGTGTATGAGTGGGGGAGGAGCAGATGGAGGGAAGCTTCAGGAAGATTCCCTGTTGAGAATGGAGTCTAACATAGGGGCTTGATCCCACCACCCATGAGATCATGACCTGAGCTGAAACCAGGAGTTAGACACTTAACAGACTGAGCCACAGGAGCCTCTCTACCAATACTTTTTAAATGAATTTAGATTAGGAAAAAATGTGCACAGAAAGCATGTATTCAAATTTTTAAGTATATTATTAAGTCACATCATTTGATAATTGATGGAATCTGTGGGAAAGACATTTTAGGGGTAGCACAGTGAAGCACTTTGGGCTAATGTAATGACTGAAAAATGCAGAAATTGCTTAGTGTATTTCATTTCTGATGATCATTTATATGATAAATATGGTAGGGTTTAAGTTAAAAATAGTCTTATAATGTTGACATAGCATCAAAATCAGTACTGTTATGGTATTTGTACAGGTGAAACTACTGGAAGTGGTAAAGTGAGAATCATTTTATGGATTGGTGACTGCTGTGTACCTCCTAATTTCTCCCTTTTTGAAGGGGGATATCTAAAAAAGGCCAGTCACATTTGTCCCATTAATGAGTATCAGGTATTTGGGAAGTGGATAACTCAACTACTTAGTCCTCATGTCTTCAGATAAGAGGAGTGTTACTGAAGAAGCTGTACTCGAGGAACTGCACCCAAGGAGCCTCATCTGCACCTGAACCTGATTTAGATGAAGAAATACCAGACGTTTAAGTAGATACCAAAGTAGAATGATATTTGGATGTCTCAGGGAAGAAGATGAATGCACCTTGCATGTGGTAGGGTAGGAAGGATATGAATTTTTGTAGCCAGAGGTTGGATGGTGACTTCTATATTTTCCAAAGATGGCCTTCATGTTCTCACATTAACAGTTAAATAAAAGATCACATTTATAACTACCCTCAAAATCTTGATACTGCTCCCACTGAGTGGTGAAGTCATGTTCCCTCTTTCTCTACCAGCAGAACTTTGGATGATCTCATATAATAAAGTATGGCAGAAATGATACTGACTCTTAGGCTAAAACACAAAAAATGTCCTGCATCCCTTCTTGGCTCTCTTGGGATACCATCACTTTTCTGTGAGAAATTCCACACTAGTCCACAGAGACAGACTACATGAAGAGTCACATGCACGTATTCTTCCTCGTTGATAGCCAAGCTGAGATTCCAACCAATAGTCAGCACCAACCATCAGACATGTGAATGGAGACATGTGAAGATGCCCCCAAGTCCTAGCTGTTGAGTCACCTTCAGCTTTAAAGTTGTTCCTGTTAAGACCCCAGACATTGTGGAACAAAAACCACTCATTCCTGCTACTCCCAGTATGAATTTTTCACCCACAGGATCTGTGAGCCCAATATAATTGTTGTTTTCATCAAGTTTTGGATGGTTTGTTAAATGCAATAATAACTGGAAAATTGAAAAATTAGAATACAAATAACTATTTCAGCCCTTCACTTTATTCAGATAATCCTCTGTAGTGCCCTCTCAACACAATGTATTATATACATTATGGACTCTGTTGAAACCAACAAAGCTTATTACAAAGTTAAACAATGCACATTTAATGATATGCATTGTCCTTATTGCTAAGTAAGGAGGCATAAAGTTAAAATAATTTAAGTAAGTGATTTTAATTTGTAACATATTCAAGTTTTTATCTTGTCAGTTCTCAATATTTTTATTTGTATTTCTTATAATTTGTGGTAGGTTTCTATGTTACATTGATAAAATACTACTCTGGATTCCACAGATGAGATTAAATTTCACTCAACTATAGTCAGACTAAGTAGACTAAGTAGTCCATCCCACCCAGGAAGAGAATATATACCTCTACAATTGCTTTAGATGTTGTTATAAGCCAGTTGTAGGAAACAAGAGGCTGGGGGTCTTATATGAGGTAAGTGGATAAAAATGTCCATGGGGAGCTGCTAACAAGTCTTTCCTGTCATGGTGGACCAGAGTAGTTAGAGAAAGAGCTGTCTACTCCTGATTACTACTTTCTATTTCCATTCTAAGAGAGAAGTTAAATGTGAAATACAATCAAAGAAAACATGCAGGAATTCAGAAAAATGTAAGCCACCAAATAGTAAAAACAAGCAGTGAAGTAACAGCATGGAAATCTCAAGTAGGTAAAAACTCTCAACATGCCAATTTAGAGAAATAAAGAAGAAAAAAATCCACCCCGACTGACCAACCAATATTAATAAACAAATAAAAACAGAGAACTCTTGATTGCCATGTGTGGCATTCTGAGAGGAACACAGTTATCAGGAAGGCCCAGATAGCTTCTGTTGAGAGGATCCTATGATCATATCTGTGAGGTAAGTCACATGAGATCTCTAATTCAAGGGACAGAGCTGGACAATCAGTTTCTTTGTATCATAGGGAATTTACTTTCCCTCTTGGTCATAATGAATTTATTTCCCTCATCTCAGCCAGCAAGTTATCATCCCCTAGTCCTGCACCCTCAACATTTTGATGATTCCCCTTCAGAAACAAGTGATTCACTGTAGACATTTCTTCTGAGGTTCATACACATGCTGGTGAGAACAAGCCACTAGGTAGAGAACACCCCATCTCAACACCTCAACACCACTGTGACGTACAGGATTAGAGACAATTTCAAGACGTTAGGTACTTTTTCTTATCACACCTTCATGTAGTATTAAGCTTAGGCTGTCACATTATCACAATTTCATAACCTGCTTTCACCTCTAAGCCTGAGACCCCCATCTACTCTAATCTTGCCAATAAACTCCTATGTCCTCTCCTACCCCCTGAACAATCTCATTTTATCCTCTCATCCTCCAAAGTAAGAAAGCTGTTGCCTCCAGAGGTTAATTCTGGGCTGAGTGCCTTACAATGTGCAAATTTTCAGAGCAGATACTGGGTCAGAGGGGGGAGCCATGCATATTACAAGGGGGAGCACCTGCAATGGGAAGGTGAGCATAAGGAAGGAGAGAGAGCATCATAAGAAAGGATCTGACTGTGCATAGAGGTGTTTACCAGAATCTTCAGTCATTGAGACTAAAGGATAAAGGATAGAAGTGTGAAGAGAGAGAGAAGGAACTGACACTTCTTCCTCCCTCCCTCAATGTGCATCTCAAGTTGCTTCTCAATTAAGCCTTCACACTCCAAAATGCTGAAGCAAATCCATCCGTAGTTTCACTTTAAAGTCATTAGGCTTTTAAATGGAGATTAAGTGCCAAAAAGTAGAAGGGTAACACATTAGTGTTATAATGCAAACTCCTAAGAGAGATAACATATCTGTGTGAAGCAAGCTCATTCAAAATGTGCATAATGATATCTGATCACTTCCTGCTTTTTTGGAGGAGGGGGGAGGGATGTAAATAGGATTTTGCTTCAGTCCAAAGCCTAGACATTAAATTGAATATACAAAATGGTTACATACTGTTTAATACTTCTGGCCTTTACATACCTTCGTTCATTTCACAATGAGATATTCATCTCACAATGAACTCATGCTCTCCCATTATCCACCCCCAATTTCGGGATGATGGAACTATGACCCAAACAGTTTAAGTAACTAGCCTGTGCCCAGGCAACCAAGGAATGGGTAGAACTGCCACTGGGACTCAAGACATTTGACTTGAGTTCTCATATTCCTTCCGTCTCACGAGAGCAGCTTCCTGTTTACCCGACTTGGGTACAGACACAGAAGAACAGTGCCTAGTGGTTCTTGATGGCCTTCACTGTTTGAGGTCTGTATCCTCAAATAAATCCTGGGCACTGTCTTCCATGTTATAATAATAGTTGCCTGGACAGTGGATGAGATGTTCTGATGCTATGTGTTGCCTTTCATTTTGAGAAAATACCACACAGGGTACCCATAGTCTAGGGTTGACAAATGTGATATAGGGGATCAGAAAGAAAAGCAAGGATTTCAGTATTCTTAAAATTCTTGCTTGACTTATTTCACTCAGCATAGTCTCTTCCAGTCCCGTCCATGTTGATACAAAAGTTGGGTATTCATCCTTTCTGATGAAGGCATAATACTACATAGTGTATATGGACCACATCTTCCTTATCCATTCGTCCGTTGAAGGGCATCTTGGTACTTTCCACGGTTTGGCAACAGTGACCATTGCTGCTATAAACATTGGGGTACAGATGGCCCTTCTTTTCACTACATCTGTATCTTTGGGGTAAATACCCAGTAGTGCAATTGCAGGGTCATAGGGAAGTTCTATTTTTAATTTCTTGAGGAATCTCCACACTGTTCTCCAAAGAGGCTGCACCAACTTGCGTTCCCACCAACAGTGTAAGAGGGTTCCCCTTTCTCCACATCCCCTCCAACACATGTTGTTTCCTGTCTTGCTAATTTTGGCCATTCTAACTGGTGTAAGGTGATATCTCAATGTGGTTTTAATTTGAATCTCCCTGATGGCTAGTGATGATGAACATTTTTTCATGTGTCTGATAGCCATTTGTATGTTTTCATTGGAGAAGTGTCTGTTCATATCTTCTGCCCATTTTTTGATATGATTATCTGTTTTGTGTGTGTTGAGTTTGAGGAGTTCATATAGATCCTGGATATCAATCTTTTGTCTGTACTGTCATTTGCAAATATCTTCTCCCATTCCGTGGGTTGCCTCTTTGTTTTTTTGACTGTTTCCTTTGCTGTGCAGAAGCTTTTGATCTTGATGCAGTCCCAAAAGTTCATCTTCGCTTTTGTTTCCTTTGCCTTTGGAGACATATCTTGAAAGAAGTTGCTGTGGCTGATATCGAAGAGGTTACTGCCTATGTTCTCCTCTAGGATTCTGATGGATTCCTGTCTCATGCTGAGGTCTTTTACCCATTTTGAGTTTATCTTTGTGTACGGTGTAAGAGAATGGTCGAGTTTCATTCTTCTACATATAGCTGCCCAGTTTTCCCAGCACCATTTATTGAAGAGACTGTCTTTTTTCCACTGGATATTTTTTCCTGTTTTGTCGAAGATTAACTGACCATAGAGTTGAGGGTCCATATCTGGGCTCTCTACTCTGTTCCACTGGTCTATGTGTCTGTTTTTATGCCAGTACCATGCTGTCTTGGTGATCACAGCTTTGTAGTAAAGCTTGAAATCAGGTAACGTGATGCCGCCAGTTTTATTTTTGTTTTTCAAAATTTCCTTAGCGATTCAGGGTCTCTTCTGATTCCATACAAATTTTTGGATTATTTGCTCCAGCTCTTTGAAGAATACCGGTGGAGGGATGGGAGGTTGGGGGAACCAGGTGGTGGGTATTAGAGAGGGCACGGATTGCATGGAGCACTGGGTGTGGTACAAAAACAATGAATACTGTTATGCTGAAAATAAATTTAAAAAATGATTAAAAAAAACTATTGCTATTTATCTCTTAGTTTAAGACAATCTGATTAAAATTCATCTTTCACATATTTTAAAGTGAGAAAAATAGGATGTAGTCCATTACAGAATAAGGTTTTAAGTAATTTCAGTGGATATATGCAGGTTTTGTAACTGCTTAATAATGGCTAATCCAGGGCTTACCATGTGCCAGCCTCTAGTTAAATAGACCCACTCTTTTCATTTTTATAACAGTCACCACATGGGCTAAGTGCTACTATTAATCTAGATTTTCCAAGGAAGAAACTGGAGCCTCAAACTGTTAAGTGACTTGTCCACAAGTTCACAGTTAACAAGCTGCCTCGCTGGGGTTTGAAGGCAGGTGATCAGACTCCGGGATCCACTCTCTGTACCACAACGCCAAAACGATCTTCCATGACAAGGAAAAGTGAGATCCTTCCAGATGGGCCTCAATTTTTGGATGACTTCTCTTTGTCATTGACTATGTGGTTACTGTGCATTTTCCACACACACTGTATTTCTTCCCAAACTCATGGGCTTCCCTAGCTACTAATTGTTGTATTTTGTTTTGATATCTCTATTTTTTTCTATTGTTTTTCATCTCTTGCAATCAGGAACAGAGTTTCTGTTTCAGTCCCAAATGTAAATGGGCTTGGAATATAGTTTTTTTGAAAGGCCTATCTAATATTTAATGAAGAAATGCATGTGTGAATTATCATGTGAGATAGTTAAATGCTTATAAACCTGGTTGGACATAGTTTTCCGGGAGAGGAGGCCCTGTTTGAAGCTCTCCCTGAAATGAACTCTATAGGGAGGTCAGGGAGGAAAAGTACAGGAATAATAGAAAGCTGGAATGAGTGTATAAACTGGCAGTCTTTAGGAAGTGAATGGATTTCCCTGGGCTATATTTCCTTACCTGTGAAATTAAGCTTTGGCCTATGAATTCTTTGATCCCTCTCAGTTCAGAATTATATGATGCTATGATTCTATATCAAAATTTATAACAAAATTTCAATGGCCATTTTTTAAGGGCCTTAAGCATTTTGTTCCTGTAACTTGACTTTTGCTGGGCTTTCTTTCTTCTCTCTCTCTGTCTGATTTCTTTTTCTATCTCCTTCTCTCACTTTCTCCCTTTCAAAGAGAAAAAAATGACTCCCCAAGTGTAACAGTGATTTTTCAGCCTTTCTCACAGCTGAAATTATTCACCACATAAAAACCCTGAACTAAAGCAGTGACATATCCCTTGTAAAATATTCACAAGCTATTCAACCAACATTAAAAGTGGAAAATATGCCTTTCCTCACAAGGGGGCATTGGCAAAGATTAAATCGACTTCTATGAAGTTCAGGGGGTGAAAGCCATATTACATCATTATCAAAGTTAGACATTTTTCTTCTAGTAATGGGTAACAAGAGAGCCATCTTCTGTCCTTGCAGTGCATGTGGAAATCTGTTGGATGACAGTGGAAACTTTGCATGAAGGACTGATCACAGAATGCTTCTTTTGCTTATTTATTTATTTGATTCATTAAATATGTCTGAGCCTCTGGAGTCATGAATGTAAACTGTAAAAAATATTAGTGTGCATAGATCTCAGTCTCTTTCCCAACCTCACAGTTGGGATTCTCCATATCAAACAGACAAAAGCCTGGATACAGCCCAGAGTATTAATGAAAGTTGTATTCTCATTTTGCAGTCCTAAACAGAATTACATTTGTTAACACATTTTCCTCTCTCATCATTGTCCAGAATGCCTCAGGTTTTCTAATGTTTATTTTGCTTTTTCTAATTCATTTTCCACTTCCAAGGGTCGATTGTACTACAAAATGAAGAAGGATTGATGGAATCTTCTTTTCATCAAGACTAGAGTCTTAAAGGCATTTCCTTGGGAAGTATGACCCAAAGTAATAAACACAGAGAGAAACTGGCTGGCAATTCTCCTTTGTACCATATATCCAGATTGCTAGTATTGATAGTGATATACTATTAGATCTTCTGAAGCTAGAAATATTGGTCACCAACAGGTACTGGTTACCTATCTGTTTCTCTTCTTGAAGCTAGGTCTAAAATTTCCAAGGGTCACTTAAGAGAAAGACCAGCTCTACGGGCACATAACTTGCGCAGTCACAGAGGGTTCCACACTGAGAAGGCTCCATACTTGATTTAATGCTCTGCTATTACAGTCTTGAAAGTCTGGATAGTTTTTGAATAAGAAGACTTATATTTGCACTAAGCCCTATAAATTATGTAGCCAGTCCTGCTTAAGAGTACAATGTAGGGGCACCTGGGCGTCTCAGTTGGTTAAGCAACTGCCTTGGGCTCAGGTCATGATCCCAGAGTCCTGGGATTGAGCCCATACCCGCTCCTTGCTCAACGGGGAGCCTGCTTCTCCTTCTCCCTCTGCCTGCTATTCTCCCTGCTTGTGCTCTCTCTCTCTGTATCAAATAAATAAATAAATAAAATCTTTAAAAAAAAAAGAATATGATCTAATTAAGCAATTTCAGTGATGTCATAGATGCTAATTTTATTTTTGAAAGAGGGCAAATTACACTAGAATAACAGTAGCAGCTGCCAGTCATTGATTTACATACACCCTGAGCTGTATAATGGACCACATATGTGGTAGATAGTATTACCTTGAAACCCAAAAATACCATTTTTCTTGCTTTTAAGGTTAAGAAATCTGAGCCCCAGAGATTTTCAATGGCTTGTCCAAAGTTACTCCATAAGAAATATTGGAGACAGAACATGGACATGTGCCTTAAGCTTCTAAGGTCCATATTGGGTCCTGTATGTGACACCCCCTTTCTATGTGTGTTCGCTTTAAACTTGTGTTGGAGCAGGATTTAGGGAAGATCCTCTGGTGCAGGTATAGTCAGTAGGAGTTTCAGTAGACTTGGATGGATCTCATTCACCAAAACCCAAATGTCATAGGATAGCCACTTGATCTATGCGTGGTTTCTTTTGCCATCGTAAGACAAATTAGCTCAGAGTTGAAGCCTCCATTTATTCATAAGTAAAGATATTACTTTATTAGTGTTCTCTTTGACAATAAAGACTATTGTGACATTCTCAGCGCACTTTGCACCTAGTGAGTCATGAGAAAAACAGTGGTTAAAGTGGAGCTATTTCTCCACTACTGAGAATTAAGTATTAGTACTGTTTTATTTTTCTCATACCATTCTTAAGAAACTAATGTAATGTTGTGTGTCAACTCTACTCAGATTAAAAAAAAAAAAAAAAAGGTAACTTGAGGCTTTCCCCTCTAGTCACGCCCCTCTTCAACAATGTTTCCTGTCAACCTTTCTAGTCTTGCCAATGTCATCAATCTTTTCACTGTAGGACTTTGTAGACATCTAAGCATCTGACTAGAAAGAAATCCTCTGCCAACTCTTATGCTTCTTTTGTCCTTTTTTTTACTCTTGGTGATAATATTTTTGACTGTTACCTTCCTATGTTACGTTATAAACTTCCTTGACAGCCTTATATTTCTTTCTCTTTTAAAAATTAATTTAAATAAAGTGGTAGACCAAGTATTTGCTGTAACTCACTTTGCTTTTTTTTAGTGCTTATTATGCCTTCTGCCAAAATGGAGCTTGTTTTTAGTTCTCATTTTTGATGACCTGATAGGAAACATTTAACCAATGATATTCCATCCCCTTTACTAATAAGGAATGTTACATGCTTATGTAATATAGAAGTGCATACACAAAGACAAATAACAGCAAAAGCTCTTTTACACTGGGCAGACAGAAAAAGAAGACCAATTTAAAAGGCCTTGTAATAGGCTGGTAAGGCTTTACAGTCTCTTTGGAAAGAGTGCATGTTTCAGTGAATGGAGAAATTATAGTTATCAATTTTTACAAAAATATTTTAAATACTGAGGAATAAAGTTCTATATATGATCTTATTAAAAATCTCATGTTAGCAAATCTCATGTTAGCAAATGCTGGGAAAATGAATAAGCTTTAATTTTTTTTCCCTGTTATTTATCTTCAGCAAATACACTTCAGGTATCAGCAAACAGTGTGACTAATGGGTATATTCTAAAGTTTTCCCTGGTGATTGTTCTCAGAATATGGCCTAGGAATTCATCTGCCTCCCACATATCTAAAAGAAGTAAGAAAACTTAACAAGTATAGGAAAAAATTGAAGTTACTTATACATGACTTTTATTAGACTAAATCCATTAAAAAAAAAAGGTTTTGAGTATACAAGAGAATTATTTTCCCACTGAGGGAACAATATAATAATTTTCAATTATCTAATTGACCATTATGCACAGTGCTACACATCCAGCCTTTTTCCCTTGTCTTTTGAACAAAATCTATCAAAGGGTGGACAGAAACATGATGCTGACAGAGGTTGTTAATGCTTTCTTCAGAGTCTACCTACCTCTTTCATTGTTTCATATTCTTGGTTCATTCCCTTCTCCAGTGGAATCCAAAATTATTGAAAGGGGTTTCTTTCTGGATTATTAAGAAAGTGGAAAGCCCCAGTAAACTTCAGGAGCTGAAGCAAATATCACTTGTTGAGCATCAACAAACTTACAATAATAGAATATGTGAGATGGAAGGGCTCATAGATCTCACTGGGTCTTATGCTTGCCCTCCTAACACAGGGCTAGGGCCTGGAGAAGCCTTAGATTAATGTGAGGGTTCTGGGAAAGCACATGCCTCTTACGCAATACAGACCGAGTAGGGTTTTCAAAGGTATACAGATAACAAAATACAGGTTTATTTGAAAATCATTACTTAAAGAAGCTGCCCTTTGTAATTATAAAGTTTGTCATTCAACAAATACATGGATGATATAGGAAGGTGCATTTACTTTTTTCTCCTAAGAATGAATTTTTGAGTTAATTAAGATAAGAAGCAGGGATGGCAATGATGGAATGTGTGGGAATTGGAGTCAGTCTACCAGGGGATGAATTTTATATTAAAAACTTCCTTGCTATATTAACTTGAACAAGTTATCTTCCCTCTCTTGCTTCTATTTCTCCTGTGTTGAATGAGGATAATGACATCTACCCCTTAATGTCATTGTGAATACTATTATTAGTAATTATAATAAAAATATTTAGATGAGCTCCTGGCCCAAAAAATAAATGCTACAAACTTTAAGATGTTAGTACATGTTTTGTTCTAACATGTAAACATGTTCTAACATGTAACATATTCTAACATAAAGTAGTTCTATGACCCTCACTTGTCAGTTAAATGAGTTTGAGAAATTGGTTCTTTTTTTAGGACACACAATCTAACCAAGCTTGTGAAGAAGCCCTCTTTCCTGTACCATCATTAATAGCACACTTTATATAGATTGAAGTATTTAAGCATGAATGTATGATAATATTCTGGCTATGATTTGGGATTTGAGTGGCAAATTCATCTCAAGAGTTATCAGCAGTCACTTTGTTGCTTTTAAGTGTCACCTGATGATTCTGTCCTGGACTCTTCCCTTCTTCAAGTTCACAGCCACATTTCCAACCAGGCCTTTCTTCTTTTCCTCAAATCCCCAAACACACATGGCTTGAGTGCACTTCATGACAAGTCTGGGACTATGCCCTCTGAGAGCCAGAAAAATGGGCACACACAATCCAAGGGTCACAGTAATAAAGAGAATGCTGATTTGTTCATGGAAGCCATTCAAAGAGTTCCAGAGCCTATCCACAAAGGCTGTCACTTTGTTACACCACATTAAACACAGGCCTGTGCAATATTGATGTGTTTCGTAACTTCAGAAACAACAAAAACCTCAACTGCTTCCAGGCTTTTAATTTCCTTTTGTAACCATTGTTAACGGACTCTCCAATGCAAAATTAAAAGCTAACCCTCAATCAGCTAACCCCTCCAATTCCTCCCTCTGCCTCTAATTCCTTCTCCAACACCCACTTAAAAAATAACCTAGTCCCCCTTAGCCTCATTTTTGAGTGGAGAAGTCATTCTTCTTCCAAGCAGATTCTCCCAGCGTGGTATGGTCTGTCGCTGTGGTCAGCCTGCACGCCAGGCCTGCCCAATGGCTCGCCGTGTCTGGAGCTTTTGGGGATCATCAAACAGGAGCATGCTTTGAATCCCCTGAGTTGTTCCATGTATCACTGTCTCCAGATGCACCTGGGGATAGTCAGTGACTGCCTGTCAAGGAGTGCTATAGCCATGCCTTTCCTGAAAGAGTCTACACTCCTTATTCCAGGGGAAAAAGAAAAAGAAAAGCAATTAACAAAATAGTGAAGTACAAAATTCAGGTTCACAAGAACTAACTATATTATAAATGCAACATAAATATTGTAAACCAAAGATGACAGGATAGAAATTATCTGCAGGCCAAAATAAAGTCTTTTAAAATTTTCCTGGATTTTTCTCCTCCTTCTGTCTTCTTCTTCCTATTTAACCAGTGTGATCCCTGTTTCCCTCACAGTCTTCTCACACCATCCCCTGTGTATCCAAGACACTCAATAGAATATCCAAATCACTCAGTGAGTTTTTCCAAATGGCCCTCATCGCTCTCACCCAGAGCTTTCTAAACTCATTTCTTTGAAGTTTACTTAGTCCAGATCTCTCAGGTCCTTGCTGAGGTGACTAGATGCTCATAAAATCTAAACTGTGCTAACATATTAAGAACTATCAATATAATAAGCTAATCCTCTGAGAGGTATTTGTATTTTCCCTCAGAAGTCATAGAGAAAAAATATTTTGTGCTAAATTATATAAGAATTCAAGGACACTGAAGAAAAGAGATTTGAGGCTAAATGAAAAATACATCCCACACACATACATAAAATAGGCTCTTGAGAGACGGTGTGGCAAATACAGTCATTCCAGACAGAAGATTGATATATGCTGGGTGTTGGGGAACGGTCAGGAGTAGAGAGGGGAGGAGGGGAAAGATTATGGATATTAGTTGATATTTAAAGTAGAATTTGGGGGATGCCTCAATGGTTCAGTTGGTTAAGCCTCTGCCTTCAGCCCAGGTCATGATCCTGGGGTCTTAGGATTGAGTCCCACATCAGGCTCCTTGCTCAGTGGGGAGCCTGCTTCTTCTTCCTCTTCCTGCTCCCCCTGCTTGTGCGCACTCTCTCTCTGTCTCTCTCTGATATGAATAAATAAATAAATAAAATCTTTAAAAAACAAAAGTAGAATTTTATACTTGGGAAAGTGCCAACAAAGTATTACTTTTCATAACATCACAGAAAGTATAATTCTACAAAATTTCCTGAGCGATTTAGCCATCCTCAACCTTGGGAGTTCCTACATTGCCATCTAGGTGAGGAGGGGAGTATCTCAGAAACCTGACAGTTTCCCTCCTTATGTTCCTCCATTGAAGACTATGATGAGACAAAAAATAGAGGAAGATGCATGGCCGTGGAAGGCAGATGACCTTAAAAGAGTTCTCGCTCAGTTCTTACAAAGCTGTATGATATTCTGTAGGCTATTTCATTTCTCCGCATCTGCTTCTTTACCTGTAATACAGAGATGATTTTCAAACCTATTTTGGAAGATTGTGGAGATACCGAATGTGAAGGACCTACCACAATGCTTCACTTACAGCAAACGGTCAATAACCAGTAGCTCTTGTTATCGGTATTACGCTTCTAAGAATGAAGACTGAATTACTGTTTAATGGCACTTGGAGGTTGCCAGCAAGGCCCAGAGCTACTCCAAGTTTCTGATTTGTCTTTTGAGTCATGAAAGCATGATTAAATTGCAATTTACACAGTTATTTTATGCCATTTCAAAATTCATCTTTGTCAAGCCACTCAACATAGCACAGTGTTTTGTGCTTAGTAGGTATTCACTAAATGTTTGCCAAGCCGATAAATTTGACAACTGGAAATATCCACACGAGATACAGGGCTGTTCTGTTGATTTAGTTGGAACACTCCCAGCCTCAAGTCAATGTGGTATTCTTGAGTGTCAGCAGTAGAAGTTATGGGGGGACATCAGGTTTTTATTTTCGATGGAGAAACACATTTGCATGCGTGTGTATGTGTAAAACTAAAATGTTCTGGCGTAAAGCAAATATCCAAGGGGCAAACTATGAGGAGGTTATTTATTTATTACAAGTTATGGATGAGTTCTCAGGGCTCCCTCATAGCTCAACCATGTGTGAGAGCCATGTAACAAAGAAAAGGATCTTAACCAACATATGGAAATAACAGAACTTGTCCTGGTCAGGCCACAAGATAGACATCCCGCCTCCTTAACTAGCCCTGTTGGGGGCAGGAAGGTGATTTCTGAGAAGCCTATGTCTTCTGTTATTGCAGAACACTGTGGGGCTGACCCTCATATTTGAATATTAAATTAGTGAAGGCAGAATCTACACAATACCAATGGTATTAGTCATGTCTGCTGGGGCATCCAATACCAGATGTCACTTTTCTGATCTTTCAGACTGGGCCTTCACTGTTTTTGGCACGTCAGAGTTCGCATCTGAGTACAATTTAAGTTGTAACAATGCAATCAGCGTGCCTAACGATTTTTTTGCCTTCCTCTCCCGCTATTTTGGGAGCTGAAGCTATGAAGTCCCTTTGCCTATTAATCTGGGAAGTTAGAGATGATTTTCCTAGACTCCCTTCCCCCATCCCTTTTGAGGGAATAAGAGAACCTGCTTTCTGCTGCCTTGCAAACATTCATTTGTAAGATTTACGGCAATCTTGCAAATAACCATTCTCCAATGGAAAGTAATAATTTATGTTGGGTGAGTAGGAAAGAGTTCTGATTCCACTCATTTTCCCACCTGCGCACCTCCTGGGAAAGAGGCACTGGTCAAAAAAATGAATGTGTGCTAGTGAACTGTTTGTAGTTATTTTCAAGTTTGACTTAAAGTATGATAGTTGAGAATTCACCCATCTGCTATACCTCTTAAACTGAGTCTCATTTGCAGGTAAGAAAGAGACGTAAATCCAGGTCTATCTCATAGTTTCTAATTATTAAACAATAAGACTGAAGGGAATGTTTTCAAGCCCAGGAGTCCTCAAAGTTTAGTCTGTGGATTACATTCTAAAAAACCCTGGGACAATGCTCATGTGCAACCAGTTCTAACACAAGTGTTACTTCTCTGTGTCTAGTAAACATTGACATGTGGCATTTGTTTGAGTGACATGTCATTTTCAGATTTTGAACTTCTTGAGAGCAGGTATCATGGTTTTGTGCCATCATTTAGTATGTGCTGGGTGCAAGGTAAGATTAAAACAAAGCCTTCATTGAACTATACTGACATTACCTGTATATACTTTTGTCATTTCTATGCCCATGGTTTTCAAAAGTCATGTCTACCGCCAAGTTCCAGGTTCCACTATGAAGAGTCTGTTTGTTTGTTTGTTTGTTTGTTTTCCCCCTCACCATGCATCTTAGCAGTTCCAGCTCTAAGACACTGTTTGGAAAACACCCTGTGTCAGAGTCTCAGGAGAACTCAAATGGCACTTGCAAACTGGGTAGTGTGAAGACAGCTTCCAAAGTTGTGGGCAGGGTGTAGGAAAATACGAGGAAGCAGAGAACCCTGTAGTTTGGAACAGCAGAATATTGTTACCAAACCATAGGATGAAGAAGGGAGCTTCTTCCTGAATACGGGTTGGAGAGCATAATGTGGAAAGCACTGCCTGATATGAAGTTGGACATTTGAGGAGCTCATCAAGCCTTTGGCAATGCAGCAGAGAGGCAGCTGGGGAATAAATATCGTAATTTCTCCCCATTGGCTAAAACTAATAGAAGATAAAGGGCAAGGGAACATATCAGGGTGGGAAAAGCAGAGAATGGCACAAATTGAAGCTATCAACATACTTAATATCTCCCACTTCCTCAACTAGCTTCAGTGGAGTTCTGCTTCCAGTTAAGGTCTAGAAGGATATAAAAGATGTCCATTTCTATCAAAACAATAAGACTTCAAGGGATAAACCAAAAGTTTCTAGTAATGAGGCATTCTGGACACAAAGAAATCTAAAATTGCTAAAGATGAATCAAAACTTCAGAGAGATGGGCAAGCAAAGAAGAGGACATGGCTGAGGTTGGAAGCAGTCAGAGAAGCAAACCTGCCAGAGAATGATGATCTTTGTTCAAATAAGAAATCTGACAGACATTTTCTAATCCTACAGTCTGGCCTATTGGGTTTGAATTTGGAGAAGCTGTAAATCCAGAGATCATTCTGCCAAGTGACAATCTCTCGGACTTGCAGTCTTGGTGATTTTGGAGCCTTGCAGTCCTATGGTGTTGAAGTCTTGTGATCTAGAAGTGATCTCACAAATCTAGTTGTTTCACACTTGTGGTCTCACAAGTCCAGTTGTTTTACACTCAACACACCCCCATTCCCAAGGTCTGGCAGCTTTACAGGTTTACATGCTAGTGATGTGTCATATCTGACCTCTAATAGTCTTGAAATCTCTATCTTGAGGTCCAAGTGTCTAGCTTTCTTGCAGTGTGGAGGTCAAGCAGATTCAAGGTCTTACACATTGAAGTCTGACAGTACTTGTTCATGGTGTGCAGTGCTGGAGAGAAAGGTTTGTAACCACTTTCAAAGCATTGGATGCTAGATGAAAATTGAGTCTAATCAAATCTTCAACAAAAACGCCACCCGATTCAATGTCTGGTAAAATCAGTAAAAATCGTCTCAGTGGCTATTCAGGAAACCAGAGCTGGAATGAAAAGCCTGTGGTGCTTGAATTCTAAGATCTTGTTGGAGGGACTCAAGTTATAGCCTGCCCCAAAGTAGCTAAATTCATGATTAAATCCAACTGATCACCTCTATGTCTAATATAGAAAATCGTGTTCCTTATTGAGAAAATATACTTAATATATAATGCAATATGATATGATATATTATAAAATAATATAACAATATATGCATACAGGTGTATAATACTTTTTTAAAAATCTACTTCAACACCTACTATTCTTTTCTTTCTTTCTTTTTTTTCCTACTGTTCTTTTCAACACAATATCCAACACGTAATATTAACAAAACATGTGAGGAAGTTTGAAAAATAGAAAAAAAAAACCCACAGAATCAAGAGATAGATAATCTGAATGAACTAAGTATTGAAACAATCAGAAAAGGAATTTAAAATAACTGAGATAAATATGTTGAAGAATCTACAGGACAAGGTGTAAATAACAGTAAAAAAGTAATTAGTGACGTTAGTTTCTGGAGAAAAAATAAACAAATAGAAACACTAGAATGAGAAATACAGTATCAAAAATATAAAATTTACTGGATTGCATTAACAAAGAATTAAACAGAACGGAAGAAAGAATGCCTGAACTGAAGGAGGTCAATAGAAATCATCGAAGCTGAAGCAAAGAAAAGACATTTTCAATAAAAACCTTTCAACAACATATTGACCAGTATCAAGGAGAAGTCCCAAAAGAAGAAGAATGGGCCAGAAAAACAAGAATTACTGGCCGAAAAATCTTGTAATTTGATAAAATGCAAAACCCACAGACCCAAGATGCTCAGTGAAGCTCAAGAAGAATAATTACCAAGAAAACCACCTCTAAAAACAAAATTGTCCAACTGCTATAAATTAGTCATAAAAATCTCAAAAGCAGCAAGAAAAGAAGTCATATTATATGAAAGAAACCAGTGATAGAAACGGCACCCCTTTCATCAGAAACAATGCAAACTCAACAGAAGTGGAATAGCATATTTACAGAGACAGAGGAAGAGAACTGCTAATTATAAGTTCAGTGAAAATACATTTCAAAAATGAAAGCAAATTAAAGGTATTTTCTGATAAACAAAAGGCTGAGAGTGGACCTACACTATAAGATATGCTAGGGGGAGGGTGGCTCAGTCACTTCAGTGTCTCCTTTGGCTCCGGTCATGATCTCAGGGTCCTGGGATCCAGCCCCATGTTGGGTTCCCTGCTTAGCAGGAAGCCTGTTTCTCCCTCTCCCTCTGTTGCTCTCCCTGCTTGTACTCTGTCTCTCTGTCAAATAGATGGATAAATAAAATCTTAAAAAAAAAAAAAAGATATTCTAAGGAGAGTTCTCAGGTCAAAGGAAATTATTCCAGAAGGAAATTGATCTATAGAAAACAATAAAGGTCCTCTGAATAGTAATATGAGTAAATATGATTTATTTTCTTTTCTGAATTTTTAAAAAGCCAATGATTTCAAGTAAAGTCATAACAATATATTGTTTATAATATGTTTAAAGTTTATAATATGCATAAAGATAAATATACAATAAACAGAACACATAACAAAAAGGCAGGGAAGCATGTAAACAAAGCAATAGGTTCTTACATTAAATAAGAGCAATATAACTTTAATTTGAGATAAATGGTGAGAAGGTCAGAATACCCATTGTAATTGCTAGAGTAGTCACTAATTGCTAATAAAGTATAGCTTAAAAGGCAATAGAGGAGATAGAATGTAATAATACTAGGAAATATTCAATACATGTAAAATAGGAAAGAAAAGAAAGAAAAGAGTTATAAAGAACAGAGGACATAAAAAGAAAACAAATGGCTATCAGTGGACTTTGCTACACACTGAGTAGAAATGGACTAAACATTCCAATTAAAAGAGAAGTTGTTAAACTGGTTAATGGAGGAAAACCAAGACAAACACAGGTTGTAAATAAAAGGGTGGAAAACAATACACCATAAAATACTAAAAATAAGCAAGTGATTGATTATACTAAAATCAAGCAGTCTCAAGAGAAGTGTATGACAGAGATAGAGGGTCATATTTAATGAAAAAAGATATTACAAAGATATCTTTGTAGACTGTAGCTAAAAGATTTCACAAAAATTTTTACAATCTTCAAATAAAGCTTAAGTAAAATGTAAAGCAGAAAACAAAATAAACTAAAGGGGGAAGAGAGATGTTTTAATATTGCCTCTCAATAATTAGTAGTTCATGCAGACAAAAAAACAGTATGGGTATAGTTCATGCAGACAAAAAAATAGTATGGGTATAGATTAAACATTATCAAGTGAGTTGATCTAATAGGTATTTATAAAACACTATACCTAACAAATGTGGAACACAAAATCTTTTCATGTGTATAGGGAATGTATAATAAAACAGATCATACGCTGGTCCATAAAACTGATCAATAATTAAAAAGGAATTTAATCCTACAGAGTAGGTTCTCTGACAATAAATAATTAAATTAAAAATCAGTAATAATATAAACCTCAAATACTTTGAAGTTAAACAACCACTTCTAAATAATTCATAAATCAAAGAATAAATCCAAGAGAAATTAGAAAATATTTTGAACTCAGTGGTAATTAACACATGACATATCAGAATTTGTCTGATGGAGCTAAAGCAGACCTTAAAAGAAAATTTATAATATTAAGTGTTTATATAGATAAGAACTGAGTATTAAATCAATGAGATAAGGTTCCACTTTAAGAAGTTAGAATAATAATGGTCAGAAGAAAAGAAATAATAAAAAGCAGAAATCCTGGCTAACTGATCTAAAATGAGAAGGATATAAATTATCAATATCAGGAATAAAAGTGTATATATCACAATTGGTCCCAAAGACATTAAAAGCACAGATATTTTGATCAACTTTATGCTAATAAGCACATTTAGGGAAAAAACAGACAATTATTTGAAAAATACAACCCACCAGAGCTGACATATAAAGAAATAGACAATTTAAATGGAACTAAAATATTAAAAACATTGATTTCATTATTGAAATTCTCCCCACAAAGAAATCTTTCAAATTGGAAAGATTCACTGGTGAAATTTGTTAGTTTTTCTATTATGGTAAAATATATATAACATAAATTTATCATTTTAACTATTTTTAAGTGTACAGTTCAGTGGTTTTAAGTACATTCACAATTTTGTGCAACCATAATCACCATTCATCTTCTGAACATTTCTCATTTTTCCAGACTGACACTCCATGCTCATTACAGAGTAAGTCCTTACCCTTCTCACAGCCCCTGGCAATTATCACTCTGTTTTCTATCTCTATAAATGTGACCAGTCTGGGTACCTCATAGAAATGGTATGATATAGTATTTGTTATTTTGTAACTGTCTTATTTCACTTAACATAATGTCTTCAAGTTCATCCATGTTATAGCATGTGTCAGAATTTTTTTCTTTTTAAGATTGAGTAACACTCCAATGCTACTGTGAACATGAGTGTGCAAATAATCTTAGTCCCTGCTTTCAATTCTTCTGAGTAAACAAGTAGAATTGCTCGATCATGTGGTAATTCGATTTTTAATTTTTTGAGGAACTACCATATTTTCCAAAGTGGCTGCACAATTTCACAACCTCAATTAGCAATGCAGAAGGGTTCCAATTTCTCCACATTTTCACCAACAGTTATTACTTTCTGTTTCTTTAGTAGTAGCCATTCTGATGGATATGAAGTAGTACCTCATTTTATTCTAATTTGCCTTTCCGTAATGATTAATAATGTTAAGCATCTTTTCATGTGTTTTTTGGACATTGTATATCTTCTTCAGACAAATGTCTATTCAAATCCTTTAACCATTTTTTAAATTGGGTTTTTTGTTGTTTTTGAGTTTCAGAATTTCTTATATATTTTGGATATTAACATTTTATCAGGTATATGATTTCTAAATATTTTCTCCCATTCTATAGTTTGCCTCTTACTCTGTTGCTAGTGTCCTGTAATGCACAGAAGTTTTAATTTTGATGTAGTGCAATTGATCTATTTTTTCTTTGGTTGTGTGTGTTTTTGGTGTCCATCCAAGAAAAAAGCACCAAATCCAATGTCTTGAAGTTTTTCTTCTGTGTTTCCTTCCTTATTCTGTGTATAATTTTAGTTCTTAGGTGTAGATCTTTGATCCATTTTGAGTTAATTTTTTGTATACCATGTAAGGTAAGGGAGCAACTTCATTCTTTTGTACATGGGTATCCAGTTTCTCCAATGCCATTTGTTAAAAAGACTGTCATTTTCCCATTGAATGGTTCTGGCACCCTGTCAAAAATCATTTGACCATATGTGTGAGGGTTTATTTCTGGACTTTCTATTCTATTCCAAAGGTTTATATGTCCATCTTTATGTCTGTACCACATTGCGCTGATTACTCACTCTCTCTGTAGCAAATTTGTGAAACCTCCAACTTTGTTCTTCTTTTTCAGAAGTGTTTTAGTTATTGGGGGGGTCCCTTAAGCTTCCATTTGAATTTTGGCATGGACTATCAGACTTCTAATCAGAGTTGTCAGTGACCTGTGGGAAGTCTTATGAAAGAAGCTTTGTGATTATGAGTTTAATGTCTTTTATAGATATAGAGTAATTTACATTTAAATTTCTTTTTATGTCAGTTTTTAAAACTTTTTTTCCTAAAAATTTGTTTATCAAAATTGTCAAATGTATTGACATATTTTCCAAAATTCTTCCTTAACTCAAAAACCATGAAACTTTGCTAATAGAAATTAAAGAAGATATAACTAACTGGAAAGATACCCACTAATTATGAAATTAAAAAATTCAATATTTTTAAGAAGTTAATTCTTAATTAGTGTATTTCCCACCAAAATTCTGGTAGACTTTTGAAGAAATTGATATACTGATGCCAAAATTCATATGGAAATTCAAAGGACTTATATTAAACAATACAACTTTGTAAAAGAAGAACAAAGTTGGAGGATTTATACCATCTGATTTCAAGACTTGCTATAGAGCTAACTAATTAAGATAATGTGGTATTGGCATAGGAATAGACAAATAGATCAATGAAACAGGATTTTAAAAAGTCTAAAAATAAAGTTGTATACATAATTAATTAATTTTTGAAAAAGCACCAAGATAATTCAATGTGGAAATAATAGTCTTTTCAACAAATGGTAGTAGAAGAGATATATATTCATTTCAAAAAAGAACCTTGACCTCTATCTCTATTTTTTTCACAAAAGCTAACTAGAAACATATATAGACCTAAAACTATAAAACTTCTAGAAGAAAAAATATAATACTATCTTTATGATGATATCTTCTTGATCTTAGAAGCAAGCAAAGTTTTCTTAGAAAAGACACCAATAAAAAAAGAAGAATGGAAGGAAGGAGAAAATATTATACATTGGAGTTCATATCGATTAAAATTATTGTCCTTCAAAAGATACTAAGTAAATGAAAAAGTATGCCATAGATTAGAAGAAAATAATCACAATGTAGGCATCTGTAAAAGAACTTATATTTAGAATATATGAAAAAACTCCTGCAACTCGCTAATAAAAAGATAATAGACTTTTTAAATGAGTAAAATATTCAAAAGACACTTCATATGCATAGACACACAGACACACACAGACACAAACACAGACACACATGTACACACAATGGCACAAGAAAACTAGGAAGTATAGTTATTGGCTACAAAAGCATGTACTTTGAACTCAATATCATTAGTTAACCAATAAGCCCATGAAAAGTTACTCAACATCATTAGTCAGCAAGGAAATACAAATTAAAACTAACATGAACCGGAACTATTATTTATTTTTCACAGGAGTGTAAAATTGTGCACTTTTGAAAATAATTTACAAATTTCTTATAAAGTTAAACAAAAACCTATCCTATGACTCAGCATTTCCACTGTTAGGTATTTATTAATAATAACCAAATCTGGAAACATTTTACATGTATGTCAGCAGGTGATTGGATGAACAATTCATGGTCCATTCATATAAAGAATACTGGTCAGCTATACAAATTACTGAACTACTGATATGCTCAACAACATGGATGAAATTTGGAAAACGCTATGTTGAAAGAAAGAAGTCACACAAAATGGCCCATACTATATGATTGCATTTGATGTTCTAGAACAAGAAAGACTAAACTATGGTTACAGAAATCAAAATAAAGGATGGAAAGGTATTGACAGCAAAGGGATGTGAGAAAACTTTCGGGGATGGTAGAACTGTTCCTTATCCTTAATGGAGTGGTGGCTAGAGAAGCATATACTTTGAACTATACCTTAAAATCTGTACATTTTTAAAATATAATTTAAAATCAATAAAGATTATTGATTTATAATAATTATTGATTTATTGATTTATGGAATAAAGATTATTCCATCTTCTTTTCCTGAAGAAAAGCAGTCCACTGATTGGATCAGGATTAGGACTTAGTGTTTTCCACTATTATTCTCTCAAGAAATGTCATTACAGTATATACCAATCTATCTTTTTTTTTTTTTTTTTCCTGTGAATTTAGGTATGCCAATATCCTGGGCAAGAGTCCTGAAGACTTCTTGAGGTAGAGGACATTGCTCTTCCAATGCACAGTCACGTTTCCCAGGATTCCCTAAAGCATGTAGGCAAATATACTTATGTAGTCTTTGTTATACTGATTTTAATTAGTTATATCAACTTAACATTCATTTTGTCAAAGGGGACATCACCATGTTAGTTATGTAACTAAAAAATAGCACAATTTTTTTTCTGTACTAAGTCCAGCAGACTTCTTTGTTTACTGTTTTTGCAATGATGAGCCATTCCAGTAGAGATTCACTATTCAGCAGGACCCTTGTTATATAGTAGAATTTTAGTGTGTAATCAGCCTCAATCCATCCTTTTGCTTTCAAGCAGAATTGCCTTAAGTCATTCCAGGTTGATTCAATCTATTTAAGTACTCACCAGGAGCAAAATTTCCCTCTCCTCCTTTCTAACTTTCAGAATTATAGTCTTTGCAGCTCTTATTTCAAGAAAACTCTTCTTTGCTCCAAGTCAAATCCTCTGTTCTGAGGTTCAGTCACAAAGGCAGGGCAAGGGATTTGTCAACCTGGCACTGATAATCAGCAGATCCCAGAAGTGATAAGTAGCCAGTTAACATAATAGGAGTGGGGCCCAAGAACAGCAAAGACAGGAAGGTGATTTAATTATCCGGATAGGCTAGTTTACACCATGGTAGTAGCAATCCAAAAAAATCTTAGAGGATTAAAACAATAAAGGTTTGTTTCTCACTCATGCTGCAATTCTATCAAAGATTGGTGGGGGTTAAGATGTATTGACTCCAAGTCATCCTCACTCAGGAATCTAGACGAATGGAATTTTCAAAATCTGGACTATAATTGTCACTTTCAATAAATATCACTGAGCAACTCACAAGTCCGGACAGGAAGCAGTAAATTACTATCCTCCCAGGATAGAGGAGGGATGGATATTGGTGAATAGTAGGATTGGTTGACCATATTCTTGGTCACATTGGTTTCTAAAAATACAGGAATGCCAAAGACCCTCAAAGGATTGTATGTACCTGAAAGTAGCAAAGTTTTAAGCCTTCATGAAGGAACTGGGCTGAAGGACGGATCCTGAGCTTCAATCTCAAGATTGGTGAAACAAGAGGAACCAGAAGACTGGATAGAAACTTGAGAGTGAATAAAATGACATCTCTGGCCTCGCAAGCTATGGCAGTGGGGACAGTGTTCCTTGGGCTCTTAGCAGCAGGAATGAGATCATTAATATCAGAGTATCAATGAGAAGATCTTGGATCGAGGCACAGCTTGAGAGCACAAAGGCCAGTCCTAAAGTTCTGAGTCTTGAGGCAACTGATAAGGAGAACCCCTAGGTTGTACCTGGTGGAACTCTCTGGGTAGAAATTGAAGTCTCCAACATTTTTTGTGCTTCATGCTGGTGTTTTGTGGAAGAGGGGCAAGTAAGCCTTTAAATGGAGGGGTTTAAATGAAAAGAAACTATAGGAAGAGGGAACAGAGGTAAAGAACCGGGTTTGGCAGTCCCTGATGTCTGGTGTCTTACAGTTTACTTGTCAGGGAGGAAAAGAAAGTGCATACATGAAATAATGAACAATTGACTGCTTCACTGTCCATAGGTGATCTAGAGCTGATGCAGAGAAGAGTAACTTCCCGAGAAAACTTCATGGATGAGGTTGGTCTCGTTCAGTTGTTCAGCTAGGACAACTTCCCATGGCAATGTGTCTAGTCCACCGTCATACCACAGAGACACTCTCTAGTTGCTCAACAGGATGAGAGACTTTACAGGAATGTGACTCCAGAAACAACAGGTACACTGGATGTTGCCTTCTGTATCCGTCTAAGGAAATGATGTTTAGGGCATTTGTTTCAGTTCAACCTCAAACCTGGAAAACCCTTTCTCAGGTGGATCAGGGTTAATACCTGTGATCTGAGTAGAAGAAAGACTGCTGCTTCATTCAGGAAGAGGGCTTAGAGTCCTGTTGTAGTGTATAGTTACGTAGAGAAGAAACCAGACAATGATATGTACTTCCACGGCTTCAAAGTTTCTCTCTCCCTGAAACTTCCAACTCCGAGTCTTATTCTAGACTCTTCTCTCAAAACTTTACTTGCATACTCTTCTCTACATGCATGTTCTATACTCCCTTCAAATCAACATATCCCAAAATAATGAAGCATATTCCCCACAAAGCCTATTTCTCCCCCTTGCCTAAGGAGAGCAACACATTTACTTTGGTGAGAAATTTCTGATCCTTTCTTGTCTCCTGCTTCTAAATATCCCAAACCAGCCAGTCACCACATCCTAGTAATTCCAACTCTTTAATAGCTTTAAATGGGCCCACTTTCTCCATCCACACTGTTCCAGACCCTCATGTTTTTTGCCAAGACTGTATGATTACACTTGTTCTCCCACATGCATCCCCTCCTGGGGCCTGTTTTTCATACAACAACTAGAGGCTGCTTCTTAGCAGGCAACACTATCATCTTAATCCTCTGAAATCAGCTGTTGCCTTAAGGATAAACTCCAAACTGGCCCTTCCTGATCTGGTTTCAGTGGATCTCCCTGACCCTGATTTTTGCTCTATCGATGAACCCTGCTTTTTTGGCTTTTTTGCTTTTCTTTTTTGGGCACTCTCACATCTTTTTTGGATCTCTTTCCTTGGGTGAAGTGCCTGACTAGTGCTGTAATTCCGGAAGTTAAGCTGATGTGTCATCTCGCACATTATGGTGGAACCAACCAACAAACCAACCAACCATGTTGATGGAATTCCATTTCCAACTACTGCTTTGGCCCACATTTATCTGAACACTTCAGTTATTCAGTGTTAGATCCAAAAGGCTATCAACCAATTTTCATGACCCTGTTGATTTTCTCCAGCCTTTAGAGATAAAAGTATCTATGCACAGCAATTTTTAAAATATCTAACCACCAGGTCATCTCTAGAGACTTTACACCTAAATTCTTTATAGCATAACGATAGTCTTAAAATTTAAATTAGACAATTATTTTTATTGAAAATATGATGAGATTTAAATATACCCAAATCTCATTGACTAGACTATGTTATGTATTTTTCTTGGAAATCTATTTCAGGATGATCAGTTTTGCTCTTCAGCTATAGTCTAAAAAGTAAACCCAACCAGATGTTCTGAAAATACCTATCAAAAGAGAAATAAGATGAAAGAATGTATATAGATGTATATAGGTCCATGGGTCCATTCTCATTACTGAAAATTCAACCCACCCTTCTTTTTGAATGGTATGTGGGTAAAATGACATATATGAAGGATAAAGAGGTTTTTTTTAATCAAGTTAAAACAAAACTCAAAGCCTGATAACATTCAAAGAAAGAAAGAAAGAAAGAAAGAAAGAAAGAAAGAAAGAAAGAAAGAAAGAA